>NC_029787.2:84611855-84660987 GCF_000816755.2 Arachis ipaensis
GAATCCATCTAGCTTAGCAAATTTAGTCTCTGATCTATCTAAGGCCACTGTGAGTTTCATGAATGAAACAAGGTCTTCCATTAGAAATTTGGAGGCACAAGTGGGCCAGCTGAGTAAGAAGATCACTGAAACCACTCCTAGTACTCTCCCAAGCAATACAGAAGAGAATCCAAAGAGAGATTGCAAGGCCATAGATATAACCATCATGGCCGAATCCAAGGAGGAAAGGGAGGACGTGAATTCCAAGGAGGAAGACCTCCTGGGACGTCCAGTGATCAACAAGGAGTTTTCCTTTGAGGAACCAAAGGACTATGAGGCTCATCTAGAGACCATAGTGATTCCATTAAACCTCCTTACGCCCTTCAGGAGCTCTGATGAGTATTCCTCTTCAGAAGAGAATGAGGATGTTACTGAAGAGCAAGTTGCCAAGTTCCTTGGTGCAATCATGAAGTTGAATGCCAATTTATTTGGTAATGAGACTTGGGGAGATGAACCTCCCCTGTTCACCAATGAACTAAATGCATTGGATCAACTGAGATTGCCTCAGAAGAAACAGGATCCTGGGAAGTTCCTAATACCTTGTACCATAGGCACCATGACCTTTGAGAAGGCTCTATGTGACCTTGGGTCAGGAAAAAACCTCATGCTACTCTTTGTAATGGAGAAACTGGGAATCTTTGAGGTACAAGCTGCTAGAATCTCATTAGAGATGGCAGACAATTCCAAAAAACAGGCTTATGGACAAGTAGAGGACGTGTTAGTAAAGGTTGAAGGCCTTTACATCCCTGCTGATTTCATAATCCTGGATACTGGGAAGGATGAGGATGAATCCATCATTCTTGGAAGACCCTTCCTAGCCACAACAAGAGATGTGATTGATGTAGACAGAGGAGAATTGATCCTTCAACTGAATGAGGACAACCTTGTGTTTAAAACTCAAGAATCTCCTTCTGTAACAATGGAGACGAAGCATAGAAAGCTTCTCTCAGTACATAGTCAACTAAAGCCCCCACAGTCAAACTCTAAGTTTGGTGTTGGGAGTCTATAAAATTGACCTGATCACCTGTGTGGCTCCATGAGAGCCCACTGTCAAGCTATTGACATTAAAGAAGCGCTTGTTAGGAGGCAACCCAATTTTTATTTATCTAATTTTATTTTTATTTTATTGTTCTTTCATGTTTTATTAGGTTCATGATCATGTGGAGTCACAAAATAAATACAAAAATTAAAAACAGAATCAAAAACAGTAGAAGAAAAATCACACCCTGGAGGAAGGGCTTACTGGCGTTTAAACGCCAGTAAGGAGCATCTGGCTGGCGTTCAACGCCAGAACAGAGCATGGATCTGGCGTTGAACGCCCAAAACAAGCAGCATCCTAGCGTTCAGACGACAGGAATGCACACTGAGGAAAGCTGGCGCTGAACGCCAGAAAAATGCTGCATCTAGGCGCTGAACGCCCAGAACAAGCACCAATTCGGCGTTTAAACGCCAGAATTGCATGCAAAGGCATTTTACATGTCTAATTGGTGCAGGGATGCAATTCCTTGACACCTCAGGATCTGTGGACCCCACAGGATCATCTCAGCATCTATGGACCCCACAGGATCCCCACCTACCTCCACTCATACTCTTCCCTCTTCTCATTCATCCTCTCTTCCCAATAAACACCCTTCCCCAAAACCCTTCACCAATCACCTCAAGCTCTCTTTCCAACTACCCCTTCACCACTCACATCCATCCACTCTTCTCCATAAACCTACCTCATAAACCCCACCTACCTTCAAAATTCAAAATCACTTTCCCACCCAAACCCACCCTAAATGGCCAAACCTAACCCCTCTCCCTCCACTATATAAACCCCTCCATTCTTCTTCATTTTCACACAACACAACCCTATTTTCCTCTTCTTGGCCGAAACACAAACCTCTCTCCCTCTCCTCCATTTCTTCTTCTTCATCTTTTCTTTCTTCTCTTGCTCGAGGGTGAGCAATATTCTATGTTTGGTGTGGTAAAAGCATAAAGCTTTTTGTTTTTCCATTACCATTGATGGCACCTAAGACCGGAGAATCCTCTAGAAAAGGGAAAGGGAAGACAAAAGTTTCCACCTCTGAGTCATAGGAGATGGAAAGATTCATCTCCAAAACCCATCAAGACCACTTCTATGATGTTGTGGCCAAGAAGAAGGTGATCCACGAGGTCCCTTTCAAACTCAAGAAAAATGAGTATCCGGAGATCCGACATGAGATCCAAAGAAGAGGTTGGGAAGTTCTAACAAACCCCATCCAACAAGTCGGAATTCTAATGGTTCAAGAGTTCTATGCTAATGCATGGATCACTAGGAACCATGATCAAAGTAAGAACCCGAACCCAAAGAATTATCTCACCATGGTTCAGGGGAAATACTTAGATTTTAGTCCGGAAAATGTGAGGTTGGGGTTCAACTTGCCAATGATGGAAGAAAATGCACACCCCTACACAAGGAGAGTCAACTTTGATCAAAGGTTGGACCAAGTCCTCATGGACATATGTGTGGAAGGAGCTCAATGGAAGATTGACTCAAAAGACAAACTGGTTCAGCTGAGAAGACTGGACCTTAAGCCTGTAGCTAGAGGATGGTTGGAGTTCATTCAATGCTCAATCATTCCCACTAGCAACCAGAAAAGGTTCACCCAGTTATGTGTTTGTGGCATTTATGTATCCGGTGGTAATACTGGAAAACAAAGTGCTTATGGCCACGGCCAAGAGTCATAAAGTAGCTGTGTTCAAGAATCAACATACTGAACTAGGAGAATCAATAACACTATCTGAACTCTGAGTTCCTATAGATGCCAATTATTCTGAACTTCAATGGATAAAGTGAGATGCCAAAACTATTCAAGTGGCAAAAAGCTACAAGTCCCGCTCATCTGATTGGAGCTATGTTTCATTGATAGTTTGGAATTTATAGTATATTCTCTTCTTTTTATCCTATTTGATTTTCAGTTGCTTGGAGACAAGCAACAATTTAAGTTTGATGTTGTGATAAGCAGATAATTTATACGCTTTTTGGCATTGTTTTTAGTATGTTTTTAGTAGGATCTAGTTACTTTTAGGGATGTTTTTATTAGTTTTTATGTTAAATTCACATTTCGGGACTTTACTATGAGTTTGTGTGTTTTTCTGTGATTTCAGGTATTTTCTGGCTGAAATTGAGGGACTTGAGCAAAAATCAGATTCAGAGGTTGAAGAAGGACTGCTGATGCTGTTGGATTCTGACCTCCTTGCACTCAAAGTGGATTTTCTGGAGCTACAGAACTCCAAATGGCGCACTTTCAACGGTGTTGGAAAGTAGACATCCAGGGCTTTCCAGCAATATATAACAGTCCATACTTTGCCCAAGTGTAGATGACGCAAAAGGGCGTTGAACGTCAGTTCTATGCTGGAGTCTGGAGTTAAACGCCAGAAACATGTCACAAACCAGAGTTGAACGCCAAAAACACGTTACAACTTGGCGTTCAACTCCAAAAGAAGCCTCTGGACGTGTAAACTTCAAGCTCAGCCCAAGCACACACTAAGTGGGCCCCGGAAGTGGATTTATTCATCAATTACTTACTTCTGTAAACCCTAGTAACTAGTTTAGTATAAATAGGACTTTTTACTATTGTGTTTACATCTTCGGATCATCTTGGGACGTCTAGTTCTTAGATCATGAAGGGCTGGCCATTCGGCCATGCCTGGACTTTATCACTTATGTATTTTCAATGGTAGAGTTTCTACACACCATAGATTAAGGTGTGGAGCTCTGCTGTTCCTCATGAATTAATACAAAGTACTACTGTTTTTCTATTCAATTCAACTTATTCCGCTTCTAAGATATCCATTCGCACTTCAACATGAATGTGATGATCGTGACAGTCATCATCATTCCCTATGAACACGTGCCTGACAACCACTTCCGTTCTACCTTAGATTGAATGAGTATCTCTTGGATTACTTAATCAGAATCATCGTGGTATAAGTTAGAACCCATGGATGGCCATTCCTGAGATCCGAAAAGTCTAAACCTTGTCTGTGGTATTCCGAGTAGGATCTGGGAAGGGATTGCTGTGTCGAGCTTCAAACTCGCGAGTGTTGGGCGTAGTGACAGACGCAAAAGGATCAATGGATCCTATTCCAGTATGATCGAGAACCGACAGATGATTAGCCATGCAGTGACAGCGCATTGGACCATTTTCACTGAGAGGACAGGATGTAGCCATTGACAACGGTGATGCCTAACATACAGCTTGCCATAGAAAGGAGTAGGACTGATTGGATGAAGACAGCAGGAAAGCAGAGGTTCAGAGGAACAAAAGCATCTCTATACGCTTATCTGAAATTCTCACCAATGAATTACATAAGTATCCCTATCCTATTTTATGTTTTATTTACTATTATTACTTGAAAACTCCATAACCATTTAATATCCGCCTGACTGAGATTTACAAGATGACCATAGCTTGCTTCATACCAACAATCTCCGTGGGATCGACCCTTACTCACGTAAGGTTTTATTACTTGGACGACCCAGTGCACTTGCTGGTTAGTTGTATCGAAATTGTAACAAATTCTGAATTAAGATTAGAGCACCAAGTTTTTGGAGCCATTACCAAGGATCACAATTTCGTGCACCAATAATCAATGAATATGAGTTGTGATCAAGAAGAGAATGCATGAGTGTGTGAAAAATTGAAGAATGAGTAGTTAGGTTTGTTTAGAATTGTATAGGTTGTTATATAAGTTAGGTGCGTGGGAAGTTTAAGTTAATCAAAGATTCAAATTCTAGTCCACTTAACCATATGCATCCTACCTTGACCCTAGCCCCATTACAACTTATGAAAAAGACCTCATGATATTTGTATGTATGCATGAAATAATTGTTGATTGTTAGATGAAAAATAAATCTTGGAAATCATGATTAGGGGAGAATTGAGTGAATCAAGCCTATACACTTGAGTGACTAGAGCGGATACACATCCGGTGAGGGTTCGATTGCTCAATTACATGTTTTCACCTAGAATCATCACTTTTATTGCAAGTTTGCAAAACCTTTAATAACTCAATTCAATTGTGGTTTGACTTGGTTGTTAATACCTCTAGCCCTTGTGCTTATATATGCTTTCTTAGAAGTTGATTTATTTTGACCAAGTTGTTGCATTCATTTAGATAGATTGCATGTAGATATATTGCATTTAGATAGGTTGCATTGAATAAGATACCCTTTGTTTCTTTCTTGGTTTAAGTGTAGGGAGATTTGATGCACCACTATTTTGTGGTGCATTTTATGCTTAATTGCGTGGCTTTTATCCATTATTCTCACATTTATTCAATGAAATGGCATGGTTTCAGGATTTTCTCCTAATTTGTGCTTAAGAGTGAAAACATGCTTTTTAGGCCCTTAATTGATTAATTTTAATTCACCTTTGATTCCACTAGATGCCTTGATGTGTTTGTTAGTGAATTCAGGTTGAAAAGGCTAGGAATGGATCAAAGGAGTGAAGAGAAAAGCATGCAAAGTGGAGAATTCATGGAGAATCAAGGATTTGGAGTGCATTCATCGACGCGCACGCGTGGAACGATGCGCACGCGTGAATATGAAGTCGCATGGCGACGTGTACGCGTGACATGACGCGTACGCGTGGGAAGTAAAAATGCCAATCGACGCGTACGCGTGACCCATGCGTACGCATCGCAGCTCGCTCGTGACCTCATTAAAGTGAAAACACTGGGGGCAATTTCTGAGCTTCCCAGGCCCAGATCCAACTCATTTTCTGAGCCTATTACATGCTGAATTCAAGAGGAGTCAAGGGGGGAAGCACATAGTGAAGTTTTGATCATGCTTTAGGTAGTTTCTAGAGAGATAAGCTCTCTTCTCTCTAGAATTAGGTTAGATGTAGATTAGGATTTCTTAGATCTAGGTTTAATTCATGCTTTGATTTATTTTTCCTTTACAAATTATTGTTCCTCTACCTTTGCTTTCCTAGTTTGGTATTTTAATCCTTGTAATTGTTTACTTTGTTATTGATGCACTCTTGTTCCTTTTATTTTCCTTTAATGCAATTTATGTTTCATGTTCCTTTATTGTTGATTTGAGTCGTTATTGTTAATTTCCTTGCAATTAGTAGTTGTAGATTTAAATTTCTTGAAATCTTATTTTACTCTCCTTTTATGCCTTCCAAGTGTTTGACAAAATGCTTGGAAGGATGTTAGAGTAGATTTTTGCGTTCTTGGCTTGGGATGGTAACTTAGGTAAAATTGTGTTGCTAATGTCCAATTCTTGATAATTGGTGTCCATTGACTCTAGCTTCCACTAAGTTAATTAGTGAGGTAGTTAGGACTTATGGATTAGCATTGTTGTAGCTCATTTGACTTTCCTTCACCTGTTAGAGGATGACTTAATGAGATTGATCCTTGTAATTATCATATTGTGGTTAGTAATAAGGATAAAGATCCTTAACCATCAACCCTTGCCAAGACCTTTTTCTCATTTGAGTTTTATTTACTTTCTTGCAATTTATCTCTCATGTCCTTTATTCAAAACCCCAAAAATACTTGTCCCATAATCAATAACAAGAACACTTCCCTGCAATTCCTTGAGATATGACCCGAGGTTTAAATACTTCGGTTTATATTTTTATTGGGGATTGTACTTGTGATTTGTACTTGTGACAAACAAATTTTTTATTGAGGAATTATTTGTTGGTTTAGAACTATACTTGCAACGAGATTTCATTTGTGAAATTCTTTACCGATACACAGTTTTCGTTCATCAAGTGTTTGGTAAAATGGGGCTTGTGAGGTAGGTTGAGAACTATATTGAGGAGGGGGTTCATAGGCATATGGTGGTGGTTGTTGGTAGTCACAAGGAGGTTCACCATAGCCATCAGGTTGGTATGCATCTTGGAATGGCTCTTTCTCATAGTAAGTTGGAGGAGGTTGTTGCCATGAAAATTGATTATATGCTTGAGGCTCCTCCCACCTTTGAATGTTCCATCCTTGTTGCATATCCTCATTGTAGCTTTCATTCTCTACAACATAATTTGAACCAAACTCATAGTCAAAGTAATGAGAATTCATAATGAAAAGATAAAATAAAAACAAGAACTAATAAGAAATGCGTAAGCAAAGTCCTAAAACTAACAAAGAAGCAAAAAAGGCAAACATATCCACAATATTCACAATAACCAATAATAAGGCTCACATTTGCAATTCCCCGGCAATGGCGCTAAAAAACTTGACGGAGGATTTTTGTCGGTAAAGAATTTCTTAAAATAACTTTGTTGCAAGTATAGTTCTAAACCGGTAATTAAACCTCGATCAACGTTTAAATTGTTTGTCACAATACAAAACCCAATAAAAATAAACCAAAGTATTTAAACCTTGGGTCGTTTCTCAAGGAATTACAGGAAAGTGTGTTTATTACTGGTTATGATGTACTTCTTTTTGGGGTTTTGAAATAAAGAACAAGAATCGTAAATAGCAAGAAGGTAAGGAAAACTCAAATTGTAAAAAGGTCTTGGCAAGGGTTAATGGTTAAGGATCTCTATCCTTGTCACTAACCATAATATGATAGTTGTAGGGATCAATCTCATTTAGTCATCCTCTAACAATTGAAGGATGGTCAAATGAGTTTCATCAATCCCAATCCATAAGTCCTAGCCACTCACTAATCGAATTAGTGAAAGCTAGTGTCTATGGGCATCAACCATCAATCACTTGGGCATTAGCAACTCAAGGTCACCCAAGTTACCAACCCAAGCCAAGAATAGAAAAATATACCTATAGCTAAAAGAGACATTTCATCAAACACATAGATACAATAAAGAGAAACATCATAAAATACAAGAATTAATAAAAGCTATAACTAACACAAGGAAGAAAGCAATAAGAGAAACAAACGCAAACATAAAAAAAGACATGGAAAGATAAAATTGCATTAAAATGGAAATTGAAAGTAACACAAGAGTTCATAAGCTAAATTTGAGACAAAATAAAAGTAAGAGAAAACTAAATTAAGACAAAATAGAAATCTGAATTTGAGAAGAAATAAAACTACGAGAAACCCTAAAACCCTAAAACTTACATCTAAAACCTAAAGTGTGAATGAATGAATAGTGAATCAATGATCAGCTCCATTCCCTAGCCTCTTGTCTTCATTTTTGGGCCTGAAACTGGGTCAAAAGCAGCCCAGAAATCACCCCCAGCGAATTCTCTTTATTAAGGCATGTGACACTCATCACGCATACGCGTCAGCCACGCGTACGCATCACTGGATATTGAATTGGCCACGCGTACGCGTCATACATGCGTGTGCGTCGGCACCAGCTTTTCAAATCCTCAATTTCTTGTGTTCCTTCCTCTTTGGCATGCTTCCTTTCCATCCTCTAAGCCATTCCTGCGCTATAAAACCTGAAAACTCTTAACAACACATATCACGGCATCGAATGATAATAAGAGAAGATTACAAATTAGCAATTTTAAGGCCAAAGAAGCATGTTTTCAATCATAGCATAAAATTAGGAAGGAAACTTAAAAACATGCAATTTACATGAATAAGTGTGACAATAATTGACAAAATTAAATCAATTCAATAAAAAATATACCATAAAATAGTGGTTTATCAAGGCTTCAGAGAAACTTCTTGATCAACTTTTCTCACCATTTGATTCATTCCATGGCAGGCTTTATATGATTAACGCCGGGTCAGCGTTCATCCAATTTGAATGGGGGTTAAGCTCTAACAGTCCATTCCCTTGGTGATCCTACTCAAAGCTCCACAGACAAGGTTGGATCTTTCAGATCAAAGAATGTTGCTTCTTTGGATTCTAGCCTATACCACAGAGGCCCTAATCGCCCCACACCTCGGCTGAACTGATATCTCGAGAAGTCCCAATGAATCCGTGGATTAGCCGTCTAAGAGAAGTATAATCAAGCTGGTGGTTCAATACTATCCCATCAAGGACTCGCAAAAACCCATGTAGAATGAGGATGATTGTCACGGGTCATCAAATTCATAAGGTTGAAGAACGAAGATACATCTTAGAATAGAATCAAGCATAGGCTGAAGTAGAATAGTGATATTACTAATTCATAAGAATCAGCAGAGCTCGTAACCTTAACCTTAGGAGGTTAGTGGCTCATACTGCACAAAGAACAATGTAATTTGAAAATATGGCTGAAAAGTCCAGAACAAGGGTGATCCTTGTTCTATATATACTAATCTAATAACTAAGGATTACAGAAATATGATAGACTAGACTTAGAGATGCAATAATCCACTTTTCGGGCTCACTTGGTGAGTGTTTGGACTGAGCTTGGAGTGTCTCCATGAGCTAGAGCCCCTTAGGGGCGTTGAACGCTGGCTTGGGACTCCCTTGTGGGCGTTTGATGCCAGCTGCTCCCTTATGAGCGTTCAACACCAGGAATAGGGTAGGTGGCTGGTGTTGAACGCCAGTTTTGGGCCTTTATTTCCAAAGCAAAGTATAAACTATTATATATTTTTGGAAAGCCCTGGATGTTAGCTTTCCATAGTCGTTAAGAGACTGCCATTTGGACTTCTGTAGGTCCAGAAATGCTCCTTCGAGTGCATAGAGGTCAGATCCTGACAGCATCTGTAGTCCTTTCTCTATCTCTGAATCAGCTTTTGCTCAAATTCCTCAATTTTCGGCCAAAAAATACCTGAAATCATCATAAAACACACAAACTCAAAGTAGAATCCAAAAATGTGAATTTTGGACTAAAACCTATAAAAATGTAATAAAACTTAAATAAAACATAATAAAAACTATATGAAAATGATGTCAAAAGCTCAAAAAAGTGGTTTTTCCTAACCATATGATTGTGGTGTGAAAGTCAAGCAACCCTTGAGACTGAGCACCTAAAGCCGTGACCCATTGCTGTTACAGAGTATGCCTAAGGCTCTGAGCACCACTGTCTAGGAGAAAAAGAAAGGAGGAATTCAAACCCAAGGGGTTCCTCAATTCAAGTGCTTGTGGTGTTCTTGTTTCAAGTTAAGCTTGAAACAAAATACTTAGAGTCACGGCTAGGCTCAAGGTTTAAAGTACCAAAGAAAAGAAAGGAAAGTTGTGTTCAAGAATCAATTAGAGCCTAAAGAAGAGAATCTATAATATCATCCGAGTTCGAGTTTTGAAGAATACTAATATTTCTGAGCTTTAAAGGATAGTGAGATGCCGAAACTATTCAGAGTTAGAGTGCCATTAGCCCCATTCAGTAACTAGACCTGAGCTTAAATGACAACTCAAGTTTCAGACATTTTCTCTTCTTGGTCCTACATTGTTTTTGGTTGCTTGGGGATAAGCAACAATTTAAGTTTGGTGTTGTGATGCATAAGCATCTTGTACCCTTTTTCTTAGAATTTTCTAGTTGCTTTTTATTAGATTTTATTTAGTTTTACTTGATTTTAGTGCAAAAATCCCCTTTAGATGCTACTTGGATTTTTTTAGTATTTTGATGATTTTAGGTGAAATTCGGAGCAATTTGGTAGAGTTTGGAGCAAAAAAAAGGAACAAAGCTGATAGCACCCTCCTTTGGCGCTAAATGCCCAACTGGCGTTTAGCGCCAGCAAGGGACCCAAACATGTGAGTGACTGCTCCCCTTAGGGCGTTAAAGGCCCAAAATGGCGTTTAACTTTTGGGCGTTTCATGCCAGCAGCCTGACTGAATTCACTCTCTCTTTGACTTCTCAAGTGGATTTAGCATTTATTAGTTTTATTTTATTTTCTTTATGTAATTTTTAATTACAAACAATACCTTTTAGTTCTAGGATTTATTTTTTTACTTTATTTTCTGAATAAAATTAGGTTAATATAAAAGGGAAAAGATCTCTTGTATCTTAGATCTTCTCTCTTTCGCACATTTTCAGAACTCTAGTTTCTCTGTAAGTTATAAGCAACTAAACCTCTTGGTTAAGGTTAGGAGCTCTGTTTATTTCTATGGATTAGAACTATTACTTTCCTATTTTAATTAATATATTGATTCAATTTCAATGATTGTTTTGGTTCTTAATTTTATGAATTTGGGTGGAACGAGAGTATGACCCTTATTCTACTTGAGTTCTTGTGATTCTCGAGAGAGTTATCTTGCTTGAACTACAGCTTGAAAATAAATTCCACCTACATTTCTAATTATATGAACTAATTGGGATATGTGACATTGACGAGCGGATAATTTATACCCTTTTTGGCATTGTTTTTACATAGTTTTTAGTATGTTTAGGTTACTTTTAATTATATTTTTATTCTTTTTTTGCAAAAATCACATTTCTAGACTTTACTATGAGTTTGTGTGTTTTTCTATAATTTCAGGTATTTTCTGGCTGAAATTGAGGGACCTGAAAAAAACTCTGATTTAGAGACTGGGAAAGGACTGCAAATGCTGTTGGATTCTGACCCTCCTACACTTGAAATTGCTTTTCTAGAGCTACAGAAGTCCAATTGGCGCGATCTCAATTGCGTTGGAAAGTAGACATCTTGGGCTTTTCAGAAATATATAATAGTTCATACTTTGCCCGAGATTTGATGGCCCACACTGGCGTCTAAACACCCACCAGAGACCCTTTTCCAGAACTGGCACCAGAACTGGAGTTAAACGCCCAAACTGGCATCCAAGCTGATGTTTAACTCTAGAAATGGCCTATGCACGTGTAAAGCATAAATGAAGTTGAGAATAATGAAAGGTGAAAGAAATTATGGTATGATTAGTGTGATATGATACAAAAGGTAAATTCTGATGAGAGAATGGGGTTTGAAATGGTATGGTATGGTTTGGAATGTGTATGGTAAGAAATTGTATAAATTGTGAAGTTAGGTAAAATTGGATTTTTGATGAACTTTGTATGATCTTAACTTTTGCCTCAGTTTTCGAAATTGCTTGAAATTTGTTTAGAATGAAAGATCTTTGAAAACTCTTTGAATCAATATAAAATTTGTGAAAATTGAAATTTCGTAGAGGAAGTTATGATCCTTCAAAGTTGGTGCTATAAATCTGAAATTCTACAAAGTTGCATAATTTCATGATTACTGATATGTGCGGGCCCACTTGGTGAGTGTTTGGACTGAGCTTGGAGTGTCTCCATGAGCTAGAGCCCCTTAGGGGCGTTGAACGCTGGCTTGGGACTCCCTTGTGGGCGTTTGATGCTGCTCCCTTATGAGCGTTCAACACCAGGAATAGGGTAGGTGGCTGGTGTTGAACGCCAGTTTTGGGCCTTTATTTCCAAAGCAAAGTATAAACTATTATATATTTCTGGAAAGCCCTGGATGTTAGCTTTCCATAGTCATTAAGAGACTGCCATTTGGACTTCTTGAGGTCCAGAAATGCTCCTTCGAGTGCATAGAGGTCAGATCCTGACAGCATCTGCAGTCCTTTCTCTATCTCTGAATCAGCTTTTGCTCAAGTTCCTCAATTTTCGGCCAAAAAATACCTGAAATCATCATAAAACACACAAACTCAAAGTAGAATCCAAAAATGTGAATTTTGGACTAAAACCTATAAAAATGTAATAAAACTTAAATAAAACATAATAAAAACTATATGAAAATGATGTCAAAAAGCGTATTAAATATCCGTCTCAAAAAAGTGGTTTTTCCTAACCATATGATTGTGGTGTGAAAGTCAAGCAACCCTTGAGACTGAGCACCTAAAGCCGTGACCCGTTGCTGTTACAGAGTATGCCTAAGGCTCTGAGCACCACTGTCTAGGAGAAAAAGAAAGGAGGAATTCAAATCCAAGGGGTTCCTCAATTCAAGTGCTTGTGGTGTTCTTGTTTCAAGTTAAGCTTGAAACAAAATACTTAGAGTCACGGCTAGGCTCAAGGTTTAAAGTACCAAAGAAAAGGAAGGAAAGTTGTGTTCAAGAATCAATTAGAGCCTAAAGAAGAGAATCTATAATATCATCCGAGTTCGAGTTTTGAAGAATACTAATATTTCTGAGCTTCAAAGGATAGTGAGATGCCGAAACTATTCAGAGTTAGAGTGCCATTAGCCCCATTCAGTAACTAGACCTGAGCTTAAATGACAACTCAAGTTTCAGACATTTTCTCTTCTTGGTCCTACATTGTTTTTGGTTGCTTGGGGATAAGCAACAATTTAAGTTTGGTGTTGTGATGCGTGAGCATCTTGTACCCTTTTTCTTAGAATTTTCTAGTTGCTTTTTATTAGATTTTATTTAGTTTTACTTGATTTTAGTGCAAAAATCCCCTTTAGATGCTACTTGGATTTTTTTAGTATTTTGATGATTTTAGGTGAAATTCGGAGCAATTTGGTAGAGTTTGGAGCAAAAAAAAGGAACAAAGCTGATAGCACCCTCCTTTGGCGCTAAATGCCCAACTGGCATTTAGCGCCAGCAAGGGACCCAAACATGTGAGTGACTGCTCCCCTTAGGGCGTTAAAGGCCCAAAATGGCGTTTAACTTTTGGGCGTTTCATGCCAGCAGCATGATTGAATTCACTCTCTCTTTGACTTCTCAAGTGGATTTAGCATTTATTAGTTTTATTTTATTTTTTTTATGTAATTTTTAATTACAAACAATACCTTTTAGTTCTAGGATTTATTTTTTTACTTTATTTTCCGAATAAAATTAGGTTAATATAAAAGGGAAAAGATCTCTTGTATCTTAGATCTTCTCTCTTTCGCACATTTTCAGAACTCTAGTTTCTCTGTAAGTTATAAGCAACTAAACCTCTTGGTTAAGGTTAGGAGCTCTGTTTATTTCTATGGATTAGAACTATTACTTTCCTATTTTAATTAATATATTGATTCAATTTCAATGATTGTTTTGGTTCTTAATTTTATGAATTTGGGTGGAACGAGAGTATGACCCTTATTCTACTTGAGTTCTTGTGATTCTCGAGAGAGTTATCTTGCTTGAACTACAGCTTGAAAATAAATTCCTCCTACATTTCTAATTATATGAACTAATTGGGATATGTGACATTGATGAGCGGATAATTTATACCCTTTTTGGCATTGTTTTTACATAGTTTTTAGTATGTTTAGGTTACTTTTAATTATATTTTTATTCTTTTTTTGCAAAAATCACATTTCTGGACTTTACTATGAGTTTGTGTATTTTTCTATAATTTCAGGTATTTTCTGGCTGAAATTGAGGGACCTGAAAAAAACTCTGATTTAGAGACTGGGAAAGGACTGCAAATGCTGTTGGATTCTGACCCTCCTACACTTGAAATTGCTTTTCTAGAGCTACAGAAGTCCAATTGGCGCGATCTCAATTGCGTTGGAAAGTAGACATCTTGGGCTTTCCAGAAATATATAATAGTTCATACTTTGCCCGAGATTTGATGGCCCACACTGGCGTCTAAACACCCACCAGAGACCCTTTTCCAGAACTGGCACCAGAACTGGAGTTAAACGCCCAAACTGGCATCCAAGCTGATGTTTAACTCTAGAAATGGCCTATGCACGTGTAAAGCTCAATGCTCAGCCCAAGCACACACCAAGTGGGTCCCGGAAGTGGATTTCTGCACTATCTGCACTTAGTTACTTATTTTCTGTAAACCCTAGTAACTAGTTTAGTATAAATAGCACTTTTTACTATTGTATTCATATCTCTGGACGTTTAGTCCTTAGACCTTTGGACTTGGAGGCTGGCCATTCGGCCATGCCTAGACCTTTTTCTCTTATGTATTTTCTACGGTGGAGTTTCTACACCCCATAGATTAAGGTGTGGAGCTCTGCTGTTCTTCATGAATTAATACAAGTACTATGGTTTTTCTTTCAATTCACGCTTACTTCTTCCCCAAAATATACTCTCGTACTTAATTCAGTTAAGTCAGAATGAAGATGGACACTTAGGCTAGTGACCTATAGGATAGGTTTGGAAATTGTATGTTGTTGATGATTGTTTATGTTGATGAGGTATAATGTATTGATATCTTGTTGTGATTACATGATGAAGTTGAAATTATGATGGATTAGATGCATGAGTATTGTTGATTATGAATATGAATCTTGGTTGAGTTGGTGATGAGAATTGGTAATGAGATGATGATGATTGGAGGATATGTTATATATATGTCATAAATGAAGTTGAGAATAATGAAAGGTGAAAGAAATTATGGTATGATTAGAGTGATATGATACAAAAGGTAAATTCTGATGAGAGAAGGGGGTTTGAAATGGTATGGTATGGTTTGGAATGTGTATGGTAAGAAATTGTATAAATTGTGAAGTTAGGTAAAATTGGATTTTTGATGAACTTTGTATGATCTTAACTTTTGCCTCAGTTTTTGAAATTGCTTGAAATTTGTTTAGAATGAAAGATCTTTGAAAACTCTTTGAATCAATATAAAATTTGTGAAAATTGAAATTTCGTAGAGGAAGTTATGATCCTTCAAAGTTGGTGCTATAAATCTGAAATTCTACAAAGTTGCATAATTTCATGATTACTGATATGTGCGGGCGCACACCCTCGTGCGGACGCATAACATGCAAATATTTTGATCTATGCAGATGCACACACCTGTGCGCACGCACAGGTAGGGAAGTGCGTTCTGTTCGCAGTGCCAGCACGGCTTGTGCGTGCACATATCCAAGGAAAAACTTCAACCTGTGCAGACGCACAGGTCTGTGCGGACACACACGTCGGGAAGGTCAGTCTGTTGAGGGCGCTAGCATAGGTTGTGCGAGGGAACAGACCTTAGAAATTTTGTCACCTGTGCGTACGCACACCTCTGTGCGTACACACACATCTTAAAACTTCCTGGGCGTGCGCACGCACACATCCTTGTGCGGCCGCACACGTCCTGTTTCTTAAATTTTTCTTATTTTTCAACTATTCTACCTTCCCAATAAGGTTGTAATCTTCTAAAACACCTTTTTAAGAGTTTTGGGGCTTAATTTTGAGTATTATAACATGGGATATAACTTAAGGGTTCTAGAGCATGGTTTTATGATAAATTAGAAAACGAAGGCTTAGGTTTCTGGTGTGTTGAGAATGATTTGATGTTGGGTGGAGGATGATTGATATACGAGATAGGGAATGATGAACTTTTGACATTAGAAACTAAGTTATGAATGGACAGTGGTTGAGATGAGTCGAGGACTCGGATTGAGATGATGGATCTCTGTATACTGAAAATGTTTTTCTGAAAGCCACTGAAATATTATTTTTACTGAGAATATGAGATGCTATGCGCCCGGCAGGGACGGCGGTTGGATCTCGCCTGTCGAGGTAGTGGCGGCGGCGTAAGGGCAGTGGTTCGTCCCGCTTGCGTTGAGATGTGAGGTCTGTGGCAAGAGTATCCCACTCGCATCCTGATGAGAGAACTTTTGTGTGGTTTAGAATTTCCTCAAATGAATTCTCATTGCAAGTATAGTTCTACACCAACAAACAATCCTCCCAATCAAAAATTTGAGTTGTCATAAATAACAAACCCCAAATGAAAATTAACCAGAGTATTTGGACTCCGGGTCGTCTCACGAAGAGTTGCAATGAAGTGTTTAATTATTGGCTATGAAGTGGGGTAAGGGGGGTTTTGGGTTGATAAGAGGTCAAGAAATTAAACGACGAGAAAAGTAAATTAAGCAAGTAATTAAAGAGGACAAGTAAATAAGCAAAAGCAAATAATAAAGAGAGACATTCATGGCAAAGATTGAGAATATAGGCTTTCTATCCTAGTCATGCAATGATTAATTCATCTTATTTAGTTAACTCCAACAAATAGGGAGAATGTCAAACAAGACTAATCAATCATACCACAATAATAACAAGAATTTATCTCATTACGTCAACTCCAACAAATAGGGAGAAAGTCTAATGAGACTAGCTAATCTCAATCCAAAAGTCCTAATCGACTTACTAATTAAAATAGCAAAAGATTAGCGTCAATGGAAATAATACTAGCTAACAACTCTAGATCGCCAACATAAGTTGGGTTTTCATGACTCAAGATTGCCCAGTTACTCTTTCCAAGCCAAGAATGCTCAAAATCTACTCTAACATCCTTCCAAGCATTTTATCAAACACTTGGAAGGCATAAAAGGAAAGCATAGTAAAATTGTAAGGAATGTAAATCTACACTACTCAATTGTAATGAATTAAACAACAACAAATCCAAATCAACAATAAATGAACATGAATCATAAATTGCATTAAAGAAAAATGGAAGAACAAAAGTGCATCAACAACAAAGTAAGCAATTACTAGAATGAAATACAAAATTAGAGAGAGGAAGAGTAGAGGGATAAGAAATTTTAAAGGAAAAGTAAATCAAAGCATGAATTAAATCTAAATCTAAGATGAAAATTAACCTAACCTAA
Source organism: Arachis ipaensis (assembly GCF_000816755.2). Lineage (NCBI taxonomy): Eukaryota > Viridiplantae > Streptophyta > Magnoliopsida > Fabales > Fabaceae > Arachis > Arachis ipaensis. Next base: position 84,629,167 of record NC_029787.2, read on the forward strand.
TTCTAGAGAGAAGAGGGAGCTTCTCTCTCTAGAAAACTAACTAAAGGCTCATGTTGACTAAACTAATTGCTCCCCCCTTGCTTGGACTTCAATTCTGCATGAAATACACTCAGAAACAAGTTGGATTTGGGCTTGGGCGGCTCAGAAATCGCCCCCAGCATTTTGCCATTAAGTGGGCCAAGTAAGAGTATCGGCGCGCGCGCACCGGAGAATTCCCAATCTGCACGGAAGCGGTATGTACGCGTGCGTGTCCTTGTGAGAAACCACTTTTGCGCGTGCGCGCCTTGTACGTGTGAGCGTCCATTGGTGCATTCCAAATCTTTGTTTCTTCATGCATTCTCCTCTTTGCATGCTTTTCTCCTCATTTCTTCCATCCAATACTTGCCTAATGAACCTGAAATTACTTAACAAACACATCAAGGTATCGAATGGAATTAGGGTGGATTAAAATCACCAATTTAAGGCCTAAAAAGCATGTTTTTACATTTAAGCATAATTTAAAGGAGAATTACAAAACCATGCTATTTCATTGAATAAATGTGAGAAAAGGTGATAAAATCTCCCAAAATAAGCTCAAGATAAATCACGAAATCGGGGTTTATCAAATCTCCCCATACATAAACTAAGCATGTCCTCATGCTAAAATCAAGAAAGAAGCAAAGGGACATCAACATTTATTCAATGCAAACTAACTACATGCAATCTATCTATATGCAATCTAACTACATGAATGCACCCACTTAGTCAAAATAAATCAATTTCCAATAATACATATACAAACACAAGGGCTAAGGCAATAGCAATTACTCAACCCACAATTGAATTAAATTATTAAAAAGATTTTACAAACTTGCAAGAAAAGAGATGATCATGAGTGGAAACATGTAATTGAGCAATCGAACCCTCACCGGATGTGTATCCGCTCTAGTCACTCATGTGTATGGGGTTGATTCACTCAATTCTCCCCTAATCATGCTTTCCAAGATTTATTTTTCATCTAACAATCAACAATTATTTCATGCATGCATACAAATATCATGAGGGCTTTCCCATAGGTTGTAATGGGGCTAGGGTCAAGGTAGGATGCATATGGTCAAGTGAGCTTGAAATTTGAATCTTTGATTAACTTAAACTTCCCACCTAACCTTTGACGACCTATACAATTCTAAACAAACCTAACTACCCATTCTTCACTTTTCACACACACTCATGCATTCTCTTTTTGATCACCATACATATGCATTGATTTTTATTGAATTTTGAACTTTGGGGCATTTTTGTCCCCTTTTTATTGCTTTTCTTTTTTCTTTCTTTTCTATATATTTTCTCTTTTTTTTCTTTTTATATATATATATTTTTTTTTCTTTTTGTTTTTCTCATTTTTTTTCTTTTCAAACTAAAATGTATACAAGAACATCAATGCATATGGTTTACACATGATTAATACATGAGTATGTACCCAATTCCCAAAAATTTTTCAATAAAAACACAAACACACTTTTATCTCTACCCGATGTTCCCAACTCTCCCAAAATCAAATGATAAACACTCTCACTAGTCTAAGCTAATCAAAGATCCAAATTAAGGACATTTATTATTTTTCACTTAGGCTTGTAATGTGCTACAATTAAGAATAAGTGGATTAAGCATAGGCTCGAAATTGGCTAACAATGGAAGATAAAAGGTAGGCTATTTGGGTAAGTGAGCTATTTGAACAATGGCCTCAATCATGTAAATGCATGTATACACAAAATAATGGACATATAGAATTAAACAAATCAAAGATTACAATCATAGGAAGAGAATAATGCACACAAGAATGAAAATAAGTGGTCATATATGATGTAACCACACAATTAGGCTCAAATCTCACATGCTTGTGTTCTTAGCTCAAAAATCATGTTCCACAAAATATATAATTCAAGCAAGTTCTAAAAAAAATTTTTCTCAATCAATTGGGGTGGGGTGCCCTATAGATAAAATGCTTGAAAAATATCATGATTTTGACTAAGCTTAATATATACAAATGCAAAATAAAAAAATGCAACTAAAAATCCTAAAATGAAATGCAAAAGTGTTGGGATTAGAAACTTGTTACCGAAAACGCCGAGTGGTCGGACGACCTCCCCACACTTAAAAGTTTGCACCGTCCTCGGTGTACTCAAAGATGAGCAAGGGGGTACGACGACTCTCCGAGTTGCCACCTTCACCTGGTAGGTCAACCGGTTGCTGCGTGTTCTTCCTTCCGCTTTCATTTTTTTCTTTTGATGACTCATCCTGAATATAGAAAACAGGAGATAATAAGACAAGTAAATGCACAAGCAAGGAAGCATGGATTGTTGGAATGAGGTAAATCACTAGAATTGAGTGAGTGAATTGGTGTGACAATAATGAAAAATAGTTGTATGGGTTCTAACTTGCATACGGTTTAGAATTCACACTCTAGTATTTAAAAATCATGTCACAATTATACAAAATAAAACATGCACTTCACTCATTCTAGTGTGCTTGAGATACTTTAAAAGACTTGTAGGCTAAAACAACCCAACAAGTAGTGAAGAAGCATAAAAGCATTCAAGCAAAAATCAAGCAATTGTGAAATTGGATAATGCATGGACATTGATTGATGTGTAAGTAAATTTAGTGAACAAAATGGTATATGAAACTCACACAACAATCAATGACACATATTGAGGTTGTTGTAACACCTAAGTGACATAGAGGTGAAACACATGGATGCTATGGAGCTTAGGAAAAAGAAGATAGAAGTGAAAATCAATCACATAGCAAGCATGGTCCACAAAGCTTTACAAAGCTCAAAAATATGTCACTAGGTAAGCTTTCGATCCAATTTCACAATTCTACAATCAATGCATGAAATAAGTGATGTGAACAAGGGTAGACCATAAACAAGCATCACCTAAAAAAAATGCAATGATAATATACAATTGCCTAACAATGGATGATGGATGTATGGTGGCCAAAACATGAAATTCAAAAGAGTTAAGAAGTTTAAAGGCAATGTCACATGTACTTGGTATTCAAAAGCATTAAACATGAAAATTTCCGAACCAAGTAACCAAATATAACCTCAACAAAGAAATCCAACAATGGCAATAACATAATGATGTTAAACTAACACCCTATCAGTAATAAGCAGCAGTAAATAGTAAGCAAGATTAGTAATCCAACACTTATAATAGAAAACAAAAATTAAACTAACTAACTAACTAAAAGAAATGGTGTTATATGATGCTTGGTAGTGTTGGATGATGCTTGAAGGGTGGAAGGAAAAGAAGAGAAGAGAGAAGAAGGAAAGAAATGGAAAGAAGAGAAGAAAAGAAGATGAGTGGAACAGGACAATCCACGCGTGCGCGTCATGTGCGCGTAAGTGTGGATAGATGAAATGGAAGCGACGCGGGCGCGTACAGCACGCATGCGCGTCGGTGGGTTATTTCGAGAGTGGCGCATCCGCGCAAGGTACGCGTGCGCGTGCCTTTGGGCACAAAGTTGGCACACTCCAAGCACAACTCTCGGGAAAATGTATGGAGGGTGAAAAAAAAATCAATCCACGCGTACGCATACATGGTGCGTGCGCGTGGATAGCCGAAAACACTTGGGTACGTGTACGCGTAAAGTGCGCGTGCGCGTGGATTGTGCTCTATTTTTCAAAATTTTTCTATGTTTTTGCACCAAACCAAGCATTCCAAACCTCCAAACAGCTACCACAACATCCTAGAACCTTATTTAACCTACTAGACTCCCAAACAAACTTAACAAATCAATTCAAAACATGAAATTAAATCTAAATTTCCAATATTTACAAAGAGGAAAAAGGAAAGAGTTTACCATGGTGGGGTGTCTCCCACCTAGCACTTTTGTTTATTGTCCTTAAGTTGGATTTATGGGGAGCTCTTCATCAAGGTGGCTTGTGTTTGAATCCATCCTTGAACATCCACCAATGCTTGGATTTCCATTGTGCTTCATCATTCAAAGTTAATAACCCCAAGCTTTGATGGAGTTCTTCACAACCCACGGGCTCCCAAAGTTGATCCTCGTCTTGTGATCCGGGATCCCACACTTTATTTTCACACCCGTCTTCAAGTTGATCATCATTATTAGTCCAACCGGGTGGTGAGTAAGGTGAATTCTCAATAAAGTGGCCGACAATCCTCTTAGACCCCTCTAGTTGAGTACTAGTCCAACCCTTGCTCTTTGAAGCTTCAACCATAATGAGCCTAGACTTACAACACCAACCACGAAACGTCTTTCTTTTACGCTTCATCCCACAAAGCATCCTAAGTTGACCATCCGTTTCAAGCAAGCCATATTCGAGTGGGATAGTAAAGATAATAGAAATGAGTTTCACCCACTCAAATGAAGGTGTAGATGGCAACCTAGGTAAAGGTGTTTCCAAGGATCTTGACAAGGCGTATTCAATTCCCATCCTCCTTTTTCTAAGGACTTCCACCTCTTCACAAGATCTCTTAATTTCAATCCTTTGTTCAACAATTTTATCTAAACCTTTTTCCTTACTCAAATCACAAATGGGAGGACGAGAGAGATTTACCTCTACATTGCTATCAAATCCAATGGGGGAAAGTTCTTCATGTTCAAAGGATTCTTCACCACTAAGACTTGGTGCTTGATCTCCATCACCAAGGGAACTCAATGCTTGGTCTATCCCATCCAAGACTTCATATGGAATATGCCTTGGAAGGTGTGCACTTTCCTCCCTAGCATCAATTTCAATCATCTTGGAGGGGTTTTCTTCAACTCTATGTTCCCAAGGAGGTTCCGAATCTCCTAAGTCTTCAACCACTTCTTCCTCTTGTTCAATAATCCCTACCTCCTCCTCTTGTTGCATGTCTTGCTTTAACTCCTCTTCTTCACCTTGGAGCTTCAAGTTCACTCCCTCACTAAGCTCCTTGGTTGCTTCTCCACATTCCACAATGGAAGTGCCTTGATCGCATAGGCTTAGGCGGGATGAGACTATGTTGCTAATGGCTTCTACCATGATAGTCATTTTTGCTCTTAACTCCTCAAATTTCTTTTCATCCTCCTCGTGTTGCCTTAAAAGATGAGATTCAAGATCTCTCAATTCTAGCATGAGGGCTTCATCGGGAGGTGATGGTGGAAGAGAGGGTTCATTGTTTGAGGAAAGGGTATTGTAGTTGGAAGGTGGTTCTTCTTGGTAGGGTTGTGGTAGTTCAATATTTCCCATTCTTTCCATTTGTTGTACAAAACACTCCATGGTTGCTTGAAATTGATCCAATGTCTCCTTGAAACGATCCCTTGACTCTTGTTCTTCTTGGATATCATGAGTAGGATCATATGACTCTTGGATTGAAGGACATGAGTATTCTTCCATGGGAGGTTGTGGTGGAAAGTGGTATTCATCTTGTGGTTGGAAATTTTCATACATTGGAGGTGGTTCATCTTGAAAATGTTGATGTTGGAATGGTGGTGGCTCTATGTGTGGCTCATATGGCTCATATGATTGTTGGTGTGGTGGGTATGGATTAGGGTCATATGAAGATGGTTGGTGAAAGGTGGCTTGTGAGTATGGTTGATGGTTATGTTGGGGATATGGCTCATAGGTGTATGGTGGTGGTTCTTGAAAGTCACAAGGAGATTCACCATAACCATTGGATTGGTATGCGTCATAGAATGGCTCTTCTTCATAGTGCATTGGTGGAGGTTGTTGCCAAGAGGATTGATCATATGCATATGGCTCCTCCCACCTTTGGTTATCCCATCCTTGATGCACATCTTTATTGAAGTTCCCATTTCCTACAACATAGTTGTAATCACACTCATAGCCAAAGTGAGAATTCATAGTGAAAGAGAAAATAAAAACAAAAGCTAACAAGAAATAAAGAAAACTATGTCCTACAACTAGCAAAAATCAACAAACAAACCAAAAATAAAGCTATTCACAATATATACAATAACCAATAATGTAACACCATTGCAACTCCCCGGCAACGGTGCCATTTTGATGAGAGAACTTTTGTGTGGTTTAGAATTTCCTCAAATGAATTCTCGTTGCAAGTATAGTTCTACACCAACAAACAATCCTCCCAATCAAAAATTTGAGTTGTCATAAATAACAAACCCCAAATAAAAATTAACCGGAGTATTTGGACTCCGGGTCGTCTCACGAAGAGTTGCAATGAAGTGTTTAATTATTGGCTATGAAGTGGGGTAAGGGGGGTTTTGGGTTGATAAGAGGGCAAGAAATTAAACGACAAGAAAAGTAAATTAAGCAAGTAATTAAAGAGGACAAGTAAATAAGCAAAAGCAAATAATAAAGAGAGACATTCATGGCAAAGATTGAGAATATAGGCTTTCTATCCTAGTCATGCAATGATTAATTCATCTTATTTAGTTAACTCCAACAAATAGGGAGAATGTCAAACAAGACTAATCAATCATACCACAATAATAACAAGAATTTATCTCATTACGTCAACTCCAACAAATAGGGAGAAAGTCTAATAAGACTAGCTAATCTCAATCCAAAAGTCCTAATCGACTTACTAATTAAAATAGCAAAAGATTAGCGTCAATGGAAACAATACTAGCTAACAACTCTAGATCGCCAACATAAGTTGGGTTTTCATGACTCAAGATTGCCCAATCGCTCTTTCCAAGCCAAGAATGCTCAAAATCTACTCTAACATCCTTCCAAGCATTTTATCAAACACTTGGAAGGCATAAAAGGAAAGCATAGTAAAATTGCAAGGAATGTAAATCTACACTACTCAATTGCAATGAATTAAACAACAACAAATCCAAATCAACAATAAAGGAACATGAATCATAAATTGCATTAAAGAAAAATGGAAGAACAAAAGTGCATCAACAACAAAGTAAGCAATTACTAGAATGAAATACAAAATTAGAGAGAGGAAGAGTAGAGGGACAAGAAATTGTAAAGAAAAAGTAAATCAAAGCATGAATTAAATCTAAATCTAAGATAAAAATTAACCTAACCTAATTCTAGAGAGAAGAGGGAGCTTCTCTCTCTAGAAAACTAACTAAAGGCTCATGTTGACTAAACTAATTGCTCCCCCCTTGCTTGGACTTCAATTCTGCATGAAATACACTCAGAAACAAGTTGGATTTGGGCTTGGGCGGCTCAGAAATCGCCCCCAGCGTTTTGCCATTAAGTGGGCCAAGTAAGAGTATCGGCGCGCGCGCGCCCTGTGCGCGTGCGCGTCGCTGGCAAATTCCCAATCTGCGGAAGCGGTATGTACGCGTGTGTGTCCTTGTGAGAAACCACTTTTGCGCGTGCGCGCCTTGTACGCTTGTGCGTCCATTAGTGCATTCCAAATCTTTGTTTCTTCATGCATTCTCCTCTTTGCATGCTTTTCTCCTCATTTCTTCCATCCAATACTTGCCTAATGAACCTGAAATTACTTAACAAACACATCAAGGTATCGAATGGAATTAGGGTGGATTAAAATCACCAATTTAAGGCCTAAAAAGCATGTTTTTACATTTAAGCATAATTTAAGGGAGAATTACAAAACCATGCTATTTCATTGAATAAATGTGAGAAAAGGTGATAAAATCCCCCAAAATAAGCACAAGATAAATCACGAAATCGGGGTTTATCACATCCCTTCAGTCCTATAGGCGTGCAGGCGCCGGTACCTGGACAGTGATCTGGGCACTATATCTCGGGGGATCCGATATGAGAAATCCGAAGGGCGACGTCTCCATGGAGATGTGTCGGATTGGTAGTTGAACCGACAATGTGATATCACAGCCAGTAGGGCAGTCATTCATCATATGCATTTCCTATCTGTTTATTTGCTTTCCCGACTTGTACTTGTATGCCTAGTTGAATAACATGCCTATTTGCTTACTTGATCTACTTGCCTTGTATGCTTTTACTTGTGAATTACTTGCATTGTTATTAATTGTGCTTTCTACTGGGATTGAGGAGGTTCGAAAGGCAGTGGCGATGGGATCGCATGGAGGATAGGTTGGTGAAGGCTGTGGGACAGTGGTGTTTGGTTAGAATAGAAATCCCTTAAGATAGATCACCCGGTTTATTTATAATAAGGTTTATATTATGCTTATTTGTTTTAGAATGATTTAAGCTTGAATCTTGTGATGGACATGGAGCTTAGGATTGCCTTTGGCATCCCGGGGTCTTATATCCTACATCACTGGGCACTGTTACCATACTGAGAACCTCCGATTCTCATACCATATCTTTGTTGTGTTTTTCAGATGCAGGTCGCAACCCACCTCAGTGAGTTGCTTTGGGATGGTGACAGAAGTGGAGGATCCTGGACTATTTTAGAGTCTTTTTGGTTTATCTGTTTATACATCTCCCTTTTGTATTTTGTTTTGCCTAGAGGCATGTTTATGAGAGAAAAACTTGTATAAGCTGTTTTCACTATATGGTTCTGTATACTTGTATATGGCTAGCCGGCTTAAACTCTGCGAGTCGTGGCTAGTTTCCTATGATATTATATACTTATCTTTTGATATATCTTATTTGTTTCTTGTGCCTCAAGCTAGTAGCTTTGTTAGTACGTTTTGCACTTTTAAAATCCTGTATTTGAGCTATATATTTCATCGGGCTTCTAGATATTATATTATTCTTCTATATATTATACGTATGAGCTTAGAACTGCCGTAATCTCTGGTTAACCTTTGCTTTACGACGCGAGGTAAAGCTTAGGCTAATTAGGGTGTTACATTTAGTGGTATCAGAGTGGTTTGTCCTCGTGTGCCTGAGGGATGGACCGATTATGCTTCATTGCATACTCTGTATGTCTTTTCTTTGATGCTATTATGTTATCTGTTTGATATTGCATAGCATGCTTGTTTGTGAGTGCCTGTTTGGGATAATTGAAGCACTAGGCATTTGTTATTGAGACTGATCACCATGATATCGATTGTTTGGTGTAGACAGGAACCCTAATGGCCACTCGCGGGCGAGGTCGAACACGTACGCGAGAGAGTGAGAATGAGCAACCAGCTGACGATCATGCCAAATTCATGGCGGTAATGGCAAATCTCGCTAATACCATGGAAGCTAATGTTGTTGCAACTCTGCAAGCGGTGCAGAGATTGGGCCAACCGGCCTGGAACGGAAATGGCAATGGGAATGGCGAAGGGAATGCCAATGATAATGCTAAGGATAACAGCGATAACACGGGAGGAGTTCCGATGACCTTGGCGACATTCCTCAAGGTTCATCCGCCAACTTTTTGAGGATCCACAAATCCTGTTGAAGCGGACCACTGGTTCCAGGCTTTGGAGCGTGCTTTACAGGCACAGCATGTTCCTCTTAATCAATATGTAGAGTTTGCCGCTTATCAGCTAGCGGGAGAGGCCCAGCCCTGGTGGCAAGCTGAGTGTCGTTTGCTACAGCTTCAGAACGCCGACATTCCATGGGAGGTGTTCCAAACGGCTTTCTATAAGAAGTATTTCCCTGAGTCTGCAAGAGAAGCAAAGGAGATAGAGCTAATACAGCTGAAGCAAGGTTCCATGTCTGTGGCAGAGTACACTAACAAGTTCGAAGAGCTTTGTAGGTTTTCTCGGGTGTGTCAAGGTGACCCGGAGTCTTACGAGAGTTGGAGATGCGTTAAGTACCAGAGGGGTTTGAAGGACAACATTATGACTGATGTGGCTCCTATGGAGATCCGTGTCTTCTCTGACTTGGTGAATAAGGCTAGAGTAGTGGAAGAATATGCCAAGACTGTGGCGGCATCCAAGGACACTCATGGAGGGAGTTCTAGTCGTGGGCGTGGCAAGTATTTTCATCTGAGAGGACAAAGCTTCAAGAGAGGAGGATATACGCCTCAAGGCCAAGGGGGCTTCAGAAAGAACAATCAGAATCAGTTTCGTTAGCTAGGGGAAGAGGAAATCAGAGTAAGAGTTCTCCGAATTTAGCTTGTAATCGCTGTGGACGTTTTCATCCATATGACTCTTACAAGATTCGTATAGGTGGGTGCTTCAACTGTGGCTTGCCTGGTCATCTTGCGAGGGATTGCACTCGTGGGAGGAATCAAAATGCGAGCCAGAGTCAACATCAAGGTCGAGTCTTTGCTGTGAATGCCAAGGATACTTCTAAGGCGGATCCGTTGATGAGAGGTATATGTCTAATTGGTGATAAGTCCCTAGTTGCATTATATGATACTGGAGCTTCGCATTCGTTTATTTCATTTGATAAAGTTGAGGAATTAGGTTTGAAAGTGTCAGAATTTCCTTTTGATCTGCATGTACATACTCTGCATCAAACAGTTATGACTAGGTCAGGTTGTAGACAAGTAGGTTTCAAGCTTGAGGGTAGAGATTTTGTGCACGATTTGATCTGTTTACCAATGGTGGGACTTGAAGTGATTTTGGGGTTTGATTGGTTGTCGAAAAATTGAGTTTTGTTGGATTGCTTTGAATGGACAATTCGGTTTATACCAGAAGGAGAGAATGGAGCTGTGGTAGCTACGAGATATTACCTGAACTCTGTAATGGTGCACTGTAGTGGGGAGGAGTGTCAGGGTTATATTCTGTTGGCTGCTAATGTGTTGGGTGATGCCCAGAATTTAGATTAGATACCGGTGGTTAAATATTTTCCAGAGGTGTTCCCGAAAGATATTCCTGAGTTCCCACCTCAAAGGAAAATTGATTTTACGATCGAATTGGTGCCGGGAGCCAGACCAGTGTCGGTTGCACCATATAGAATGGCTCCGATAGAGCTGGCAGAGTTAAAGACTCAGTTGGAAAAGCTTCTGAATAAGAGGTTCATTCGACCGAGTGTGTCACCGTAGGGAGCGCCAGTTTTATTGGTGAAGAAGAAAGATGGAGGAATGCGCTTGTGCGTGGATTACCGACAGTTGAACAAGGTGACTGTGAAGAACAAGTACCCGCTGCCAAGGATAGATGACTTGATGGATCAATTACAAGGAGCTGGAGTATTTTCCAAAATAGATTTAAGATCCGGTTACCACCAAATCAGGGTGAAGGAAGATGATATCCCTAAGACGGTGTTTAGGACACGCTATAGACACTACGAGTTTGCGGTAATGTCTTTTGGGTTAACGAATGCACCTGCTATTTTTATGGATTACATGAACAGAGTTTTTCGTCCCTTTTTGGACAAATTCGTGGTGGTTTTCATAGATGACATCTTAGTTTACTCTATAATGGCAAGAGAGCATGAGGAACACTTGAAGATTATGATGCAAATCTTGAAGGAGCGGAAGTTGTACGCTAAGTTGTCGAAGTGTGAGTTTTGGAAGGAGGAAGTGAAGTTCTTAGGTCATGTGGTGAGCAAATGAGGAATAGCCGTAGACCCTTCTAAGGTAGAAACGGTGATGGACTGGGAAAGACCAACGACAGTGAAGAAAGTTAGGAGCTTCTTTGGCTTAGCAGGATATTACCAAAGATTCATTGAAGAATTTTCCCGGATTGCATTACCGATGACGAAATTAACGAGGAAAGAAGTGCCATTTGTGTGGACGTCGGAGTGTGAAGAGAGTTTTCAGACTTTAAAGCAGAGATTAACTTCAGCACCTGTTCTAATGTTACCGGAACCGCATGAACCATTTGAAGTATATTGTAATGCATCACTGAAAGGTTTGGGTTGCGTGTTGATGCAATATCGGAATGTGGTGGCTTACGCATCGCGTCAGCTGAGACCGCATGAGGTGAATTACCCCACTCATGACTTGGAATTAGCGGTGAATGTGTTTACATTGAAGATTTGGAGGCACCACTTGTACGGAGTAAGGTTTAGTGTCTTTTCTGATCATAAGAGTATCAAGTACATCTTTGATCAGAAAGAGCTAAATATGCGCCAGAGAAGGTGGATGGAATTGCTTAAAGATTATGATTTTGAGTTGAGTTATCACCCTGGAAAGGCAAACGTAGTAGCAGACGCTCTGAGTCAGAAATCTCTAACGATAGCTTGGATGAGGATCAAAGAAGAAGAGCTAGTGGATAAGTTTGTAGATCTTAAGCTGGATGTTGGTGAAGTTGCCGGAAGAGCTTGTTTGAACCAGCTACAAATCTCAAGCACGTTTAAATCAGAAATACAAAGGGCTCAGCAAGATGAGCAAAAGCTTCAGCAATTGTTTCAACCTGTTGGTGATAAGAGGTGCGAAGAATTCACTAAGAATGATGAAGGGTTATGGAGGTACAAGGGAAGGATTTGCATACCGGATGTGGGGAGTTTGAGACAAGATTTGTTGTCGGAAGCTCACAACAGTGGATTTTCCATTCATCTCGGAAGCACAAAGATGTATTATGACTTAAAGAAGATGTTCTGGTGGCCAGGGATGAAGGGTGATGTAGCAACAGTAGTATCCAAGTGTTTAACTTGTTAGAAAGTGAAGATAGAGCATCAGAAACCGTCAGGAATGCTACAACCACTTGAGATTCCTCAGTGGAAGTGGGAAGGAATTGCTATGGATTTTGTGACCGGTTTACTGAGGACTAGGTCGGGATTTAATGTGATTTGGCTGATCGTGGATCGCTTAACCAAATCCGCTCATTTTCTGCCTATTCGAGGGAACTGTTCTATGGAAGAGTTAGTAAGATTGTACATCAAGGAGATAGTAAGGTTGCATGGTGTGCCGTCGAGCATAGTATCGGACCATGATCCCCAATTCACTTCAAGGTTTTAGGGAGCTTTCCAAAGAGCTTTCGGTACGAAGCTATGCCTTTGTACCGCATATCATCCGCAAACTGACGGACAATCGGAAAGGACTATTCAGATGTTGGAAGATATGCTAAGAGCAGGTGTGTTGGATCAACCCGGGAGTTGGGATCGTTACATGTCATTGGTGGAGTTTGCATACAATAATAGCTTTCATGCGAGCATTGGGATGGCTCCGTATGAGGCTTTGTATGGACGGAAGTGCTAGTCTCCACTTTGTTGGTATGAATCTAGTGAAGCAAGTGTATTGGGTCCAGATGTGGTAGCAGAGACTACTGAAAAGATTAAGAGAATACGAGAAAGGATTTTGACTGCTCAGAGTCGACAAAAGAGTTATGCGGATCAGAGAAATGTAAGCATGGCCGAATGGCCAGCCTCAAAGGTCTAAGGACTAAACGTCCCAAGATGTGTGTCAATACAATAGTAAAAGGTCCTATTTATAGAGAACTAGTAGCCTAGGGTTTACAGAAATCAGTAATTAATGCAGAAATCTTCTTCCGGGCCCACTGGTGTGTGCTTGGGCTGAGCATTGAAGCTTCCATGTGTAGAGACTTTTCTTGGAGTTAAACGCCAGCTTTTGTGCCAGTTTGGGCATTTAACTCCAGCTTTTGTGCCAGTTTTAGAGTTAAACGCCAGAATTCTTGAGCTGACTTGGAACGCCTGTATGGGCCATCAAATCTCGGGTAAAGTATGGACTATTATATATTGCTGGAAAGCCCAATATGTCTACTTTCCAACGTAATTGAGAGCGTGCCAAATGGGCTTCTGTAGCTCCAGAAAATCCACTTTGAGTGCAGGGAGGTCAGAATCCAACAGCATCTGCAGTCCTTTTTCAGCCTCTGAATCAGATTTTTGCTCGGGTCCCTGAATTTCAGCCAGAAAATACCTGAAATTACAGAAAAATACACAAACTCATAGTAAAGTCCAGAAGAGTGATTTTTATTTAAAAACTAATAAAAATATAATAAAAACTAATTAAAATATACTAAAAACATACTAAAAATAATGCCAAAAAGCGTATAAATTATCCGCTCATCACTATGTGTTTCTTGTGAAGAGCTCTACAAATTTCATATAAGAAACTGGTAAGGAAAGCACGAATCCTTCTCAGTTTCTCTCCTTAAAATTTTGAGTATATATGGTTTTTGATTAAATGAGTTTTTGTGATTCTTGGTATTTAGGTTTGCTCTAATCCTTGCTTAGCCTTGGATTCTTACTAGTAAATCTGTGGGAGGAGATAAGAGCCACTAAACCCTTGTGAATTTATGTGTAATTGGAACCCTAGGTTGATTTGAGGTGATTTATATGTATATAGTTTGATTATTGTGGCTTTGGGAGCTCTTGGAACTTATTTGTGCTTATTGGTGTGGAAGTGAAAGCTTGGAAATTGGTTAAAAGCTATTTGGTGATCAATTTGAGTTTTGGTGCATAAAGGGAAATTGGCCAAGGTATGGTTTTGGTTTCCTTTATGTAGTATATAATATTCATGGACACTTAGGCTAGTGACCTATAGGATAGGTTTGGAAATTGTATGTTGTTGATGATTGTTTGTGTTGATGAGGTATAATGTATTGATGTGTTGTTGTGATTACATGATGAAGTTGAAATTATGATGGATTAGATGCATAAGTATTATTGATTATGAATATGAATCTTGGTTGAGTTGGTGATGAGAATTGGTAATGAGATGATGATGATTGGTGGATATTTTATATATATGTGATAAATGAAGTTGAGAATAATGAAAGGTGAAAGAAATTGTGGTATAATTGATGTGATATGATACAAAAGGTAAATACTGTTGAGAGAAGGGGGTTTGGAATGTGTATGGTAAGAAATTATATAAATTGTGAAGTTTGGTAAAATTGGATTTTTGATAAAATTTGTACGATCATAACTTTAGCCTTAATTTTCAAAATTGCTTGAAATTTGTTTAGAATGAAAGACCTTTGAAAACTCTTTGAATCGGTATAAAATTTGTGAAAATTAGAATTTTGTAGAGAAAGTTATGATCCTTCAAAGTTGGTGTTATAAATCTGAAATTCTGCAAAGTTACATAATTTCATGATTACTGATATGTGCGGGAGCACACCCTCGTACGGACGCACAACCTGCAAATATTTTGATCTGTGCGGACGCACACACCTGTGCGCATGCACAGGTAGGGAAGTGCGTTCTGTTCACAGCACCAGCACAGCTTGTGCACGCACATATCCAAGGAAAAACTTCAACCTGTACGGACGCACAGGTCTGTGCGGACGCACAAGTCGGGAAGGTCAGTCTGTTGGGGGCGCTAGCTCAGGTTGTGTGAGGGAATAGACCGTAGAAATTTTGTCACCTGTGCGTACGCACACATCTTAAAACTTCCTAGGCGTGCGCACGTGCACACCCTTGTGCGGCCGCACACGTCCTGTTTCTTACCTGTTTCTTAAATTTTTCTTGTTTTTCAACTATTCTACCTTCCCAACAAGATTGTAATCTTCTAAAACACCATTTTAAGAGTTTTGGGGCTTAATTTTGAGTATTAGAACATGGGATATAACTTAAGGGTTCTAGAGCATGGTTTTATGATAAATTAGAAAACGGAGGCTTAGGTTTCTGGCGGTTGAGAATGATTTGACGTTGGATGGAGGATGATTGATATATGAGATAAGGAATGATGAACTTTTGACATTGGAAACTGAGTTATGAATGGACAGTGGTTGAGATGAGTCGAGGACTCGGATTGAGACGATGGATCTTTGTATACTGAAAATGTTTTTTTTCTGAAAACCACTGAAATATTGTTTTTACTGAGAATATGAGACGCTATGCGCCCGACAGGGATGGCGGTTGGATCCCGCCTGTCGAGGTAGTGGCGGCGGCGTAGGGGCGGTGGTTCATCCCGCTTGCGTTGAAATGTGAGGTATGTGGCAAGAGTATCCCGCTCGCATCCCTTCGGACCTATAAGCGTGCAGGCGCCGGTACCTGGACAGTGATCCGGGCACTATATCTCGGGTTTTCCATATGAGAAATCAGAAGGGCGACGTCTCCATGGAGATGTGTCGAGTTGGCAGTTGAACCGACAATGTGATGTCACAGCCAGTAGGGCAGGCATTCATCATATGCATTTCCTATCTGTTTGCTTGCTTTGCCGACTTGTACTTGTATGCCTAGTTGAATAACATGCCTATTTGCTTACTTGATCTACTTGCCTTGTATGCTTTTACTTGTGAATTACTTGCATTGTTATTAATTGTGCTTTCTACTGGGATTGAGGAGGTTCGGAAGGCGGTGACGATGGGATCGCATGGAGGATAGGTTGGTGAAGGCTGTGGGACAGCGGTGTTTGGTTAGAATAGAAATCCCTTCAGATAGATCACCCAGTTTATTTATGATAAGGTTTATATTATGCTTATTTGTTTTAGAATGCTTTAAGCTTGAATATTGTGATGGATATAGAGCTTAGGATTGCCTTTGGCGTCCCGGGGTCTTATATCCTACATCACTGGGAACTGTTACCATACTGAGAACCTCCGGTTCTCATACCATATCTTTGTTGTGTTTTTCAGATGCAGGTCGCAACCCACCTCGTTGAGTTGCTTTGGGATGGTGACAGAAGCGGAGGATCCTGGACTATTTT
This sequence comes from Arachis ipaensis, assembly GCF_000816755.2. Taxonomy (NCBI): domain Eukaryota; kingdom Viridiplantae; phylum Streptophyta; class Magnoliopsida; order Fabales; family Fabaceae; genus Arachis; species Arachis ipaensis. The sequence continues at coordinate 84,645,474 of NC_029787.2, forward strand.
GGAGTTTTTTTGGTTTATCTGTTTATACATCTCTCTTTTGTATTTCGTTTTGCCTAGAGGCATGTTTATGAGAGAAAAACTTGTATAAGTTGTTTTCACTATATGGTTCTGTATACTTGTATATGGCTAGCCGGCTTAAACTCCGCGAGTTGTGGCTAGTTTCCTATGATATTATATACTTATCTTTTGATATATCTTATTTGTTTCTTGTGCCTCAAGCTAGTAGCTTTGTTAGTATGTTTTGCACTTTTGAAATCCTGTATTTGGGCTATATATTTCATCGGGCTTCTAGATATTATATTATTCTTCTATATATTATACATATGAGCTTAGAACTGTCATAATCTCTGGTTAACCTTTGCTTTACGACGCGAGGTAAAGCTTAGGCTAATTAGGGTGTTACAGGGAGCAAGGAGGGGGCTGCTAGGCGTGCATTTGGAAATGTCTGGGGCGCTGTTTTTTGTGTCCAATTGATGATGGTGGTGCGTGGCTCAAACTAAATGTCCACTATAGGCATATGCATATCATTCTGAAGCTCTAGACGTTAGCTTTCTAATGCAACTGGAACTGCCTCATTTTGACCTCTATAGTTCAAGTTATGACCACTTAAGTATGAAGAGGTCAGGGTTGGGGACATGCACCCCGAGCTTGTAAACATAGCCATCGGGTGTGCATGAAATTTGGAGGTTTGGGTGTCCTTAGGGCACGATTTTGATTTATTAGGGCACGATTTTGCTGTACTTGTGTTTTTCTTGTAAAAAATTTTCAATTCTTACTTGTTTTGAGACTAAAAACTCCTAAAAACACAACAACACTTTTCCAACTCTAAATATTTGATTATTTATAGAATTTCATTAGAAAATATAACAAATTTGATTAAAACCTAAGAAAATGAATGAAAAAAAACCTTGAAAATTGCTTAAGATGACGTGTCATCACACCACTAAATTTAAAATTTTTCTTGTCCTCAAACAAAAATGAAAGATAGACTCTGTTTATCTTAATAAAAAAATTGAAAAAGTTTTAAACTGATTCAGAAAATAAAAAGTGGTATTTATGATAATACTTATGGTTACATTTAACTTCTCTTATCCTTTATGAATCTTGCATACTGAGGATTTTTAGGAATTTTCAAAAACTGAAATCTGAATTGTATTATGATAATTTTGAGCTTATATGAGTTAAAGGTAGTTACTTGTCATTTTAATTTGGAAAAAGATCTTTGAGGCTTTTGACTTTTAGTGTTTTGTCACAAGGTAGCTCTTAATGGACTTTCAATCGATAATGCCGAGCTAATTGGCTTAAGTTACCGGATGATAAAGCACCCATCGGATCTAATTACCTAAGTCTCTACTTGATACAATCACACCACAAGTACATAACTAGGGTTTTTACTAATCCAGACATAAATTCCTGGAGCCTCTTTGGACTTCTTAATGTTTTGACTTAAGGCAATTCTTTAAACGAGCTTTCAATCGATAATCCCAATCCAGTTAGCCCAAGTTATTGGGTGATAAAGTATCCCTCGAATTTACTCGTCCAAGTCTTTCTCTGAAATAGAAATATCACAGGTGGGCCCTAATCATTGGTGCTCAGAGCCTTATAACTTTTGATTTCTTTGATCTATTTCGAGACTGTTGTTTTTGAACTACTTCAAGGAATTGATTTGAATTCTCATAATACTTCTTCAAATTTATGTTTTTAAAGATTCTCCTTCTATTTTCACAAGATTCAAACATTTTCAAATTCATCAAATGTAATCACCTCTTTTAAGCACCATCATTTCCATTTGAATTCATTATTCAAATTTTTCATTAAGATATCTGACGGAGGATTTATGTCGGTATAGCATTTCACAAAAATAATCTCGTCGAAGTATAGATCTAAACCGACAATTAAACGTCAATCAACGTTTAATTTGTTTGTCACAAGTACAAACCCTAATAAAAATAACCGAAGTATTTAAACCTCAGGTCATCTCTCAAGAAATTACAGGGAAGTGTTTATGTTATTGGTTATGAGGTATATTTTTGGGGTTTTGAAATGATGAACAAGGAATGTAAATAACAAGAAAATAAACTAACAACTAAGAAAAGTCCTAGCAAGGGTTGAGAATTGGAATTCCTATCCTCATTATCATCGTCAATTGTGATAGTAATTGCCTTTTGCTCTCACTTTTTTAACCTCTAATAATTCAAGGAAATTCAAGTGAGCAAAATCAACTTAAGTTCACAAGTCCTAATCAAAGACTAGATTTAGTGAAGCTCAAGCCAACTAGCAACTTTCAATCACCAATCAACAAGAGACTTTGACAATTCAAGAGTCTCCAAATTACTCGATCCAAGCCAATAACACGAAAATCTATTTTAAAATCTGACCAAGCATTTTATCAAATACTTGGAAGGCATAAAATAAAAACATAGAAAACTAACAAGAAATAGTAAAATCCAAGACAAACAATTGTAAGAAAACAATAACAACGAATTAAAGAAAGCGACAATAAACATAAAATACCTCAAAATACATTAAAAAGAATTTGGAATCAACAAAGAGTCATGAACAATAAAGCAACAAGGTAAAGGAAACGACATATAAAACTAAGAAAGCAAAAAGGTAATAACAAGAAATTAAAAGAGGAACTTGAATAAAAATAAGAAGTAGAATCTAAACCTAGATGAAACTGAAAATAAAAGAAGAAACCCTAAAACCTAGAGAGGGGAGAGAGCCTCTCTCTCTCTCTAGAATTTTCCATCTAAAACTAAAACTAAAATGAAAAGTGAAAAGTCTCTATACCAGCTCCATCCCCAGCCTCTTGTCTTCATTTTCGGGCTTGAAACGGGGCCAAAAGCAGCCCAGAAATCGCCTCCAGCATTTTTACTTTATTACAACACGAGAGGCTCGTCACGCATACGCGTCAGCCACGCCTATGCATCGTTTGAACTTTGCATTGGCCACGCGTACGCATCAGTCATGCGTACGCGTCAATGGACGACGCTCCTGGTCACGCGCACGCATCAGTCATGCATACGCGTTGATACCAGCTTATCAACTCTTTAATTCTTTGTGCTCCTTCCACTTTTGCATGCTCCCTTTCCATCCTCTAAGCCGTTCCTGCCCTATAACCCTGAAATCACTTAACGCACATATCACGACATCGAATGGTAATAAAAGAGGATTAAAAATTAGCAATTTTAAGGCTTAGGAAGCATGTTTTCATTCTTAGCACAAAGTTAGAAAGGAATCTCAAAGACATGCATTTTATATGGATAAGTGTGAGAATAGTTGACAAAATCCACTCAATTTAATCCAAAATATTCCATAAAATAGTGGTTTATCAATATGCCCCATCTAAAGTGATTGCTAGAGAAACAAGTATTCAAAGTTTAAGTTAAAAAAATAGAATATGCATGAAAAAAAAAGAAATAAATAGAAAAGAAAAACAAGAAAAAGAAAAGTGCTAATCAACAGAATATAGAATGTATCTTACCCTAATCTTACCAGTTACTTGTTCATCATCACTATCTTCTTTATTTTTCATAATCCAGAGGCTCATAGTGTTACCGACACCAAACTTAAAGGCTTACACCAAATTTAGAATTTAACAAAGTTTAACAATAAATAGTGTAAGTCATATAAAAAAGCATACGTGCATGAAAGAGAACAAAATAAAATAAACTCTAATTAATGTGGCTTAAATAAGGAGGTGTTTTTGAAGACACCTGGGAGCTTTTCCCACTTGGCTGCCGGGCTTCTTACGCCAGGCGTGTGTTTCTTTGTTATTCTTGGACGTCAAGCATCCAACTTGTACGCCTGGTATGCAATTTCCTTTTTTTTTTTTTTGAAAAATCAAGACCAGAAAACAAGAATTTAAAAACAAACTTTAAAATTTGTTTTGAAGAGGATGCATGTGATTACTTTTTTAAGAAAACGTTTTACTAAGTTGAAATTAAAGAATAGAAAATAGGCATTAAAAATTTTCTTGAAAAACTTTAAAACACAACGTGAACCAAAAAAATGTGAAAGAAGAATGCAAAAGAATAAGAAGAAGAATAATACAAATATAGAATACTTAATTAGAACAAAAAAGATAAAGATTTTTTTCTTTTTTTCAATTAATTAAAAGAAATATTTTAATAGAAAAGAAAAGAAAAAGATACTCACTGATTGGATTTTTTCCCACAACCTGATTACTTCTTTGTAAACAACTTTCTTTGTTGGATTAATTCTTCTTTGTGTTTGCACTACGGGTTTAGAATCTTCCTCCAGTGAGATTTTGTATACACACATGGTGGGTGATGCCAGGGCATCTTAGGCTAGTTTCACTAGCATTTTTCTTTGTTTTTAATAGGTTTTATGCACTTTCTTGAGTATAAGTAAGCAATTAGGTTAGAAATTCATGTATGCCTAGATTCATCTAAGCATGGTTAATTTGATGCAATTTCATGAGAATTATGCTATAATTACTTGTGTGCTAAGAATGATGAGAATTCTCATGATTTTAGCAAGGCTTTGATGCATGTATTGGTTGATGATAGGTGAAGGAAAGCATGGGAGGAAGTTGAAGAAGGAACATGGAAAGTATGAACAAAAAGCAACGTTGGTGGCCAAGTTGGACCACCAACATTGCCTCAAATGTTGAGAAGGAAGCAGAGCAAGATTCTGCATAATTTGCTGGTGCCCACGTTAGAGGGAACGTTGGCTTACGTTGTGATAAAATGTGCTTTCTGGAGATTTTGAAAATTTGTAGCGACGAGCACGCGTGCTATACGCTCACGCGTGGATTAGAAATTCTGACAACCCATAACATTGGACCCCAAATGCTGCCTCAAACGTTGGTGGCCAACGTGCGCGATTTTGATCTCAAATTCTGAACTTGAAAAAGCGCAACGACGCACACGCATACATCACGCGCATGCGTACATCACGCGCACGTGTGGATAGGCCAACGTTGGAGGGAACATTGCCAGTCCAACGCTGAGGCCAAAGTTCTTCTGAAGGCTTTTAAAACTGGAAGTGGGATTTTTGCATCCACGCGCACGCGTAGCGTACGCGCACGCGTGGATGCATATTCTGACCCCAAGGGCGCAAACGTGCAAGACACGCATACGCGTGGGTAGAAGAACGTTGGCACATCATCGTTGAGCCAAACACCAATGACAGTAAGCAGAACTGATTTTTAAGAGAGGCGTTTGAGTCAACGTTGGCCATCAAACGTGGACTCCAACGTGAGCAGCAGAATTTGACAATTCAAACAGATCTCTTTTCAACAGCAAGGGAAATCAATTGGAGCAACTTCAACCCAATTCAATCAAAGCCAAAAGCCCAATTCAGATATTGAAGATCAAGGGAAGAAAGTGTATAAGTGGCTGAGAATTGAAGTTAGAAGGAAATTTTAGCGGCGCAGAGAGATACAGACACTCTGCTAGTTTTAATTTTCTGCAATTCTTTTAATTCTGCAATGTATCTTTCAATTCCATTTTCCATTTTGAGAGCTATGAACAATTAAACCCATTTCATTGGGTTAGGGAGCTCTGTGTAATTCAATGGATCAATATTAGTTTTTATTCTTCTTCTTCTTTCTTTTCTCTTGATTTTACTAGAAAGCTTTCGTTCTTCATCCAATTGGATAGTTGTCTTGGGAAAGAAGCTATTCATAATTGGATCTCCTCTAAATCTTAGAAGTGGAATGAGGAGATCATGCTAGAAATGCTTTCTAACATTGGATTAGATTGGGGTTCGGATGGATATAGTGACATGTAATCCTACCAATACTTTGATCTATGAATTTGTGTGGTATAATCAGTGACCAAACTTCATCTCTTCCCATGAGCACTTAAATCAAGGAATTGGGCAATTGTTCATGCTAAGAGAGATTAGATTGCCAAGGAATTGGGATCTAATCACCTAAGATTGCCAAGGAGATCAATGAATGCATTGATGGAGGAAAAGACGAAAATGAATTTGATCCGGAGAATTATAACATCTCCTGAATCCAATGAGCTTTTCCATCTCTGATCTACCCATTCTTTTATATTCTGCTTCTTTAATTTCATGCTAAACCCCCATTCCCATTTAATTTCTTGCAATTTAAGCTTCTGTTCTTTATATTCTGTAATTTAATTTCTGTTCCTTTAATTTCTTGTAATTTAAGTTTCCCGCCAATTTTACTTTCTACAATCCCAATTTCATTTTCGATTTAGCTCAACTAGAACAATTCTCCACTTATCATTGATCAACCAACCAATCCTGTGGGATTTGACCTCACTCTACAGTGAGTTTTTACTTGACGACAATCCGGTGCACTTGCCGGTAGAAAATTGTTGAGAGATAGTTTTCGGGAGAATCAGTGGGGCCTATTCCTTTAGTATTTTTTGAGAGTATCCTCTCCATTGGACAAGTGTGTACTGGCCACTTTTGTTCTTTCTTCTTGAATTGTTGTGGCAAATTGATTACATCCTTTTTATTGGGCATCTCTTGACTCAATGGATTAGCCAAATTGCTCTCTACAGTTTTTTTTGAATTACAGAGATATGGACCTTTTATATGAATTGCCTCACATTCTTTCGTAAGATTTTTCCTTTTTGTTAGTTGCTTGGCAGCATGATCCACTTGCATCTCTAAATTTCTGATGGAGATTTCTTAGTTTTTGAAGTTTGTTCTTGTTTCTTGCATGAAATCTTGCGTTTGTTGAATAAACTGGGCAGTGGATTGAGACAATTTTTCTATCTTACTCTCAAGAGCTTATTGAGACATCTTAGTAACATATAGAGACATCTTAGCCATGATTTGATCCATTTTTTCCAAGGTACGTTCAAGAGGTGATGGTTCTTGAGGAATTTGATCTTCAACATTAAAATTTAATTTCTTGTTTGGCACATTGAAGTATCCTTGTTCTTGACTCTCCCATTCAAAATTTGGGTAATTCATTGTGTTTGTTCCACTTGTTTTGTGATGAAGGAAAGTTGATGGATCATGCATTCATTGTTCTAGAATTTTTCCATAGCATCTGGCTCCATTATTCCCTTGGATATAAAAACAAAGAAAAGAGCAAACGCACCTCGTGGAATAAAGAAGAGAAAAAAGGAATTTAAACAAGATAAAAAACTAAAGAACATAAAAAGAAATTTAAAAGAGAAAAAAAGAGAAAGAAAATAAATGTGAAATTAAAGAAAACAAGATCTAAGTTAGGATTTAACTGGACGTATGTTGTCAATCTTAATTAATCTCCAACAATAGCACCAAAAACTTGATGAGCAAAAATTAAAGCTCACGGATACTGGCAAGTGCACTGGATCGTTCAAGTAATACCACAGTGAGTGGAGATCATTCCCACGAGAATTAAAGGACTGAGCAAGCAAATATCATATTAAATACCTAATTAAAACAAAATAACCTGGATTGATGAGGGCAGAACTTGTATCTTGCTTGAATCTTGACTGCTTGAGAAATAGTGACTTGAATGTTGATTGAGATAAGACAATGATGGTGAGAGTCAAGGACTTCAGAGATATTTATGCTCTTAGAAAAATCAAACCTTGTTTACTTATTTTGAAATATGCAAAGGTTTTTCATAATAAATCTTTAGTAACTGATTACTAATTCCTTGGTTCCTTAGTTTCTTTTTAATCAATTAGTTGTCAGTTAATTAATTAAAGAGGTTAAGCACAAAAACTGATGTAGTTTCTAATAAAATTTAAAAATAGTCCTTAGATCAAATTATATGTCACTTATTCAAGCTACTACTGTCCAGTTAAATCTTAGAATAAAACACAATTTTTAAAAGTTGTTCTAATCTGAATTATATGTCATTTATTCAAAATTAGAGTGATTGAAAATTATGTATGTGTCCCAGACTAATTAAACCATTATTCCTAGCCGAATTCAAAGAGTCATGTGAAAGAATTTTCAAGATTAATTCAAATATTATTTTTTCAAAATAATAAAAGAATTTAAAAGATATTAGCATACCTTTCGATATCACTAATCCAAATGAAGAACGAATAACTTAATCATGAAATAGATCAATGTAAAACTTCAAAATAAAATAAACTTAGATTAATAAGTCATAGAAAACATAAACACGGCTCCTAACCCTTTCTCAGAGGATTAGTTACCAATGGAAAATTGAAAGAAAATAAAAAGAAAACTAAGCTGAGGAACGAAATCAGATTTGGATCCGAGGATCCTCTTCATGGATGTGGTTCCTTTCTTGTGAACAAGGTTCACTTATTTATATTCTAAATTTTAGAATTTAAATTCAAAATTAATCCTAATCTTATCCTTTAGAAAAAAAAGATAAGGTAACTAACTACTTACTTTAAATTCAAATCAAAACAATAATTCAAATCAAATCCTAACAACCAAATCTGTTATATTTTTATAAAGAATTAATAACTAATCTTTTAGAGTCTTCAATGTTTGGGATGTGATTAAGGCTTTTAATGATGTGTATAATTGAGATTGGGCCTTAATTATTTGCATCTCTGATGCTAGGAAATTTATATCGCTATAAACTTCCTTCGACAAGTATACCAAATTGTCGTCAAGTAAAAACGCACAATAGAGTGAGGTCGAATCCCACAGGGATTGATTGGTTGAGTAACTTTAATCAAAGGAGTGTTCTAGTTGAACTAAATAGATTTAAATTGGGATTTGCAGAAATTAAAATGGCGGGAAACGTAAATTGCAGGAAATGTAAATAACGGAAAGTAAATGGCAGAATGTAAAGTGCAGAAAGTAAATTGCAGAAACTTAAATGGGAATGGGGGTGATGAGCATAAATGTAAAATAGCAGAATATAGAGAATGGGGAGATAAGAAATGGGAGGATCATTGGGCTCAGGAGATATTGTATTCCCCGGATCAAGTTCATTCTCATCTCTTCCTCAATCCATGCAACTCATTGATCTCTTGGCAATCCTAGGTGATTGAATCCCAATTCCTTGGCAATTCAATCTCTCTAAGCTTGAACAATTGCCCAATTCCTTGATCTAATTGCTCACGGGAAGAGATGAAGTGTGATCACTGATTATACCACATAGTTTCCTAGATCAAAGTATTGGTAAGATTATATGTCACTATATCCATCCAACCTCAAATCCTGTCCAACATGAGAAAGCATGTCTAGCAAGATTTCCTCATTCCTCTTCCAAGGTTCAGAGGAAATCCAAGTATGAGCAATTTTTCTTCCGAGACAATTGCTCAATTGGATGAAGAGTGAAAGCTTTCATGTAAATCAAAGAGAATGGAAAGAAGAAGAATAATAAGAACTATAATTGATCCATTGAATTACAATAGAGCTCCCTAACTCAATGAAGGTGGGTTTAGTTGTTCATGGCTCTGGAAATGAAAGATGGAAAAATAAAATACATTAAAGGTAAAACTGAATTATAGAGAAAAGTAAATACAGAGTGTTTACAATCCTGGATCCCTAGGTCCTAATCTCTCTCTCTCTAGTTCAAAACTACCCCTATATATACTACTTCTCTGATCTTCAGTTATCTTTGCAAGTCTCTGGATGTGGGCCTTTGAGCTCAGTTAAAGCAGTTACAATCTCAGTGGGCTTTGCTCAACTTTCTTGGAAGAGTTTGAGTTGGGTATCATTCACGTTAGTCAAGTCGTTATTGTGGTTAACGTCAAGTGCAAATTCCTGGTTCGAAGGCGTTAGTGACACTAACTTGGTCACTAACGTCCCCAACTTCTTTGAGTCACATTAACCCCACCGTTAGTAGCACTAACGTGGCCACTAACGTAGCCTTTCCTAACCCTTGGTCACGTTAATGGTGCTAAATTCACCATTAACGTCCCAAGCAGCCTTTCATCCATGTTAATGGCCCACATATAGTGGCATTAATGTGGCTATTAACGTGGACAAATCTCAGCTTTGAACACGTTAGTGGTTATAACTTCACCACTAATGTTGCAACCTCCCCCTTATCCACGTTAGTGGCACTAATGTGGCCACTAATGCGGGCTTCTTTGGCCATTCCTTACGTTAGTGGTGCTAACTTGACCACTAACATTGCAAGCTCTTCATTCTTCCACGCTAGTGCCCATGTTAGTGGCACTGACGGGGCTACTAACGTGGGCTTAATTGGCCTTCGAACATGTTAGTGGTGAAGTTTCACCACTAACGTTGCAAGCTGTCCCCTCTTTCACGTTAATGGCCACGTTAGTGGCACTAACATGGCTCTTCTCTGCTTCTTCTTACCTGAAATCAATCAAACAAAGTGTATCAAAGTCTTGCTCTTAATCATGAGATGATTCAACATTCATTTTATCATTTAATCCTTGCATTATTCTCATGAAATTGTTTAGAATTCACAATGTTTTCTTGAATCAAGGTATGAATGCATATTCAACCAAATACTTGCTTATTGCATAAGAAAATGCATGAAACTAACCAAAAATATACTAAAAATGGCTTGTGAAACTAGCTAAGATGTCCTGACATCACAACACCAAACTTAAATCTTGCTTGTTGATGAACGGATATTTTATACGCTTTTTGGGGGTATTTTCATATAGTTTTAGTAAGATTTAGCTACTTTTTAGTATAGTTTTATTAGTTTTTATGCAAAAATCACATTTCTAGACTTTACTATGAGTTTGTGTATTTTTCTATGATTTCAGGTATTTTCTAGCTGAAGTTGAGGGATCTGAGCAAAAATCTGATTCAGAGGCTGAAAAAGGACTGTAGATGCTGTTGGATTCTGACCCTGCTTCACGCAAAATGGATTTTTTCGAGCTAATGAAACCCAATTAGCGCACTCTCAATTGTGTTGGAAAGTAGACATCCAGGGCTTTCCATCAATATATAATAGTCCATACTTTTTCCGAGTTTTGATGATGCAAACTGGCGTTTAAATGCCAACTTCCTGCCCTATTCTGAAGTTAAGCGCCAGAAATAGGTTACAAACCAGAGTTAAATGCCACAAACAAGCTGCAACCTAGCATTTAACTCCAAGAAAAGCCTCTATACATGTAAAGCTCAATGCTCAGCCCAAACACACACTAAGTAGGCCCCAGAAGTGGATTTCTACACTATCCATCTTAGTTTACTCAATTTCTGTAAACCCTAGCTACTAGTTTAGCATAAATACTACTTTTAGAGACTTACTATGTATCTTGATGCCAAGGCATCTTAGGCTAGTTTCACTAGTATTTTTCTGTTAGTTTTAGTGGTTTTATGCATTTTCTTGAGCTTAAAGTAACCAAGAATAGTTAAAAGAATAACAAAGCAATGAACCATCCAAACAATATGATTTTGATGCAAATTCCATGAGTTTATTTCTCTTGCTTTGTTAATTCTGTTCAAGTTACTTGTTGAATTTTAATTTCTGCACACTCGGTTACATGCTTTCTTTCTTTATGCCTTTAAATTCAAGCAACTAACTCACTGACTCACTAACTGTTTGAATTAATTCCTAAATTGCTCTAACCATACTCTTCCATTAACCAAGAGTATTTCACTTGTTTGTGCCTGTGCTGTGTTCTTGTATGACAGGTAGGAGAGGAGAGACATCAACTCCTCCATATACCGAACCAGAGAGGACCCTTCATAGACTGAGAAGGGAAGCAAGAGGGAAGAGAGTAGTGGGAGAAAAGGAATCTGAAGGAGAATCTGAGGACAATTTTGAGGAAGCTTTAGATCTCAACATGGATAGAGAAGTTCACAACCATGAGAGAGCTGATGGAAACAATGCCATTCCTGAGAGGAGGGTTCTTAGTTCATACATAAACCCAACCTCTGGGAATTGTGGTAGCAGCATCCAGAAACCACCCATTCAGGCCAACAATTTTGAACTCAAACCACAGCTAATATCACTTGTGGAGAATCATTGTTCATTTGGTGGAAGTGCTAATGAAGACCCAAACCAACATCTCACAAAATTCCTGAGAATTTGTGACACTGTGAAGTCCAATGGAGTCCAGGAAGATGCATATAAACTGCTTTTGTTCCCATTTTCACTTAGGGACAAAGCAGCTAAGTGGCTGGAATCATTCCCAAGGGGGAGTCTAACAACATGGGATGAGGTGGAAAGCAAGTTTCTGGCACGTTTCTACCCCCACAAAAGGTCAATAGGCTTCGATCTGAGGTTCAGACTTTTAGACAACAAGATGGTGAAACTCTCTACGAGGCATGGGAGAGATTCAAGGACTTGACAAGGAAATGCCCACCAGACATATTCCATGATTGGGTGCAATTGCATATTTTCTATGATGGACTCTCTTATGAATCAAGGAAGGCTGTAGACCATTCATCAGGAGGTTCATTGAACAAGAAAAAGACTGTGGAAGAAGCCATTGAAGTGATCGAGACAGTGGCTGAGAATGAGTACTACTATGCATCAGAAAGGCACAACACTAAGGGAGTAATGGAGCTGAACCAGGTTGATTTGCCATCAGAGCTGAATGGGTGAGAAAAACAAGAGGGGCTCCAAGAGTCTTGAGAAAGGGAGACCTAACACCTGAAGCTAAAGGGTGGTATGCAATAGTTAGGAGATCCATCCTACCCACTGCAAACTCTTCAGAAATAGTCCCTAAAAGAGCCATCTTGCTACATTAAGCTTCAGTTTAGCCTTAAACTGAAGCTTAAACGTGCTTCTACAAAAGGCCTCACTGGAAGTGTCTGGCGTTTAAGCTGCAGTTTAAGCTTAAACTGCTTAAACGCCACTCTTGGAAAAGGTTTCTGGACCAAAAATATTGTGGTTTAAGTTAGTATTTGAGCACAAACATTAACTTAAACTTATTCTGATATGAAACCCAATTGAATATCATGGTTTATGGGATTGGGCCTGAAGGATTGATGAGTCTGAAATTTCAATTTATTGAGTCAGGTGCCATTATTTGATTATCACTAAGTTGGCTCAATGAATGTTACAGAATTTGGATCAGCAGCCTCATCAAGATTATGGATCATAAACCCAAGGCAAAAGGAAAGCAGGGAGAGGCCTCAAAGCCCAAGAAACACAACAGAAGCTCAATATAGAAAGTGTATAAATAGGATAGAATTTAAGTTAGAAAGGACTTGGACCTTCACTTTTAGCTAGTTTTCATATCTTTGTAATTGAATTCAGAGCTATGACTCACTAAACCCCCTTTCATTGGGTTAGGGAGCTCTATTGTAATTCAATGAATCAATAATAGTTTATCTTCTTCTTCAATCTTTTCTCTTGAATTTTGTTAAAAAGCTTCTCGATCTAATTCCATTGGGTAGTTGTCTTGGGAAAGAAACTACCCATAATTGGAATCCTTCGGAACCTTGGGAAAGGAATGGAGGATTCATGCTAGAGAAGCTTTCTCACAGTGAATTGGATTGGGGTTTGGATGGATATTGTGACATGTAATCCTACCAAATTGTGGTTCATGAAACTGTGTGGTATAATCAGTGATCGAGTATCATCTCTTCTTATGAACATTTAAACCAAGGGATTGAGAATTTGTTTGTTTTTAGAGATTTTCTTGAGCCAATGGATTGGGATCCAATCATATAAGATTGCCAAGCAAAATTCAATGAACGCATGGCTTGAGGAAGAGATAAACATGTTTTGATTCGGAGATCTCAATATCTCCTATAACCCAATGAATCCCCCAATTTTGATTTCCATCTTCTCTTTACATTCTGCAACTCAATTCATGCAATCACCCCCATTCCCTTTTAATTTCAGCAATTTAAGATTCCGCCATTTCAATTTCTTGTCATTTACTTTTCCCGCCAATTTTACATTCCGCAATTCTCATCTCAATCTTGATTCCGCTCAACTAGAACACACTTCTAATCCGAATTGCTCACTCAACCAATCCTTATGGGATTCGACCTCACTCTATTGTGAGTTTTTACTTGACGATAACCGGTGCACTTGCCGGAAGGAATTTTGCCGATCGTGCAATTTCCTAAATCGTAGCATAACTAGTTTATGCGCATCATATCTCATGACATTTTACACGTTTCATATTGTATTTCTGACGGCATGAGTCTCTAAACCCCATGGTTGGGGGTGAGGAGCTCTGCTGTGTCTCGATGAATTAATGCAATTACTTCTGTTTTCTATTCAATCACGCTTGTTTTTGTTCTAAGATACTCGCTTGTACTTTACCGTGATGAATGTGATGATCTGTGACACTCATCACCATTCTCAACCTATGAACGCGTGCCTGACAACCACTTCCATTCTACCTTAGATTGAGTGTGTATCTCTTAGCCTCTTGGTTCATGATAAGAGTCTTCGTGGTATAGGCTAGGATTATTAGAGGCCATTCCTGAGATCCAGAAAGTCTAAACTTTGTCTGTGGTATTCCGAGTAGGATCTGGGATGGGATGACTGTGACGAGCTTCAAACTCACGAGTGCTGGGCGTAGTGACAGACGCAAAAGGATCAATGGATCCTATTCCAACATGAGTGAGAACCGACAGATGATTAGCCGTGCGGTGACAGCGCATTTGGACCATTTTCACTAAGAGGACGGTTGGTAGCCATTGACAATGGTAATCCACCAACCTACAGCTTGCCATGGAAGGAGCCTTGCGTGCGTGAAGAAGAAGACAGTAGGAAAGCAGAGATTCGAAAGACAGAGCATCTCCAAATCCTCAATCTGTTCTCTATTACTGCATAACAAGTATTATTTAATTTATGCTATTTACTCTTCATAAATATAATCACTCTTATCATTGATTTCCTGACTAAGAATTAGAAAATAACCATAGCTTGCTTCAAGCCGACAATCTCCGTGGGATCGACCCTTACTCACGTAAGGTATTACTTGGAAGACCCAGTGCACTTGCTAGTTAGTTGTGCGGAATTGCAAAAGTGTGATTGTGATTTCGTGCACCAAGTTTTTGGTGCCGTTGCCGGGGATTGTTCGAGTTTGGACAACTGACGGTCTATTTTGTTGCTTAGATTAGGAAAAATTTTTCTTTTTTTTTTGGTTCAGAGTATAAAAATTTTTAAGTTTGGTGTCCTTTGTGTTTTAGTGTTCTTAAAAATTTTTCAAAAAAAAAGTTGTTTTTGGTGTTCATTGTGATATTCAAAGTTTTCCTGCTTGTTTTCGTTGTCCTGATCTAAAAATTCTAAGTTTGGTGTCATTTTGTGGTTTTTCTCTTTCCTCATAAAATTTAAAATTCAAAAAAATATATATCCTTTCCTTTAATTGCTCATAATTTTCGAAAACCTACTCTTACTCTATTATTGTGATTTAAAAATTTTAAGTTTTGAGGAAGTTTCAACATTTAAAATTTTGAAATCATATCTTTTTCAAAACTTACTAACCACTTTCTCTCTCTCCATTTTTCGAAAATATTCACCCATTTTTCATCTATTTTATTTTTTTTATTTATTTTAAATTTTTTTTTTCTGCAAGCTTTGTTCTTTGCTGCTTTTTCTTGCTTCAAGAATCATTTTTATGATTTTTCAGATTGTCAAATAACATGTCTCCTAGTCATCATTCTTTCAAGAGCCAACATATTTAACATTCTTAAACAACAACTTCAAAAGACATATGCACTGTTCAAGCAT
>NC_029787.2:84662056-84698390 GCF_000816755.2 Arachis ipaensis
TAGTGGTCTTAAAATTTTTTCAAAAAAAAAAAAGTTGTTTTTGGTATTCATTGTGATATTCAAAGTTTTCCTGCTTGTTTTCGTTGTCCTGATCTAAAAATTTTAAGTTTGGTGTAATTTTGTGGTTTTTCTCTTTCCTCATAAAATTTAAAATTCAAAAAGAATATATATCCTTTCCTTTAATTGCTCATAATTTTCGAAAATCTACTCTTACTCTATTATTGTGATTTAAAAATTTTAAGTTTTGAGGAAGTTTCAACATTTAAAATTTTGAAATCATATCTTTTTCAAAACTTACTAACCACTTTCTCTCTCTCCATTTTTCGAAAATATTCACCCATTTTTCATCTATTTTATTTTTTTATTTTTTTAATTTTAATTTCAAAAAAAAAAAAAGTATATATATAAAATAAAATAAAATTTTTATCCACATCATCTCCCTTACTCCAACATAGACATAAGTGAAAATGAACAGTCCAAAAGGACTCTGGGGTCATATGCTAACCCCATTACTGCTGCATATGGGAGTAGTATCTGTATACCTCCCATCAAAGCAAGCAGTTTTGAGCTAAATCCTCAGCTCATTGTCATGGTGCAGCAAAATTGCCAGTATTTCGGTCTTCCACAGGAAGAACCTACTAAGTTTCTGGCACAGTTCTTACAAATTGCTGACACAGTACGTGACAAGAAAGTAGATCAGGATGTCTATAGATTATTACTGTTTCCATTTGATGTAAAAGATCAAGCTAAGGGGTGGTTAAATAACCAACCTACAGCAAGCATAAGAACATGGAAAAAGTTATCAGACAAATTCCTGAATCAATATTTCCCTCCAAAAAGGATGACACAGCTAAAGCTGGACATCCAAGGCTTTAAACAAGAGGATGATGAATCCCTTTATAACGCCTGGGAGAGGTACAGAGGGATGCTAAGGAAATGCCCCTCTGAAATATTTTCAGAGTGGGTGCAGTTAGACATCTTCTACTACGGGTTTACAGAAAAAGCTCAGATATCTCTAGACCACTCAGCTGGTGGATCTATACACATGAGAAAGACTGTTGAAGAGGCTCAAGAGCTTATTGATATAGTTGCTAAAAATTAGCATCTGTACATAAGTAATGAGTCCTCCATGAAAGAAGAAGCTAAGGAAGTGTCAACTGACTTTAGTCCTCAGGAACAAGTTGCTGAACTCAATCAGCAACTATCTTATATAACAAGGCAGCTAGTAGAATTTAAGGAGATGCTACAAGAGACCAGAAATGCTAACAGGGATATGGAATCATAATTGAATCAGACAAAATAGCAGTTATCAAAACAGATAACAGAGGAGTGCCAAGCAGTTCAATTAAAAAGTGGAAAAATGCTAAACACTTCAACTCAAAGCAGCAGAAAGCCAAGAAAAGAACAGCTGACAGAGGAGGAGCAACTTGCTACCCAAAATCCCTCTGAGGACAGTAAGAGCCCAGAGAGGAATAGGTCTGGTGATCAAACGCCAGAAACAGGTGAAAAACTGGCGTTAGACTCCAAATCCACGTCTAGTTCTGGCGTTTAGACGCCAGAAAAGTGTAGGAATCTGGCGTTAAACGCCCAATCCATGTCCAGATCTGGCGTTCAAATGCCAGTGAAGGATCAGACACCTGCAAGTGCTGATACTAACTCCCTCAAGAAGGCTTCTTAACCTGTCTCTGTAGGAAATAAACCTGTAGTAACTAAGGTTGAAGAATATAAAGCCAAAATACCTTATCCTCAGAAACACCGCCAAGCAGAACAGGATAAATAATTTGCCCGCTTTGCAGACTATCTCAGGACTCTTGAAATAAAGATTCCGTTTGCAGAGGCACTTGAGCAAATACCCTCTTATGTTAAGTTCATGAAAGAGATCTTAAGTCATAAGAAGGATTGGAGAGAAACAGAAAAAGTTTTTCTCACTGAAAAATGCAGTGCAGTCATCCTAACAAGCTTACCAGAGAAGCTTAAGGATCCCGGAAGCTTTATGATACCATGCACATTAGAGGGTACTTGTACCAAGACAGCTCTATGTGACCTTGGGGCAAGTATCAATCTAATCCCTGCATCCACTATCAGAAAGCTTGGCTTAGCTGAAGAGGTCAAACCAACCCGGATATGTCTTCAACTTGCTGATGGCTCCATTAAATATCCATCAGGCATAATTGAGGACATGATTGTCAAAGTTGGGCCATTTGCCTTTTCCACTGACTTTGTAGTGCTGGAAATGGAGGAGCACAAAAGTGCAACTCTCATTCTAGGAAGACCCTTCCTAGCAACTGGACGAACCCTCATTGATGTCCAAAAAGGGGAGGTGACCTTAAGAGTCAATGAGAACGAGTTCAAGCTAAATGCTGTTGAGGCAATGAAGCATCCAGACACATCAAAAGACTGCATGCATGTTGATATTATTGACTCCTTGGTAGAGGAGATCAACATGGCTAAGAGTCTCGAATCAAAGCTAGAAGATATCTTTAAAGATGTCCAGCCTGATCTAGAGGAATCAGAGGAAATAAAAGAGCCTCTGAAATTTCCTCAGGAAGAGGAGAAACCTCCTAAACCCGAGCTCAAACCACTACCATCATCCCTAAAATACGCATTTCTGGGAGAAGGTGACACTTTTCCGGTGATCATAAGCTCTGTCTTAAATCCACCGGAAGAGAAAGCACTACTTCAAGTGCTAAGGACACACAAGGCAGCTCTTGGGTGGTCCATAAGTGATCTTAAGGGCATCAGCCCAGCAAGATGCATGCACAAGATCCTATTGGAGGACGATGCTAAGCCAGTGGTTTAACCACAGAGGTGGCTAAATCCATCCATGAAGGAGGTGGTGCAGAAAGAGGTCACCAAATTACTGGAGGCTGGGATTATTTATCCCATTTCTAATAGCCCCTGGGTGAGCCCTATCCATGTTGTCCCCAAGAAGGGAGGCATGACAGTGGTTCATAATGAAAAAAATGAACTGGTTCCTACAAGAACAGTTACAGGGTGGCGTATGTGTATAGATTACAGAAGGCTCAATACAGCCACCAGGAAGGATCACTTTCCTTTACCATTTATAGACCAGATGCTAGAAAGACTAGCAGGTCATGAATACTACTGCTTTTTGGATGGCTATTCAGGTTATAACCAAATTGCAGTAGATCCTCAGGACCAAGAGAAAACAGCATTCACATGTCCTTTTGGAGTGTTTGCTTACAGAAGGATGCCTTTTGGTCTGTGCAATGCACCTGCAACCTTTCAAAGGTGCATGCTCTCTATCTTCTCTGATATGGTAGAGAAATTTCTGGAAGTCTTCATGGATGACTTTTCAGTATTTGGAGATTCATTCAGCTCCTGCCTTGACCATTTAGCACTTGTTCTGAAAAGATGCCAAGAGACTAACCTAGTTTTAAACTGGAAAAAATGTCACTTTATGGTGACTGAAGAAATTGTCCTTGGGCATAAAATTTCAAACAAGGGAATAGAGGTGGATCAAGCTAAAGTGGAAGTAATTGAAAAATTACCACCACTTGCCAATGTTAAGGCAATCAAAAGCTTTCTGGGGCATGCAGGATTCTATAGGAGGTTTATAAAGGATTTTTCAAAAATTGCAAAACCTCTGAGCAACCTGCTAGCTGCTGACACGCCATTTATGTTTGACACAGAGTGTCTGCAGGCGTTTGAAATTCTAAAAGCTAAGCTGGTTACAGCACCAGTTATTTCTGCAGTAGACTGGACATTACCATTTGAACTAATGTGTGATGCCAGTGACCATGCCATTGGTGCAGTACTGGGACAGAGGCATAACAAGCTTCTGCATGTCATTTATTATGCTAGCCGTGTTTTAAATGATGCCAAGAAAAATTACACAACCACAGAAAAAGAATTGCTTGCAGTGGTTTATGCCATTGACAAGTTTAGATCATACTTAGTAGGATCAAAAGTGATTGTGTACACTGACCATGCTGCTCTTAAATATCTACTCACAAAGCAGGATTCAAAACCCAGGCTCATAAGATGGGTGTTGCTTCTGCAAGAGTTTGATATAGAAATAAGAAACAGAAAAGGGACAGAGAACCAAGTGGCTGATCATCTGTCCCAGATAGAGCCAGTAGAAGGGACGTCCTTTTCCTCTATTGAGATCTCTGAAACCTTTCCGGATGAGCAATTGTTTTCCATTCAGGAAACACCATGGTTTGCAGACATTGCAAACTATAAAGCTGCAAGATTCATACCCAAGGAGTAAAGCAGGCAACAAACGAAAAAATTAATTACTGATGCAAAGTACTACTTGTGGGATGAACCATATCTCTTTAAGAGATGTGCAGACAGAATAATCCGTAGGTGTGTGCCTAGAGAAGAAGCACAGAAGATCCTATGGCATTGTCATGGATCATAATATGGAGGACATTTCGGAGGTGAGCGAATAGCCACAAAAGTCCTCCAATGTGGCTTCTACTGGCCCACTCTCTATAAAAACTTCTGAGAGTTTGTGCGTAACTGTGACAGCTGCCAGAGAGCTGGTAATCTGCCTCATAGTTATGCCATGCCTCAGCAAGGGATCTTAGAGATTGAGTTGTTTGACGTATGGGGTATTGACTTCATGGGGCCTTTCCCACCATCATACTCAAACACTTATATTCTGGTGGCAGTCGACTATGTATCCAAATGGGTAGAGGCCATTGCAACACCCACCAATGATACTAAGATAGTGCTGAAGTTCCTCTAGAAATATATCTTCAGCATGTTTAGTGTCCCTAGAGCACTAATCAGTGATGGGGCACTCACTTCTGCAACAAACAGCTTTACTCTGCTATGGCCCGATATGGAATTAGCCACAAGGTGGCAACTCCATATCATCCACAGAAAAATGGGCAAGTTGAAGTCTCTAATAGAGAACTAAAAAGAATTTTAGAACGGACTGTAAGTACCCGTAGAAAGGATTGGGCAAGAAGCTTGGATGATGCCCTGTGGGCATACAGCATTCAAGACTCCTATAGGGACCTCTCCATACCAGCTTGTGTATGGTAAGGCCTATCATCTGCCCGTGGAACTGGAGCATAAGGCCAACTGGGCAACCAGATTCCTAACCTTTGATGCCAAATTAGCTGGAGAAAAAAGATTGCTCCAGCTGAATGAGCTAGAGGAATTCAGACTCACTGCTTTCGAAAATGCTAAGCTCTACAAAGAGAAAGCAAAAAGGTGGCATGACAGAAAGCTGTCATCTAGAGTCTTTGAACCAGGACAGAAAGTTCTGCTATTTAACTCTAGGCTCAGATTATTCCCCGGGAAACTGAAATCCCGGTGGAGGGGACCATATGTGATTACAAGTGTGTCACCATATGGCTATGTGGAGCTTCAAGACATTGATTCTAATAAGAAGTTCATTGTTAATGGACAGAGAATCAAACATTATCTTGAAGGCAATGTTGAGCAAGAATGCTCAAAGCTGAGGCTAGATAAAAAGCTCAGCAAGGTCCAGCTAAAGACAATAAAGAAGCGCTTGCTGGGTACCATTCTGGGCGTTTAACGCCAAACTTGCAGCATCCTGGGCATTCAGAAAAATGCCCAGTGACAAGAATTCTGGTATTTAACGCCAGCCAAAAGCAACAGTTGGGCATTAAATGCCCAAAAGAGGCTACAGAGGGGCGTTAAACACCCAAAACATGCAGAAGTTGGGCGTTTAACGCCAGGATCGTGGAGGGGAAGAACTTTTGTTTTCCAAATATTTTTTTTCAAATTTTCATGATTTCATCCATAATTTCTTGCATAAACATGTTACAAATCATCATTTTTCAAATTCAAAAAAAAATAATAATAAAATATTTCTTCATTCTCCTTCAACTTCTTTTCAAATCTTTTCCAAAACTCATCTATCTTTTTAAATTCTTTTCAAATCTTTTTCAAACTATCATATTATCTTTTCAAAATTAAATCTATAGCTTTCAAATCTCCCTCTTATCTTTTCAAATTTAAAATTTCATGTTTTGCATATCCTAATTATCTTTTTACAAATCATATCTTCTATCATATCTTTTTCAAAATTTTCAAACCCACCCCTTCCTTTATAAATTCAAACTCGGCCTCCCCCTCTCCTTCAACATTCAAATTTGGCTCACCTTCTATTCATCTCCTGTCCTTTCTTTTTCTTGAGGACAAACAAACCTCTAAGTTTGGTGTGCTTTGCCTGATCACTGAGCTAAGACTCACTAAGATCATGGCCCCTAAAGGGAAACAAACTACTTCAAGAGGCAAGAAAGAGAATATTCCAAAACCACTTTGGAATCAGGAGAAGTTCTTAACAAAAGAACATGCAGACCATTACTACAGAATAATGGATCTAAGATCAGTGATCCTGGAAGTTAAATTCGATCTAAAAGAAGACGAATATCCAGAGATCCAAGAGCAAATTCGAAAAAGGGGCTGGGAAATCCTAGCTAATCCTGAGACAAAGGTGGAAAGAAACATGGTTCAGGAATTTTACGCAAATGTGTGGCAAACAGATAGGCAGAGAAAGGCTGGAATCACCTTTTACACCTTTTGAACCATGGTCAGAGGGAAAGCTATTTACTTCCACATTGACAAAATAAGAGAGATCTTCAAGCTGCAGCAACTACAAGATGATTCAGATTCCTTTAGTAAGAGAATGGTGAGATCAGATAAGCGCTTGGACCAAGTTCTGAAGGACATATGCATCCCTAAAACCAAGTGGACAACCAACACAAAGGGTGTCCCAAATTAACTCAAGAGAGGAGATCTCAAACCAGTCACTAGGGGCTGGCTGGACTTCATTGGGCGTTCCATATTGCCCACCAGTAACCGCTCTGAGGTTACCCTCAAAAGAGCAATAATGATCCATTGTATTATGCAGGGAAACGAAGTGGAAGTTCAAGATCTGATTTCGTGTGAGCTCTACACAATTGCAAACAAGAACTCCAAAGAAGCCAAATTGGCTTAACAAAGCTTAATATCTCTGCTATGCAAGGATACTGGGGTAAAGATGGGAGTGGATGAGTATATCTCAGTCGAGCACCCAATCACCAAAAATTCAATGGAAGGACAATAGATGCAAGATAACTCCATCAAAAGGAGAGCACAGGAGTTCCTCCCAGAAATCACTCAGATTGACTACTGGATCCGCCTAGAGGCCTCTGTCACCAAGCTGCAAGAAGCTATGGATCAACTAAAAGAAGAACAGCAAGTTCAAAATAGCATGCTCTGCAAACTGCTGAGGGAACAAGAGGAGCAAGGGCGTGAGCTAGAGGAGCTGAAGCGCCAGAAGCTGTCTCTTGAAGGGCCAAACACCCCACAGACTAAAGGAGCATCCATCTCCCAAAATAAAGGTTGTTGAGTCCTAATCTTAGTCTTAACTCTGTGATAACTTTTATTATTAGAAAGCTACCTTAGAAGTTATATGAGTAGTAGTAATTAGTATCTTTATTTTTTATTTTTCAATCCCCAAATAAGATATAATTTATCTTTCTTATCATCATTAAACATGAATAAAATAGCAGATTTTTAGAATAAGGAGGCAATTTTATTTTCGAGTTTTTAATAAGAAAAATTCAAATTATTTATATGTGGTGGCAATACTTTTTGTTCTCTGAATGAATGCTTGAACAGTGCATATGTCTTTTGAATTTGATGTTTATGAATGTTAAAACTGTTGGCTCCTGAAGAATGATGAAAAAGAGAAATGTTATTGATAATATGAAAAATAATGAAATTGATTCTTGAAGCAAGAAAAAGCAACAAAAAAAAAAGAAAAAAAGTCAGTAACCCTTTAAACCAAAAGGAAAGGGTAATAAAAAGGATCCAAGGCTTTGAGCATTAATGGATAGGACGGCCCAAAGGAATAAAATCCCGGCCTAAGCGGCTAAACCAAGCTGTCTGATGAGCGGATAATTTATATGCTTTTTGGCATTGTTTTTAGTATGTTTTTAGTAGGATCTAGTTACTTTTAGGGATGTTTTCATTAGTTTTTATGTTAAATTCACATTTTTGGACTTTACTATGAGTTTGTGTATTTTTCTGTGATTTCAGGTATTTTCTGGCTGAAATTGAGGGACTTGAGCAAAAATCAGATTCAGAGGTAGAAGAAGGACTGCTGATGCTGTTGGATTCTGACCTCCCTGCACTCAAAGTGGATTTTCTGGAGCTACAGAACTCAAAATGGTGCGCTTCCAATTGCGTTGGAAAGTAGATATCCAAGGCTTTCCAGCAATATATAATAGTCCATACTTTGGACGAGTTTAGATGACGCAAAAGGGCGTTGAACGCCAGTTCTACGCTGCAGTCTAGAGTTAAACGCCAGAAACACGTCACAAACCAGAGTTGAACACCAGAAACACGTTACAAACTGGCGTTCAACTCCAAGAATGATCTCTCCACGTGTAAACTTCAATCTCAGCCCAAGCACACACCAAGTGGGCCCCGGAAGTGGATTTATGCATCAATTACTTACTTCTGTAAACCCTAGTAACTAGTTTAGTATAAATAGGACTTTTTACTATTGTATAAGGGGATCTTTGATCAGTTTTATGCTATCTTAGACTTTCATGGGGGCTGGCCATTCGGCCATGCCTGGACCATTATCACTTAAACAATGGTGATGCCCTTACAGAAAGCTTGCCATGGAAAGGAGTAAGACTGATGAAGATAGCGGAAAAGCAGAGATTCAGAGGAACAAAAGCATCTCTATACGCTTATCTGAAATTCTCACCAATGAATTACATAAGTATTTCTATCTTTATTTTCTGTTTATTTATTATTATTATTATTCGAAAACTCCATAACCATTTGATATCCGCCTGACTGAGATTAACAAGATGACCATAGCTTGCTTCATACGAACAATCTCCGTGGGATCGACCCTAACTCACGTAAGGTTTTATTACTTGGACGACCCAGTGCACTTGCTGGTTAGTTGTGCAAAGTTGTGAAGTTATGTTTGGACCATTGTATTGTGCACCAGTTATTGGCGCCATTATCAGGGAGAGAACGAAGAACAAATTTTACAACCTCAGAGTAACAATTTCGCATACCACTGTCCCTAACCATGTACTTGTGGCGTGAAGGTGTCAAGTAAAAAGCTTGAGACTGAGTGGTTAAAGTCGTGATCCAAAGCAAAAAGAGTGTGCTTAAGAACCCTGGACAACTCTAATTGGGGACTCTAGCAAAGCTGAGTCACAATCTGAAAAGGTTCACCCAGTTATGTGTCTGTGGCATTTATGTATCCGGTGGTAATACTGGAAAACAAAGTGCTTAGGGCCACGGCCAAAACTCATAAAGTAGCTGTGTTCAAGAATCAACATACTAAACTAGGAAAATCAATAACACTATCTGAATTTTGAATTCCTATAGATGCCAATCATTCTGAACTTCAAAGGATGAATGGAGATGCCAAAACTGTTCAGAAGCAAAAAGCTACTAGTCCCGCTCATCTAATGAGAATTTGAGCTTCATGTAAAACTCTGAGATGCTATTGCCTCTTGACCTTCTTTATATCCTATTTTATTTATCTAGTTGCTTAAAGACAAGCAACAGTTTAAGTTTGGTGTTGTGATGAGCGGATATTTTATACGCTTTTTGGGGGTATTTTCATATAGTTTTAGTAGGATTTAGCTACTTTTTAGTATAGTATTATTACTTTTTTATGAAAAAATCACATTTTTGGACTTTACTATGAGTTTGTGTGTTTTTTTATAATTTCAGGTATTTTTTGGCTGAAGTTGAGGGATCTGAGCAAAAATCTGATTTAGAGGCTAAAAAAGGACTGCAGATGCTGTTGGATTCTGACCCTGCTTCACGCAAAATGGATTTTTTCGAGCTACAGAAACCCAATTGGCGCGCTCTCAATTGCGTTAGAAAGTAGACATCCAGGGCTTTCTAGAAATGTATAATAATCTATACTTTTCCCGATTTTTGATGACGCAAACTGACGTTTAAACGCCAACTTTTTGCCCTATTCTGAAGTTAAGCGCCAGAAACAGGTTACAAACCAGAGTTAAATGCCACAAACAAGCTGAAACCTAGCATTTAACTCCAAGAGAAGCCTCTACACATGTAAAGCTCAATGCTCATCCTAAACACACACTAAGTGGGCCCCAGAAGTGGATTTCTACACTATCCATCTTAGTTTACTCAATTTCTGTAAACCCTAGCTACTAGTTTAGTATAAATACTACTTTTAGAGACTTACTATGTATCTCATGACATTTTACACATTTCATATTGTATTTCTGATGGCATGAGTCTCTAAACCCCATGGTTGGGGGTGAGGAGCTCTGCTGTGTCTCGATGAATTAATGCAATTACTTCTGTTTTCTATTCAATCACGCTTGTTTCTGTTCTAAGATACTCGCTTGTACTTAATCGTGATGAATGTGATTATCCGTGACACTCATCACCATTCTCAATCTATGAACGTGTGCCTGACAACCACTTCCGTTCTACCTTAGTTTGAGTGTGTATCTCTTAGCCTCTTAGTTCATGATCAGAGTCTTCGTGGTATAGGCTAGGATTATTAGCATCCATTCCTGAGATCCGGAAAGTCTAAACCTTGTCTGTGGTATTCCGAGTAGGATCTGGGATGGGATGACTGTGACGAGCTTCAAACTCACGAGTGCTGGGCGTAGTGACAGACGCAAAAGGATCAATGGATCCTATTCCAATATGAGTGAGAACCGACAGATGATTAGCCGTGCAGTGACAGCGGATTTGGACCATTTTCATTGAGAGGACGGATGGTAACCATTGACAGCAGTAATCCACCAACATACAGCTTGCCATGGAAGGAGCCTTGCGTGCGTGAAGAAGAAGACAGTAGGAAAGCAGAGATTCGAAAGACAGAGCATCTCCAAATCCTCAATCTGTTCTCCATTACTGCATAAAAAGTATTATTTAATTTATGCTATTTACTCTTCATAAATATAATCACTCTTATAATTGATTTTATGACTAAGAATTACAAAATAACCATAGCTTGCTTCAAGCCGACAATCTCCGTGGGATCGACCCTTACTCACGTAAGGTATTACTTGGACGACCCAGTGCACTTACTGGTTAGTTATGCGGAATTGCAAAAGTGTGATTGTGATTTCGTGTACCACTTGTCCTCAAGCAAATGATAGAACATAAGAAGAATGAGATGAGAATACAAGAGATACAAGTCCTTATTCAAAGGATTCAAATCCTTGGTCCATGGAGTTTCATGCATTGCAATTTAGGTTCATGTTCTTGCTAGTTTCTAGGCTATCATATACTCTTGAATTCTCACTCGATTGCCTTATATGAGACTCTTATTCTTGATCCTTGACTTAGCTCTGCTTTTGTTTTCTTTCTTTTTTAAAGCTTATTGCTTTC
This sequence comes from Arachis ipaensis, assembly GCF_000816755.2. Classification (NCBI taxonomy): domain Eukaryota; kingdom Viridiplantae; phylum Streptophyta; class Magnoliopsida; order Fabales; family Fabaceae; genus Arachis; species Arachis ipaensis. Next base: position 84,673,409 of record NC_029787.2, read on the forward strand.
TTTAGCTAAGTGTTCTATGTTGAGACAACTCTTTAGGATAGGCTTTCAGCCAACACTCCCGAACCAGTTGGTTCAAGGTGCTAGGTGTTGAAACACCCCTAAGGACTTAATCACCCAAGTCTCTCCTACACACATACGCACCACAGACACATGGTTTGTTATTTCATTCCTGAGACCTTGGTGTCCAGCACCTCTTTGGGTTACTAAATGTTTTGTAACAAGGTTGCTCTTGATAGTGGATTTTCAGTTGACAACCCCGGGTTAGTTAACCCAAGTTATCAAGTGATGAAGCACTCCTCAGAACTTACTCATCCAAGCATATCCTTATACAAAAACACCACAGACACATGCCTCAAGGTTCAAACTATTGGTGCCTAGCTTTATTTCTTGCTCTTTTCTTTCTCTTTTCAGTTTCTTTTTCTTTCAAGGATCTTATTTATTATCTAAGTCTCATAGAATGCACTTCAAGCTCATAATTCAAGAGATATCTTAGTCTTGTTCTTATTGATGAACCAACTTAGCTAGCAAATACCACCACAAACACTAGGACCTTATTCTACAACATTGGACTTCACTCTTCTTTTTCACAACATTTTCTTATCTCTTTTATTGAGCTTAAGAACACAGCATATAATTCAAGCATTGGTGTAGTGGCCTAAACATCTAAGCTAGCAAGGCAAAGATAAACTAAAGAACTAAATGCAAATGACTTAAAGACTGTAGGGACATTGATCAACAGCAATACAAGTGCACTTTCAATTGACAACTTTAATTTAGACACAATCAAGAAATAGTACAACCTCTTGGTGTCCTCTTATTTTTTATTTGTCATCACCACCTTTAGCTCTTGTATCTTTCTTTTTCCATCCTGGATGATGATGCATATTCCTCTAAAGGCTTGACTGCTCTTCTTGCAAAAGTAGTGAAAGTTGCTTGCTTCCCAAGCACTTGAGTGGTTAGCATTCATGTGTGCTTGTAAGCTTCTGAACTCAATTTGGTGTGTGAACACCAAACTTAATTCTTTGCTTAGTTCTGTGTGCAACGGATTGTATGCATGCAACGCAACATTATGTGCTTTTATTTTTCTAAAACAAAGATAAAATTGAAAGAAAATTGCAAAGTCAAGGGACTTCTATGATGGTTTGGAGTTGGTGATTAGTCATGCTGCTAAGGATCATCATGTGGTTAATTGAAATTTATGGTGGAACACCAAACTTAGTATCAAACATTCACTCTTGAATTGTTGACTCATGATATAATCACCTTGGTGTGAAACACCAAACTTAACTCCTTGCAATACAGAGAAATCTACTTAACTATTTTATTGAAACAGATAAGAAAAGAGAGTTACCTCTGGTTGGGTTGCCTCCCAACAAGCGCTTCTTTAACGTCATTAGCTTGACGGTGGTTGTTTGTCAAGGAGGAAGATAATCATAATGTCTCAGGTCCTCTCTTCTCAAGGTGAATCTATCTCCACTTCCTTCCTTGAGAATTTCTACATGCTCCAATGAGAGGACTTTGTTCATTGTGTACACTTGAGGTAATTGAGATGGTATCACAGGAAAATGAGGTGGTATTAGTGGTTGGTAGATCGATATCACTCTATCCCCTGGAGAAAAATCTTCAGTGGGAATTTTTTTTGTTCCTCCAACCTCTTGGCATTTTCTTCTTTCCTTCTTCTGGTGGTGCCTTATTCCTTGTGATCTCTTTGTCAGGATGGATCTTGTTGCTTGTCTCATGTGGGGCTTGTGACCCTAGCTCCTCCTTAGTTTCTTCAGTCTATAGCACCACCTTTACTTCTTTCTTCTCTTTTAGACATGACCTTGGATGCTCTAGGGGTGATTTATTGGGTGCTTCTTCCATAATTGCTTCCTCATGAACATCCTTCAGGTTTTTATTTTCTTGTTCAGACTCATGTGAAGGTTTGAAGACATGAAAGGTGAGTTGTTCATCATGTATTCTCAATATCAACTCCCTCTTCTCAACATCTATAAGTGCTCTAGCTGTGGCCAAGAATGGTCTCCCTAAAATGATTGGATGAAGATAGCTTTCTTCCATCTCAAGGACAACAAAATCTGTAGGGAGGAAGCACCTCCCTACCTTGACCAGCACATTTTCAACAATTCCCAGTGCTTGTTTCTGGGTCTTGTTAGCCAGTTGAAGGGTTACATTTGTGGATTTCAACTCATTGATTTGCAGCTTCTTCATGAGAGACAGAGGCATTAGATTTATGCTTGCCCCTAGATTACAAAACCCTCTGTCAATCATTGTATCCCCTATAGCACAAGGGATGTGAAAACTCCCTGGATCCTTCTTCTTTGCAGGAAAATCTTTCTGGATGAGAGCACTACTCTCTTTAGTCATCACTACTGTTTGCCCACCTTTCAAGGTACCCTTCTTTGTTAGAAACTCCTTCATACATTTGATATATGAAGGCATCTGTTGGAGGGCTTCGATGAAGGGAATGTTGATATGAAGGGACTTGAATATATCTAGGAACCTAGAATACACCTTCTCTTTCTCACCACCCCTAAGTCTCTGAGGGAATGGTGCTTTTGGCACATAAGGTTTCAGGATTCCCTTCTCCATTGGCTCCTTCATTTGTGCATAGTCAATTCCTTATTCTATCCCTTCCAACTTCTCCTTTAGAACCCCTTGGTTGTGCTCTGTTGGCCTGCTGATTTCTTCCTCCAAGGTTTCTTCATTTCTTAGAGTAATTTCCTTACATTCTTCCCATCTCACCTTCTTTGTTTCTCCTCTTGGATTCTTCTCAGTGTCACTTGGAAAACTGTTAGTGGATTTAGGGATCTGTTGAGAAAGATATCCTACTTCAGATTCAAGCTTCTTGATGGCTTCCCCCTGGTTCTTCATATTAGACCTCACTTCATCCTTAAATGCTTTGTTGTCTTAAAACTTCTTGCAGAGATTTTCAAGCAAGGCTTCAATCCGGGAGATTCTATCCTCAGATGATGATGGTAGGTTGGAATTTGGAGGTTGAGGATGGCTATTTTGTGCTTGGTATGAAGGTTGGAAAGAATTGTTGTGTGGGGGTTGGTATGGTCTTTGGTTGGGGTGTTGGTAACTGGAATTACTGTAATGGTTGGAGTTTTGAGGTCTATGATCTTGGTTCTGATTTTGCTGGTTTCTCCACCCAAAGTTTGGTTGGTTCTTCTAACCAGGATTATAGGTTTTGGAGTGTGGATCATAGGGTTGCCTTGATGAGTTTCCAACATAATTGGCTTGTTCCCAATCACCTCCTTCCTCTGTATTCATCCCTTCTTGAGCTGGTGGTTGAGTATTGACTGCTGCAACTTGGTTCCTCTCCATCTGCTTGGTGAGGTCCACCAATTGCTTGGTAATCAACTTGTTTTGAGCTAGCAATACATCCATGTGACTCAGTTCTATCACTCCTCTGTTGGTGCTCCTATATGAGGCATAGAAGTATTCATTATTTGCCACTGTTTCAATGATATCAATGGCCTCTTTTATGGTCTTCTTAGTATTGAGAAAGCCTCCTGAAGAGTGGTCCAGGGCCTTATTTGCTTCCCTAGAAAGACCTTCATAGAAAATGTGCAGCTGCACCCATTCATTGAACATATCAGGGGGACATCTCCTTGTTAGCTCTTTGTATTTCTCCCAGGCTTCATACAAAGTTTCTCCATCCAGCTGCCTGAAGGTTTGCACCTACGTTCTCAACTTGATTAACAACATCCTCCCAGGTAGTAAGGCTCTCCTTAGGAAAGGAGACAAGCCACTTAGATGCTTTATCCCTAAGAGAGAAGGGAAACAAAAGCAATATATAGGTGTCAAGATGAACACCATTGGCCTTCACAGTATCGCATAATCTCAGGAATATGGTTAGATATTGGTTGGGGACTTCCTGGGCACTTCCTCCAAATGAGCAATTATTTTGAACAAGGGTGATAAGTTGTGGTTTTAGCTCAAAGTTGTTGGCATGAATGGTTGGTTTTAGGATGCTACTTTAATAATTCCCTGGGTTTGGGTTGATGAAAGAGCCTAAAAATCTTCTCTCCTGCCCAACATGGTTACCAGCACCTTCTCCAACATGGTTATGAACTTCTTCCTCCATAGTAACGTCTAGATCTTCTTCCAAAGCTTCCTCTCCAACTTTTTCTTTACCTCATGCTTCCCTTCTTAGTCTAAGGAAGGTCCTCTCAGGTTCACTATCGAAAGAGGTTGAAGCTCCTACTCTTCTACCTGTCATACACTCAGCAAACAGACAAGCAAAGGCAAGCGAAGGATTCACTCTTGTTAAGAATTGTGGTTAGAGTGAGTGGTGCAATTGATCAAATAGTTAGTGGATTAGTGTGCTAAAATGTAAATAAACAAGGGAAAACAAACCAAATTGCTACAAATAAAGGTAAACAAACTGAAATAAAGACTAATCAACAAAAGAAAAGAAAAGTGTTCAATCTAGTTATCCTCTGATTTTATCATTGTCAATGCAAAATCAATCCCCGGCAACGGCGCCATAAACTTGATTCTCAAAAATCTATATCGCTATAAACTTCCTTCAGCAAGTATACCGAATAGTCGTCAAGTAAAAACTCACAATAGAGTGAGGTCGAATCCCACAGGGATTGATTGGTTGAGCAACTTTAATCAGAGGAGTGTTCTAGTTGAACTAAATAGATTTAAATTGGGATTTGCAGAAATTAAAATGGCAGGAAATGTAAATTACAGGAAATATAAATAACGGAAAGTAAATGGTAGAATATAAAGTGCAGAAAGTAAATTGCAGAAACTTAAATGGGAATGGAGGTGATGAGCATAAATGTAAAATAGTAGAATATAGAGAATGGGGAGATCAGAAATGGGAGGCTCATTAGGCTCAAGAGATATTGTATTCTCCGGATCAAGTTCATTCTCATCTCTTCCTCAATCCATGCAACTCATTGATCTCTTGGCAATCTTAGGTGATTGAATCCCATATCCTTGGCAATTCAATCTCTCTAAACTTAAACAATTACCCAATTTCTTGATCTAATTGCTCATGGAAATAGATGAAGTGCGATCACTGATTATACCACATGGTTTCCTAGATGAAAGTATTGGTAGGATTATATGTCACTATATCCATCCAACCCCCAATCCAGTCCAACATGAGAAAGCATTTCTAGCATGATTTCCTCATTCCTCTTCCAAGGTTCTGAGGAAATCCAAGTATGAGCAATTTCTCTTCCGAGACAATTGCTCAATTGGATGTAGAGCAAAAGCTTTCAAGTAAATCAAAGAAAATGGAAAGAAGAAGAAGAATAAGAAATATAATTGATCCATTTAATTACAACAGAGCTCCCTAACCCAAAGAAGGTGGGTTTAGTTGTTCATGGCTCTGGAAATGAAAGATGGAAAAATAAAATACATTGAAAGTAAAACTGAATTACAGAAAAAAGTTAATACAGAGTGTTTACAATCCTGGATCCCCAGGTCCTAATCTCTCTTTCTAGTTCAAAACTACCCCTATATATACTACTTCTCTGATCTTCAGTTATCTCTGCAAGTCTCTGGATGTGTGCCTTTGAGCTCAGTTGAAGCAGTTACAATCTCAGTGGGCTTTGCTCAGCTTGCTTGGAAGAGTTTGAGTTGGGTATCATTCACGTTAGTCAGGCCGTTAGTGTGGTTAACGTCAAATGCAAATTCCTGGTTCGAAGATGTTAGTAACACTAACTTGGTCACTAACGTCCCAAACTTCTTTGAGTCACATTAACCCCACCATTAGTAGCACTAACGTGGCCACTAACGTAGCCTTTCCTAACCCTTGGTCACGTTAATGGTGCTAACTTCACCATTAACGTCCCAAGCACCCTTTCCTCCACGTTAATGGCCCACGTTAGTGGCATTAGCGTGGCCTTTAACGTGGGCAAATCTCAGCTTCGAACATGTTAGTGGTGCTAACTTCACCACTAACGTTGCAAACTCCCCATTATCCACATTAATGCCAACGTTAGTGCCATTCCTCACGTTAGTGGTGCTAACTTCACCACTAACGTTGCAAGCTCTTCATTCTTCGACGCTAGTGCCCATGTTAGTGGCACTGACAGGGCCACTAATGTGGGGCTTAATTAGCCTTTGAACACGTTAGTGGTGCTAGCTTCACCACTAACGTCGCAAGTTGTCCCCTCTTCCACGTTAATTGCCAAGTTAGTGGCACTAACGTGGCTCTTCTCTGCTTCTTCTTACCTGAAATCAATCAAATAAAGTGCATCAAAGTCTTGCTCTTAATCATGAGATGATGCATCATTCATTTTATCATTCAATCCTTACATTATTCTCATGAAATTGTTTAGAATTCACAATATTTTCTTGAATCAAGTTATAAATGCATATTCAACTAAATACTTGCTTATTGACTAAGAAAATGCATGAAACTAACCTAAAACAAACTAAAAATGGCTTGTTAAACTAGCCAAGATGCCCTGGCATCAATCTTGAAAGTTGGAATTGTCTTTACGTTGGACATGCATAGAGGAAATTGGGCGTAAGCCCAAAATACACCTTCAAGAGGTACACACACCAGGCATGGAGTGTATGGCCACTGGGCGTGCGTGGCAACAGGGAGGGGGCTACCGAGCGTGGCATCTTGTCTGCCTGGTGTGCATTTAGAGATGTCTGGGGCGCTATTTTTTGTTTCGACTTGATGATGGTGGTGTGTGGCTCAAACTAAACATCCTTATAGATATTTGCATATTATTCTAAAACTCTGCATGTTAGCTTTTTAACACAGCTGAAACCGCCTCATTTCAACCTCTATAACTCGAGTTAGGACCACTTGAGTATGAAGAGGTCAGGGTTAAGGGCATGCACGCCGGGCTTGTAAGCATGGTCACCAGGCATGCGTGCAATTAGGAGGTTTTGGGTGTCCTTAGGGCACAATTTTGATTCATTAGGATATGATTTTGCTGTACTTATATTTTTCTTTTAAAAAAGTTTTAATTCTTATTTGTTTTGAGCCTAAAAACTCTTAAAAATATAACAACACTTTTTTAATTCTAAATATTTGATTATTTAGATAATTTCATTACATAAAAAATTTGATTAAAACCTAAGAAAATAAATAAAAAAATCTTAAAAATCTTTGTGTCTCCTTCCTCTAGCTCTCTCCTTCCACGTGGATGAGGAGGTGCATGTGTGTATTGTGTTATGTATGCTGGAGAGGGGAAAAGGGGGAGTGGGGCTGCGGCGCTGTTGTGAGGGGAAAAAGGGAAGTGTGGTGGGTGTTAGGTTAGGGTTTGTGAATTAAAAAGGAGTAAGAGTAATTTTGCTAATTTTAATAAAAGTTAAGGATAATAGAGTAATTGAAAACTAATTTTTATCCTCCATTAATGTTTATAAAAATACTATTTAATTATCAACTTGTAAATTATTTTTAACTAAATACTCTAATTCTATAATTAGAGATAATCAAATTAATTTCTTTTAAAATCATAAAATAAAGTTAAAAATCTAATTTTTCAAATTAAAGCATATAAAATTCTTATTATTTTTCAATCACTAAAATTTTAATATATTCTCGAATAAAAAAATAAATCATAAATAATTTATTATTTAATTTTCAAAAAATCCGGAGTCTTACACTAGGACCACCTCCTCCTTCTCGTCGCCATCGCAGCCACCGTCACTACAAGAAACACCGTTAAAATCAACGGCCAAATCGACGGTTAGGCCATCGATAATATTAAAAATCGACGGTAAAATCAACGAATGAATGAGGTCGCTATTAAACTTGTTGATTTTTCAAAATTCTAATAAAATCGATGGCTTACCAGGCCGTCGATAATAATACATTAAAATCGACAATCTTTTCGTCTATAATATGAGTTTGCCAATTTTACCCGCTTAATAAAATCGACAGTTTTGTCGTCGATATTATTATACAAAATCGACACCATTTGCGTTGATATTTGATTGAATAAAATTGACAAAGGAGCCATCGATATTATTATACAAAATTGACACCGTTTCCGTCGATATTTGATTCAATAAAATCGACAAAAGAGCCGTTGATTTAATTATTAAAATACCGACAAGTTCGTTGTCTATATTTTGTTTTTTTTTTTTTTTTGTCTGTTTTAAATTTAAAAAGCGACAGCTTTACCGTCGATTTTAATAAACACATTTTTTAATTAGTTTTTTCTATTTGAAAAATAGTAAACAATTAATGCAAATAAAATTTTAAATATCAAAATAAAATTTATACAAAATATTAGATAACAAGACAAATAAACTTTTAAATATACTTTATACTAAATATTAGATAATGAGTTTACAAACTTATCAAAATAATAGATAATCCTATAATATAAAGACTCAAGACAAGATAAATAACTAAACTCAGACTTATATTCGTTTAAATTACAATCTACTAATAATACAAAATATTCAAAGTAAAGTAAACAAGGATTTGTTAGAGTCAGACATGAATTCATTCAAAACAGGGAAGGCAGCAACCTTGTCACCTTGATTGTCATCATCCTTAGATAACCATTTAGAACTTGCTTCACTATCATTTGTTGATTTCTCAAATGATACATTTGCTTTGCTTTCGTGTTGTGATCTTGTGCGCAATGCATCCGAGTCACCCTCTAGCTTCATGGCATTCTTTAGTGTTGCACTATAATATTCTGTTTCTTGTGAGGTCAAATTTGATGCATCAGTTGAGATACTAGTATAATCTACCATTTCAAAGGCGTGAAGTCCTGCAGAGTCCATAGTTAAATGGCCTAAAATGTCATGAAAACATTGAACTCCTAATGATTTTCTGAATGTGAATCAATTTGAATCATACCATGTGAATAAGTTGCAGCATCTTTGATGTTCACTTCACCCTTGATGGCAACAGCCATATGGCTTTGACCCTTTTGAAATTGATTCAGAATCTCATATAGTGGCCAAGTTTCACCTACTTTGTTAGCCATTGTGGAACAACGTTAATTTTTTAATGTATCAATTTTGTCAATAAAAACATGTATTGACATTGTGGCCAAGTTTCACCTACTCTGTTAGCCACTTAGTGATAGACATGTATTGAAGGACATACATATTGAATTGGAGTTAATGTCAAGAGAAAATATTTCACTTATTGGTGTCATGGCATCTTTAACAGTCTTCAATGTTAAGTCTAATGCTCCAGCAATTATTGTAGCTTCATGAAGTGACAACTCTCCCCCTTTACCTGCCTAATAATGAATGAAAATAAACCTTAGCATGTGGCTGTAAAAGTATGATAAAGTTTCTCAATAAAAAAAAGCTAACCTCATTGGAATGTAAATGAACCAAAGTCTTGAGCTCTTCTCTTCCTAGAAGTGCACTATGCCCCTTGCCAAAAAGCCAATCCAACACCTAAAGAACATGGCTAAATTTATCTAAAATGTCATGTTTTCAAAATATAGGAGTATCAAATCAAGTGTTATATATTAAGTGACACATTATCTTTGAAATGTTGCTAATATCGGTTGCTAATGAAATTGTAATTTTTTTATATACTAATTTTAATGCCATGTGATTTAGTATTATTTACTAATAGAAGAAAAATGATATATAATGATTTATTAAGTGAGTCAACTATGATAACTTAATATTTAAGCAATAAAAGGACTATACCTTACTAATTGGATATGCAATGAGGAAGAAAATCAACAGAAGTACTTTCACAAAGAGAGTCACGGTTGCCGCAACACTCAAACCATATCTAGAGCACAATACTTGAGGGATAATCTAAGATCAAATTTGTAACATGAGAAATTAAACAAAGTACAAAAATATATGTACATAACTATCAATCTATGTACAAATGTTCCCATAAAAGGTATAGAAATTTTACCTTAGCAATGATACCTAAAAGGGTAGCTGATATGATTATTGCAAGCCACTCTGGGAACATTTTCTCCATAAAAAGAGAAACCCCCTTGTATAACACAAATTTTGTTTAGATTAATCATACCAAAATTGACATGGAGGAACATGCCTTGTTCACATAAATGATAAAATCAAATATTGTATAAAGTAGCTGAAAAGTTTAGAAATGATCTATGTGAACATACCTCCAATGCCAATGATTTAGCTACGAGGAGGGCGCCTAAAAGTAAATGCTCATTCTTAATAATTAGCATAATCTTTGCTGCAAATAATATAAAAAAAAGTTTTCAATACTTAACAAAATAGAGGGACAAATGGTTCCAAGTTCAATGTTTGTTTCTTCTCCAAAATTTTTCCTTTAATTATAGCCTCTACTATTTTTTTTTCTTTTATTATTAATATTTGGTTAGATATTTTCACAAACTTTAGATTATTAGCAAGCAACTAACATTGTATATGTGTATATAAAAAAGTAGAGACTTGGATAAAGTAAATGTCTCTTAAAACAAAAATGATGTATCAATTTTAAAGAGTACAAAAAAAAAATAATGTCATGCATACCATATTGTACAGAAGTCCGCTGCTTTATGTCTTTAATCTGAGGGCAATTCCCTTGAAAGCTTGATCTGTTTGACAGAATTCATGTAAATGTGGAGGTTGAGTAGAATGGCAAAACATGAAATGAGGATTAAATAAGTACCTTGGAACATGCAAACATTTGGGTAAGCTCCCAACAAAGAAGTTATATGAAAAATCTGCAACTTTTAATTGAGACGTACGACACAAGCCAGTTACATTCACATTTGAGGCATACCTGAAGAAAATTATAAGAACTGTAAGAGACAGACTCACCAGAAATAAATTTTGAAGGTGTAGCTTGTATCTTATAATTTAACAGTAAACCAGATAAATTTTCAGAGCTACAATAATTTTTAAAACAACTCAAAGTCAAAGTTCATTTATGCCTCCCTGTCTATGAATTCCTGACCAGACAATAGCAACTCAATTCCAATATTTATACTCACATCTCATGCATAGTTGAATCAGAACTTCCACCAGCTACATAGGTTTAGTTGCTTGCTGCATTAAAATGCATTTAAATAAGTATAACAGGCCAACTCAGCCATAGTAAAACCTTCATAGTGATGCAATAAATTCAAGCCTCCCCACATCTTTCATTCAAGTAAAAGGATATTATTTTTAAGTACAGGTGTTGCATATAATTTGTTCACAATGTTCTTAATTAGTTCACCAAATGAGACTTGAAAAACTATCACCTAATATATGATAGTTAATTAATGTGGCATATTAAACTCGATTATAATTCCAAATGAACATTGACATATAATAATTGTGCATACACATAAAGACAATGGTCTGGTGATAGTATAAAACTACCTAAACCAACTACTACCTCTAATCTATATATAATTAAAAAGTTCAAAACACTTGCTTTAGCAAGAGTGTCCATTATTCTTTTGTCGTATATATGGTAGTTGTTGTAGTTCTCTCTTTGGATCATCTTGCTTTGTCCCCAACTCTCCCCTTCATGGCATATAAAATAAATAGTAATAATTAAGCTGAGTAAACTCAAAAGTTAATTTGCATTCTCATAAGTCATAACACAGGAAAACATTTTTTATATTCAATGCAAACTGAGTTCTTCAAAGCTAGCTAGCTCCTTGCTTGTGCTGCCATTACCTACATACCTTCAGCATTTCGTTTTTTAATGTTTACCTACTTACCTTAAGTTAGTTGAAAGTATTGTGAACAAATTAAACAAAATCGTGAAAAAATGAGGAAGCTTGACATACTTGCAGAAGTTCTAGATGACAAGTCATCTTAGGCTAGTTTCACAAGCCTATTTCATTAGTTTTTACTTGGTTTTCATGCATTTTTAGGCAATAAGTAAGTGTTTGAGTGAGAATTTCATGCTTGTCTTGATTCAATCGAACATTGGTAATTTTATGCATTTTCATTATATTTCTTGCAAGATTTAGTTGATAATATGAATGATGCAAGATTTGATTATTATGCCAAGGCTTTGATGAATCTGTTTGGTTGATGATAGGTGAAAAGATGAAGGACAAGAAGCAGAAAACACAAAATAAGCTCAAAAGAAGAATTCTGGACACATTTTAAAGTTTGAGCACGCTTTGGAGCCTTAGGCCACGCTTTTAAAAGCGTGGCCCATGATTTAAACAAGGAGAGCACTCTTGGCGCGAGAACGCCACGACGCGCACGCGTATAGGACGTTTATGCGTCGGCCAACGAATTTTGAATACCCACATGTACACGTACATGACGCGTACGCGTGGAAGTGATTGGAGTTCATTTGCAAAGAAAACGCTACGCTGCATGAGTGAGCATTTTCGAGAAAAACTAAATTTGGAATGGAAGTTTGGCCATCGATGCGTACGCATGCATGACGCGTACGTGTGGGTGTGACATACTTGATGAAGCACACGCAAGCGTGGGCTGAGCGGCAGTGTGGAAGTAGCATTTCGGAACACCATGCGTATGCGTAGGTGATGCGTACGCGAGGTACAGCGTTGTCAAAGCAAACGCTACGTTCACAAAGTGAACACTGATATGGACGCGCGCGCGTATAGCACGCGTACGCGCCACAAGCCTAAAATCTGAAGGTCAAGCGTATGCGTAGGTGACGCGTACGCATGGAAGGCCCAAAACACAAAGGACACGCACGCACAAGGGACGCGTACGCGTGGGTGAATGAACACTGCGCTCAATTTGAAAATGCTCCATTCTCTTGGAAGCTGCAACTCTGGCTCAATTAATCTGATTCAAAGCCCATTGAAAATTAAAAGCAAGCATAGCCCATTGACATCACTCAAAGGCACAAGACACAGTTAGAATAGGAATTTCATTTTATTTGTAATTTGTTTGCAATTTTATTTTCTTTTTGTAAAGCCTATATAAAGGCATTAGTTTCATTTCATTAGAGGTAGAGCGCTGGAGTAGGCTGCATTAGTAGTAGGCAGCAGTAGGAGTAGGAGTAGGAGTAGAATAGAAGGTTCTCTTGAAACACTTTTATTTTTTTGCACTTTTACATTTCAGTATTGAATATTAATTTAGCTTATGCAATTTTAGTTTCTGATAATTCTCTTCTGCAAATTTTCCTTTCTGCAATTTTACAATTCAGTTTACATTGAGCTTGATTTACCTTCCTGCAATTATGTTCCTCTGCAATTTTACATTTGAGTTTGCTGTGAGCTTGAATTACATTTCTCTGCAATTTAAATTTTCCTGCACCCAATTCCCTTTACATTTGCTGCAATTTACATTTCTTGCTCTTTAAGATTCTGTCATTTACATTCTGGAATTTACAATTCTCTGCAATTTACTTTCTATTGCTCAAATCTCACTCAATTCACCACTGTTAGCTTAACTAAACTAATCACCTCACTAAAGTTGCTTAATCCATCAATCCCTGTGGGATCGACCTCACTTCTGTGAGTTATTACTACTTGATGCAACCCGGAATACTTGCCGGTGAGTTTGTGTGGAATCGTTTTTCCCTCATCAGTTCTTTCTCTCTAGAAGCTTTCCATTGCCGAAACTATTCTAATTTTTGTTTCTAGATTCCACATTAACAACAGCAAAATAAACAACAAGCTGGTAAATCTAGAGCATAAATTCACCAAAACAAATGTCAAATCAAATATGAATCCTACCAAACCACAGTGACCAGCAAAAAAATGAAAATTCAATAGGTAAATCAAATCTCCAAATAAAGAAGAATTGATTATGCTAATTCAGAATTTCATGATGAAGATAGTAGATACAAAAATTGAAAAAATAAATATAATAATCAAAGAGAGATAGAGAGAAACTTACAAGGAGCTGCGACGGCGACGGGCTCATAGCGACGGCGACTGGCAAAGATGTTGCAACAACGAATCTGTGGAAGAAGAAGAACTTACATATAGATTCACAAATCACAATGTGATAGTGTGATAGAGAGAGAGAGCGCGAGAGAGAGGAACTTGCATGAAGAGGATGGCACGGCGGCAGGCTCGGCGGGGGAGAAGAAGAAGAAGAAGAAGAAGAAGAAGAAGAAGAAGAAGAAGAAGAAGAAGAAGAAGAAGAAGAAGAAGAAGAAGAAGCTCTGCTCTCCGGCGGCTCTCTGCCCCTCTCCGTGAGTGTGACTTCATCTCTGGCCTCTATTCTCGGGCGTTGGAGAAGAAGAAGCAGCCTCATTAAGATTTTAAGGTTAATTTTTGGGGTTAAGTAGCGTAAGTTCTGAATCTATGAAGGTTTGGGATTAATTTTGGAGAAATTGATTGATACTGTGGGCGCGGGAAGTAAATGCGGGCACGATTTTTTGTTGGTTAAAAATCGATGGTAGTTTTGTCGATTTTAATTAAAATAAAAATCAACACTTCAGCCGTCTATTTATATAATAAATTTATACCGTCCAATCAGTTTCAGAAAGAAATCTCAATCATCTAAATTTATTGACGGTAAAAGCCGTTGACATTATAATTATTAAAATATACAGCTAATCCGTCGATTTTAAAGAAAAAAATTTCACCCACCATTTCGTCGATAATGTGACGATAAAACTAAAGTGTTAAAAGGTTGCTAAAATAATTTACGACATGGTCGTCGATTTTAACATTTTATTTTTAATAATTTCTTTTTCATTTTATCGATGACAAGCCGTCGAAAATTATCGACGGAAAATCTGGCCATCGATTTTTAGCGTCGATAATTAGACAATTTCTTGTAGTGCGTAAGTTAGGTGAGTTGCTGTCACACTTTGAAGTTTTTAGCCTGAGTAAAACAACGACGGCAAGAGAGAAAGAGAGGAGAGCATAGGCACAACTCTAAGGGAAAGTGCAGAGCGGAACGGCGGCGGCAATGGCGAGGTAGACGCAGATGCGGCGAACGATACAACAAGACGATCCTCGGGAGTAACTGATAGTACGATTGACAAGCGTCCGAGACACATGGCGCGCCTTACTCGACGAGATCGTTGGTGTTACTGTCGACAATGAGGTTAACCAGATGATTCCTTCACTTCTCTGTTTGAGCTCAAGAAAGAGAAGAAAGGAGATGGAGCTTGCTGGAAATTAAAACAGGATTTAAGTTAGAGTTTCATTTTAAATTTAGAAGTATTTTTGTAATTTCAAATATTTTAGTCACTACTTTTATCTCAGACTAAACAAAATGTTAGGACATAATTCAATGTTATATACTTTTATATCAAACACAATATTAAAATTTATTTTAATTCTTATTTTCTAATCTCAGCTTCTCCTCCAGACGCTATCTAAGTCTTTTAGTATATATAATGGTATTATCACTATAAGCTTGGAATTTAGATAAATAAAATCCAAATCTAGGTCACTAGGTGATTTTTTCAGTCTTGCCCTCCTAAAATATTCACGGCTTTAGTATGTGCAAATGTCAATACTCAATAGTCAATACCCAATAATGGAGGCAGTTTGCACAAGCTGCCACAATACAATATAAATAAATAAATAAATATAAATATGTCAGGGTATGCACGCATGCTTATTGTGGTAAGTTTCTGCTCTAATACAGGTCATGTCTCAATCTCATGAGTCATGACGAATGTCAACAACACGATAGTTAATTAATGATGTTCTGCTGTCAATTAGGAGAAGGGTTGCAGTGCAGAGCCTCTAATTTTGAAAACTTGTTGCTACTTAGTACTTACAATGTTATATAAAAACATACATTATCAATTCTTATAATTAATATTAAATTGTCTAAATCTAATCATTTGAATAATTTATAGCAATTAGCCAATTACTCTTCTCTCTGGCCTCCCTGAAGGCTTGAAGTGGACTTTCTTAAAACAATTTGACAGCATGAAGAAACTTATTTGAGCATGCTTAACCATCTCATTAAATTAGAGCTCTTCAATTGCGGGTGGATTGAGTTAGCTTGTCAGTTGTCACCAGAGAATCAAAATTGAAAAAACAAATTGGCTTTCTTTTTATGAATTAAGAAAATATCAAATTGACTCAACTCATCCCAGTTGAAGAATTAAATATATTGGTTTGTGTGACTTGTTTTATTTTATTTTTTTAAAAGATAAATTAACAAAAAATACTGAATAATTTTAGCAAGTTTTAGCTAATTTAAATGCAAGTAAATTTTTTTATCATATATATTTTCATACTAAATTCTAAAATTCTAGTTATATATATGAAGAGTCAAACATGTGAATTCATATCTGTTTGACCTAAACTTGCTTAACTTGCAAATTATCTGACACAAACTAAAATGATTTGCTTATAAATGAGTTATATTTTTACTAACTTGAACTTGCTCATTTTTATGCACGAATGAGCCAATTCACAAACCGAGACTATACATTAAATAATAAATGCATTCTGTCTCTCTCTTCTTTTTTTTTGGAAATTTCTTTAGTGAATAGTAGAATTGGATGAAGAGTGAATATTTTCACTAAATTTATAAAGAATATGTGAATTGCATATGATAATTTTTTTTTTTTTTTGTAAATTTTTTAACTAAAAAAATATTTACTTCGTTCTTTTTTTAACATTATCATTCTGTATGTGTGTTTTTTAATGGGGTTTCAACATTTTGTGTGTAAGTGTGCCCAACACAAGAAAATTGGCCTCTTTCAACCACTTTACCCAAAACAAAAATAGAAATATTGGGCTTTCAGTTGTATAATTCTGATAAAAAAAACCGTTATAGAACAGGAGATTGCACACATATAAAATGGAAACACCATACCCAACACAAGAAAATTGGGCCTCTTACAAACCACTTTACCCAAACAAAATAGAGTTATTGGGTTTTGGGTTACAAAATTTTGATAAAAATAGTTAAAACTTAAGAGAATAGCTTCAACCAAAAATAAAAAGGGTAAAAGAGTAGCAGATTGTCAAGTCCAAAAAAAAAAAAAAAAAGAGTAGCAGATTGTATGTCAGTACATGAATGAGTGAACAATTATTTAAAGAGTAAAGTATACTTTTTTGTCCTTGAAGTTTGCTAAAAGTTTTAAAAATATCTCTAAGTTTTGATTTGTTTCAATTTTGTCTCTTAAGTTTTCGATTTGCATCAATTTTACCCTTATTACTAATTTTTTGATAATTAATATTTTTCTTTCCAAATATACCCCTCCCTTATACCTACCATCATCGTCATCATCACAACCCTCTGTCTCTCTTACTTTCTCTCTTTTCATCTTCACCTTCCTCTCCACCACCATCATCATCACAACCCTCTGTCTCTCTTTCTTTTTCTCTTTCTCCGACTCTCCATCTCCATCACCACCATCTCCGTTGAGCCCCATTCTTTGATGACCACCACCCTTTTTCTTCTTCTTCGCGCAAACCCAGACACAACGAAGTCATCGCTCTTCATCCTTCTCTGTTAGCAAACAGAGAATGAGATGTGGGATAGGTTCTATGGAACCGGTTTTTGGAGGAGCTCTTCTTGCAGGATCCCTCTAGCAATGCTTTTACCACTTTTCACTCTCAATATGTTCATTGAAATTTCAAAAAGCATGCATTTTTGCCCAACAATGAAGTTTAAAAAAAAAAAATCATACTTTTTGATGATGCAAGTGTTTAAAGATGTGGTCTTTTCTCTCATCCTCCTCTTCTTCTTATTTTCTCTCTTTTTTAATTTTTTATTTTTTTTTGGGAGAGGGGAGGAGGTTGGAGTATGATCATGATCATGATGATAATTTTGTTTGTTTTGGATGTTAGCATTTTGAGAAATGAGAAGAATTGTGTTGAAATGGATCATGTTTGGTTCTTTGTCATTTATTTTTTGTGTTATTAATTTTTCAATGAGGTATGGTACAAGTAATATTGAAAGAAAGAAACTTTGTTGTTGGGGTCAGGGTTTCAGGTTGGTGTGGCAGCAAAAGGATTTTGCTTTGCTTTGTGTGAAATCTGGAAACAAAAAAAAAGGAAGAAACTTTGTTGCTGGGTTCAGAGTTTCAAGTTAGTGTGGCAGTAAAAGAATTTTATTTTGCTTTGTGTGAAATCTGGAAACAAAAAAAGGTATTAACCCAACTAGTACTAATAATTAATTAGGCTGGGTTTGCTAACAGAGAAGGAAGAAGAGCGATAGCTTTGTTGTTGTTGGGTTTGTGCGAAAAAGAAGAAAAATGGTGGTGGTCATTGAAGATTGGAACTCAACGGAAATGGTGGTGATGGATATGGAGAGTCGGAGAAAGAGAGAAAGAAAGAGAGACAGAGAGTTGTGATGATGATGGTGGTGGAGAAGACAGTGAAGATGAAAAGAGAGAAAGTAAGAGAGACAGAGGGTTGTGATGATGATGATGATGATGAGAGGGTTGTGATGATGATGATGATGATGATAGGTATAAGGAAGGGGTATATTTGGAAAGAAAAATATTAATTATCAAAAAATTAGTAATAAGGGTAAAATTGATGCAAATCGAAAATTTGAGGGACAAAATTGAAACAAATCAAAACTTAGGGATATTTTTGAAACTTTTAGTAAACTTTAGGGACAAAAAGTATACTTTACCCTTATTTAAATAATAATTTGATTAGGATTTGAAAGAAGAATGATGATAGCAAATCAGCTATAAAAAAATTGAAGGGATCCAAAACAAAGTAAAAGAAAAGAGGGGTGGCCCCAACAAAAAAGCTTGAACAAGAATGTTGTTTGTCTCCGCTCAGAAACTAGCAGATATGTCCGTCCATCTGTCTCCTTCTGTTTCATGCGTATAATCATTTCGACTATGATTACGATTACGATTACGATGATATTAAATATAAGGAGTCACAAGTGAGTGACTACAATCCACACCTTCCAAATCGGGATTAGAAAGAAAGTCTTGTTTCCCTGCATTGCACTCCTTGTGTTTGATGAATGTTCAACTCCACCACTCTCATTCCCAATGCCAGTGTTAATGTCAATGGGGTGCTTCACTCTCATTCACAGTGCCTCATGCTCCCTCTTACCCTCTCCTCAAAGGGTGCTTGAGCTTCACTCTCATTCCAACTTTGGAGGGAGGATTAGAGTTACTCTTACTCCTCTCAACACGAGGGTCTCCAAGAACCTCAATATCACCACTTGTGCAGCCGTAGGGAATGGAATTGAGACCGACACAGCTGTCGTCGAGAAGCCTCAATTGGGTAGCCGCTTCCAAGTTTCCAGGGGATACCCCGCCCCGCTTGGCGCTACCCCACAAGATGGCGGGGTCAATTTCGCCATTTACTCTCTCAATGCTGTCTCAGCCACTCTCTGTTTGATCTCTCTATCTGATTTGCAGCATGTAAGTTCTTCCTCTTTCTTTCTTTCTTTCTTTCTTTCTTTCTCAGTATTTCACTTTTTGTGCTTGAGAAATGGAAACTCGAAATAAATCAGTTCATACCAATTAGACTTAAATTTTGAACATGTAACTTCAAAATATATTCTCAAAACCTCTGCTTGATTTCACAGATTAGTCTGTTGGTCTCGAAAGTTTCAATTTTCTTTTTGTGCTGTAGAATCAAGTGACGGAGTGCCTTCCTCTTGATCCGTTGATAAATAAGACTGGAGGTGTATGGCATGTATTCCTAAAAGGAGATTTTAAAGATATGCTGTATGGATACAAATTTGATGGCAAGTTTTCTCCACAAGAGGGACACTACTTTGACTCTTCTCGTGTGGTGCTGGATCCTTATGCAAAAGTTAGTAGCTCTACACTCTTAATTATTTTTAAAATGTTATATATGCATATCAAATGTTACTCAAAGCACTAGTGAACACTCTACACTGAATAGCAATACATATCCACTGTTAAATGAAACGAAAAAAAAAAAAAAAGAAACAGAAAAAAGAAATTCCCAGCCAAAACACTTCCTACGAATTTCCAGAATAATGTGCCAAGATATGGGATTAGAACCTCATAGTTTTTAACCACCCATTCCATCCAGATTCCAGCCACACTTAGCATTTGCTACATACGTGACAACTGTATCTTCAAAACAAACTTGGGCAAAACTAACAAGGCTGCTTAGCGTAGCTTTTTATTAATTTAATAATGTAATGCTCATTGTCTAGGCAGTAATAAGCAGAGGAGAATTTGGAGCTTTAGGACCTGATGGTAACTGCTGGCCCCAGATGGCTGGCATGGTACCTTTTTCTGATGATAACGAGGTACTTTACTTATTTTATGGTTGTTTACTCAAACTTTTCCAAAAACTAACTTTCATACACTTATTCTTTCTGTGTATTGTTTAGTTTGACTGGGAAGGAGATTTACCACTGAAGTATCCACAAAAGGATCTTGTTATATATGAAATGCATGTGCGAGGGTTTACAAAGCATGAGTCAAGCAAGACTAAGTTCCCCGGCACATATCTCGGTGTAGTGGAGAAGCTTGACCACTTAAAGGTGAAGTTTCTTAATATTTTTCTTTTAAAAAAAATTTTCAAGTGTCCCTTGGGGCTTTTCTTTTTACTGGTGGATATTCTGTGTAACAGGATGGTATACTGTTAGAAGTTATAATTTCAATAATTTTTTCATTTCTTTAGTGGGAAAAGTATATTGTTGATCTTTTATGTGCTATTATGTGAATTGTAAAGAAATTCATGAAAAAAAGAGAATTACAGTACAGCTTCCTGACTGTTCTCAAATGGGAAGTAGTATTAAATCAAATACACAGTGCCCAGCACGATGATTGAGTCTCCTAGCCTTGGTGACTTTGTCTGTTATATTACTGTTGTATCAATGCCATAAATTTAAGGTATGTAGATATTACATACAATTTAAGTTGGATTTCATTATGTTTCTCCTTTGAAGTGTATATTAAATCACTGCATCAAAGAAAGACGAATGCCGTAGCTGTTAACTAATTCATAATAATGTGTTAATTTCAAATTATTCATTTTGCAGGAGCTTGGAGTAAATTGTGTAGAATTAATGCCATGTCACGAGTTCAATGAGCTGGAATACTTCAGTTACAATTCTGTACTAGGGGACTATAAGTAAGATTCCTTAAGTGAATCACTTAGTCTCTACACAATTCTCATTTTAAGTCCTCTTTTTTTCTTGAAGAAATTTGTTTCAAGAGTATGATAATGCTGTATCTTTCACTTTTTCAGGGTGAATTTTTGGGGGTATTCAACTATCAATTTCTTTTCACCAATGATTAGATACTCATCTAATGGTATAAGAAATTGTGGCCGTGATGGAATTAATGAAATGAAGTTCATGATCAAAGAGGCACACAAACGTGGGATTGAGGTGACCAGGATAACATTTGATTTCATTTGGTCAATTCTCGTTTATTTTATTTTTTTCGGAATTAGATTATGTTTTTATTGCTATATTACTGGAGCAGGTTATCATGGATGTTGTTTTCAATCATACAGCTGAAGGGAATGAGAAGGGTCCCATTATTTCTTTCAGAGGTGTGGACAACAGTATTTATTACATGGTAGCGCCTAAGGTATACTTCAATATTTTGTTCTCAGCTTCACCTAATTGGTTGGAATATTTGAAGCTATGGAGGATCTTAAATCTTGACTCAACTAGTTAACAGTGGTCTAAAGAGGTTATTTTGTAACCTCTTTTTGACTTAGTTAATGTCTTGAGTGGCTTACTATATACACTTAAATATTTACCAAAACTCCTTTTATGAGTGTCCATAAATGTTATATGATATGTATCATCTTTTCAGAATCATCTACTTTTAGTTTACAAGAAAACATTTAAGTATTCTATTAGTTCTAGTTTCTTGATATTGATTCTCATGTAGTTGAGGAAAAATGGTTCTTTTGTAGGTGTGTGAATTCATGAAAATTAGACTTAACGCACCTGATAATTATCAGTCATGTTGCTTCCAGCAATTGGCCTCAGGTTCTGTCGCTAGAATTTGTTTTTGGTTCACTGGATATATGCTTCTTTAAGAAACCACAGACATGGGGACTAGAGGAAGTAGTATGATTGTATTATTCACACTGATGAGTCTGGATCTCAGCTCACAGATGAAGAGAAGATAGAAGAAAATGTGTGTCAAGCAAAGAGAAACAGGGCACTATATAGCAGCCCCACTCTCCCAAGCCAACTCCCAAATTTAGCTNNNTACACACCCACATGGAATCATGGCATTCCCTTTGTTCTCAATTTCTGCACAAGTTAGTTAAGAGTTGAGGATTCAGTCAATTTTCCCACTCTCTGTTATGCTTAATTCCAAAGCTGTACCTGAACCTTTCGTGCTTGTGTACCTGTTTGGGGTATTTATCCTTAAAGCTAACAATTTCCTTTGTGACTATTTGCTAACTTATTTACACCTGCAAGTTTTGTTTTTTAGATCATGTTTAATGTTAATTTGGTCTATTCTCGCATTTTAAGGGGGAATTTTATAACTATTCTGGATGTGGGAACACATTCAATAGCAACCATCCAGTTGTGCGACAATTTATCGTGGACTGCTTAAGGTATTGTTACTATGATTATCAGTGTGTTATATTTATATGAAGTTATTTCTCATGGATCTGTTTAAATTATTATAAATTTCTTTTTGAATATTATATCTCTTTTTAACTGGAAAACTTTTTATTTAGTTCTTAGAAGATCGTTAACTTTGTGCTCGTGGGCATTTCTTTGTTTCTAAATTACCTCACCAAAGATATACTGCATCTTTATACCATAATTTGAGATTTAATAACACATGAAACAATTTATTGAAGTCATTAGAGAATATGTAAAATCTATACCTTACTAACATACCGCTCGAAAAATAATTTAACTTACAATGCTACCTTTCACTTATAGACAATACCTTTAGATTTATATCATAGGTTAAAATTATTGAATTCTGGCCAGATTTCATTCAAGTATTACCTACTATAGGGTTTACAAGTTGTTATCGTACTGGATTGAAGGCCTAACTATATTTCTGTTATGCAACAGATATTGGGTAACAGAATTTCATGTGGATGGTTTTCGCTTTGATCTTGCTTCAATTATGACGAGGGGAAGCAGGTTGTGTACCATACTTTTACTCCAATATTTTTCTAGAGACTGATTCATACTAATGTTCTTCTTTTCCTTTCCTTGTTCGTCATCAGTCTCTGGGATGGAGTTAATGTATTTGGGGATCCAATAGGTGACTTGATGACAACAGGAACTCCCCTCGGCAGCCCACCGTTGATTGACATGATCAGTAATGATCCAATCCTACGTGGAGTGAAGGTTTTTCTACTTAGATTATTCCTTTGATTACTAGTACAAAGGTTGATTTTACTTTGAGGACTTATAGATTTTCATTTGTCTAAGTAGATGTATATGGCAATTAAATCGGGTAAGAAGATGGGGAACTAGGTTATAGAATTTATTAACTCTTCTTGGATGGAATAAGTTAGACAGCATTCTTAGGTAGCCCTTCCTTCTAGGTGCTATTTCTCTCTTGCTTCACCTGGATTTCCAAATGCAAGTAGAAAGGTTTCCTTTGACTTCTCATAAAATATTTTGATTGGTTTATTTTATTTATTAATTATTATTGACCTTACATATCAGCATTCACTCATTTGGAAGCAGGTAACTAATATGTGCAGTTTCTTAATTTCCTCTTTCTAGCTTATAGCTGAAGCGTGGGATGCTGGAGGCCTCTACCAAGTTGGCACATTCCCTCATTGGGGTATTTGGTCAGAATGGAATGGGAAGGTCAGTGCAGATACATAAACGATGTCTTCATAACCCCATCATTATGCTGCGACTGGAAACTAAGAAAATATGGCAGCACAACATCAAATGGTTAAATTTATGGAAAAGAGAATTTGATAGTGCAACACTGTGAAATATCATAATTTTATCAATTTTACGTCATCATATCACATAAATCCTAACTAATCTTGTGGCTTGAAAAGTGAGATTCCAGAGTAACTGCATCAGATCTCATTTGTTTTGGAAGTCCTTTAATTTGATAAACTTGTGAACACCGAAATGCATGTAAACCTTGTTTGTGATTTATATTTGTCTATATTTGCTTATGATTTATATTTGTCTACATAATCTTTTCACCATTTATTTCCAGATCTATCCTTAATGGTGGATTGGTAGGGTCTCTGTTAATTGGATTATTAAAAACAGCATATCAATCTTGACTTTTTCAAATGTTCAAACACAGAAAGGTTTTGAACTATGGGTTCAGCATAAAAGTATTCCATTAATGAGCAATTCTTGCATTTTGCAGTATAGAGACACAGTACGCCAGTTTATCAAGGGTACTGATGGCTTTGCTGGAGCATTTGCTGAATGCCTTTGTGGCAGTCCTAACTTATATCAGGTTTAATCTGTTGTCTCTTATGACAATTGTGTTCCTTTTTTGGCTCTAAACTCCCTCTTAATTTTGCATGATTGCTATATGCTATTATTAGTATATACTACCTACTAAATCATATTAAATATCCTAGTTGTCTGGCTTCAAACTTTGTCACTAAATGTATTCTCCAGGGATTAGTATCTAGTTCAGCTGATTTCATTGCTTAGGTCTTTTATTGCTATCTTTTCTTTTGTGTTTGTGCTTTTGTCTGGTTGACATTAAGGTATATCTTTGGCACAGGGAGGAGGAAGAAAACCATGGAATAGTATCAACTTTGTATGTGCGCATGATGGCTTTACTCTGGCTGACTTGGTGACTTATAACAACAAGCATAACTTGCCCAATGGGGAAGACAATAATGATGGAGAAAATCATAATAATAGCTGGAACTGTGGTCAGGTAGATGTTAAAGAATTGTTCTGAGAGTTCATCATAAGATTATGGCTCTGAACACCATTAATATTTCAAAGCACGGCCAAATATGCTACTGCTAATATTCTGATATACTTTCATGTAGATGGTAACATACTAGTATGTGAGCCTAAATTGTTCCTAGCTGCTGTTTTGCGGTCTTGTCATAAGAATAGTTGGAGATTGAAGCTTATGCTGCAGCTGTATGTTGAAGTTAATACGAATTTTGCATCAAATATTAATTCCATTTCTCAAACTATTGTAGGAGGGGGAGTTTGCTAGCACCTTGGTGAGGAAATTGAGGAAAAGGCAAATGCGAAATTTCTTTCTCTCACTCATGGTTTCCCAAGTAAGGCCCAGTTTAACAGCATA
>NC_029787.2:84698481-84705315 GCF_000816755.2 Arachis ipaensis
TAGTTTCTTATCAGGGAGTTCCGATGATATATATGGGGGACGAATATGGACATACCAAAGGGGGAAACAACAATACCTATTGTCATGATAACTACGTGATTCTCTTTTCTATTTTCGTTTTCTCCCTTTGATGTGCATCCATCATATTATTAATTCCATTGAGTTCATGCTTTTTGCAGCTTAATTACTTCCAATGGGACAAGAAGGAAGAGTCCTCGTCAGACTTCTTCAGATTTTGCCGCCTTATGACTGAATTCCGCCAGTGAGTACCATTTGCTTTCTTATTGGTATCTTGTATTTTTCATATATTCTAATAATGGAATCCTACAGGGAATGTGAGTCACTGGGCTTGGACGACTTCCCAACAGCGGAGAGGTTGCAGTGGCATGGTCATTCTCCTGGAATGCCAGACTGGTCTGAAACTAGCCGTTTCGTGGCCTTTACCATGGTACAATTATCTTGTTGCCCACATTCAGTGTCACCTAGATGCTTTTTAAGTCCGTATTATGCACCACAGTGCATGGCTATCTATATTCATTGTTGTGATACTGCATCAGTAATAGCTTCTTACCCTTGATTGGAATGAACATGAACCCAGGTGGATTCGGTGAAAGGAGAAATTTACATTGCTTTCAACATGAGTCATTTACCTTCTGCAATTACGTTGCCAGAACGTCCTGGATACAGATGGGAACCACTTGTCGACACGAGCAAGCCTGCACCATATGATTTTCTCAGTCCTGATGTTCCTGGAAGAGAGATTGCAATACAGCAGTATGCTCAGTTTCTTGATGCCAATTTGTATCCTATGCTTAGTTACTCTTCCATCATCCTCTTGCTTACTCCTGATGGAAGTGCGTAGCTTGGAGATTCGTTATCCTTTCTAGACACATTGCTCCCCCTGTAATTAGCAATATATGAATAATAATCAAAGTGGAGATTTTATAATGCTTAGAGGAATCTCCAACAGAAAGGGGAAACATCAAAGCAGAGAAAGAAGCTGTACTTATTGAAGAAAAAATGGATGTGGTGGGAAAAGTGAACTATTTTTATTTCCATCAATTCAATTGATGTGAATCTGCTCCAAGTTTCACAAATTTCAAGTATTGAATTAAATAAGTGTAAAACAATTTTATAATAAGACTATAGATCTGGCCATAGTGATGTTGATTTTATCAACAAAAAGCAAGAGTATCTAACTGTAGTTTCAGTTCGTACTCCCCTGACTTCTTGAAGGACTTGCTTTGACTTGGCTAGTGTTCAATGTTATGGTTATACAGTTATATGAAAATAATAGGTGTATACACTATATTTCTTAATCTTAAGAACCAAGAGACTTTTTTCTGTTTGGGTAATGCAGTATACCCATAAATTGAAATACCTAAGTTAGGATTCACATAAATGTCCAGATTACACGTTTTTAGGCCAACGAGAACAAATTTATAAGCGTTTAATATAATCCCTGAATCGTTGATCATTAAAGAAAAGCAAAATCCATGAAGTTATTAATTATGTTCGGAGTATAATCAATGAAATTATTCAGAGGAGAATCGAGATTGCTGTAGCAAAATATAGCAACGGGTTCGATGAGTTTCTAAAACTAGTTTTTTTGAAGTGATATTTATTTAAAGAGTCTTTATATTGTACAGATGCAAATTTATATAGTATGTCCAGAGATTTCTTTTTGGGTGTTTTTTTTACACATGTTCTGAAAAATGAGCATTTTGTCTTATAAATGAAAGATGACTTACAGCTTAAGCTTTGGATGGAGCTTGGAGATGAGTGGAACTGACTTCCTCTCATAAATACATGGGTAGTTCTTTTTGTTTGGGGTGAATTCTATTTTAGTCCCCAACGTTTAAAGTGTCCTATTTATGTTCAAAATAGTTTTGATTAGCATCAATCAAGTCCTACCATTAAGTGGGAGTGAAATTGTTAACGGCGTGTTCGACGTGACAAACTGAAGGGGTAGGGGTTAATAGACGTGTCATGGTTCCCGCGTTGAGACAGAACACATACTTATTCTAAGACTGACTCTTCTTCTTGTGAAGCACGAAGCGATTCAAAGCTAGAGAGGTGACATTGTCGTTCAGTAAAATTCAAGTTCCACCAAAGTAGTTAGTTTGAAACCCTTCGTATCTGGAAGAATATCGTGTCAGGTATTCCTTTATCAAATCTCCTCAACCCATTTGGTTTTCATGTTAATGCATATTAATATGTGATGATGTTGTGTGTGTGATTGTATTGTTTTATAGTTCAATATTTGTTTCCTGTTTTGTTTTAGAAGTTTTTATTTTACCCTAGTGATTGAATTTATGCCTTTCTATTGTTGTTGATCAATGTGAGAATTTTATTGTGTATGTTATGTTTGTCTTATAGGTTGTTGGGATAATGAGTTATTTTAGTGTCAAGATACACGATGTGGAAAAGTTTGGGTTTGATGATGAACCTTTACACTATGTGGGGGTGAGACTTCGATAGTGGAATACTGTGATGAAGATAGGTGAAGTAGGTTCGAGGCTACTGACATAGTAGTCGAACATGGATATTTGGCAGAGAACATCACTGCGATGTGCTATAAATCTCCAAAAGAGGAAACAGAGGAAGGACTGAAGATGCTTCAGACAAACAAGGATGCAATGGAGATGGGCAGAATTGGACTGAGGGACAACATGGTAGAGCTTTTTGTTGTTCACAAAGATGGTGCTACTACTAGGAAAGGTTGTACAATTGAGGAAGTTCACGAGATAGATGGTGGTGAGGCTGGTGCACCCATTGTAAAAACTGTTGGGCCTGGTCCAATTGTACTGCATAAGGCCCAATTATCTAAACAGACCAAGGGGGTAAGAAGCCCAAGGTTGTGACAGAAGCCCAAACTTCTATGTTGGAGGAGGATTTTATATCTGCAGAGAGGTCAGATTCTTCAGGTGATGATGAATCTAAGGATTATGACTACCAGCCAGAGAATGATGATGGCATTGATAAAACAAACAGTGATGAACAGTGGAGTGAAAACAGCTCTGAAGATAGTGCAATGGAAGTAACTTTTGATGACAGTGATGACGATTGGAATGGTGATGGGGGTTTGTATGATGTTGATATTACAACTATGAAGGATTCTCAAAAGATGAAACAGAGTGTTCCAACTGAGAGAGTGCAAGGAGAATTCAGTGCTAGTGTTACTACGGGAAATGAGAAAGTGGTGGCTGTTGGACTAAGGGATGAAGATGATAGATATGAGAGTGAGGAATTATGGGATGTCCCTGTAAGTGATGATGAAGGGGATCCCTCGTTGAGGAAGTACCATTTGCACAAGAATTTGAAGAACATGAAGAAATATAAATGGGAGATTGGGACAATGTATGTGGCTAGTAATGCTTTTAAGGAATGTGTAACTAGCTATGCTGTGCACAGTGGCAGAGGAGTATGGTTCTCAAAGTGTGATAGCCATAGGTGTAGGACGGTTTGCCAAGAAGGATACAAGTGGTTTGCATACTGCCATAAGATGAAGAGGGAGGATACATGGTAGTTGACCAGCTGTTATAAAAAACACACATGTAGCAAGGCAACCAAAATTGGTATTATGAGTTCTCAATGGCTTAGCAAGGCATTTATGAAGAAGATTTGTGAGAACCCAAAGATCAAGTTGAGAACCTTGATGAGAAAGGCTCATAGCAAGTGGAATGTTGACCTCACAAAGACCAAAGCTGCCAGAATGAAGCAGTTAGCATTGAATAAGATTAATGGTACTTATGGAGAGCAATATAGGAGGATACATGGCTATGCTGCCAAGTTACTGAGGTCGAATTCGGGTACCACTGCTCGGATACAAGTTCAGAGACCTCTTGAGTTTCAATTAGAGACACCAATCCCTGGTAAGGACATGAGACCACGGTTTGAGAGGATCTATATCTGCTTGGATGCTTACAAAAGGAGCTTCATGGTGTGCAGATCCATGATTGATCTTGATGGATGCTTCATCAAGACTCCATATGGAGGTCAACTTTTAACAGCTATTGGATGGGAATCCAACGATCAGATTTTTCCCATTTCCTATATTGTTGTTGAAGCAGAGACAAAAGACTCATGGACTTGGTTTTTGTTGAATTTATGTGATGATTTGGGTGTGGACAAAATCAGAAGGTGTACATTCATGAGCAACCAACAAAAGGTAACCCTCAAATTTAAGCAGTTTTTACTTCAAATTGTGTACTTGATTATGTTTTTACTTCAAATTGTGATGTTATTGACTTGTTCTATTTTTAAATTCTGTTATTGACTTGTTCTGTTTTTAAATTTTGTGTCCAAGGGATTGATTCCTACCTTTGATGAGTTGCTGCCTGGCATAGATCACAGATTTTGTGTCAGGCACTTATATAGCAATTTTAGAAAAAGGTACCCAGGTGTTTAGCTGAAAAATGATGATGTGAAAGGCTACAAAGGTAACATATGTCTAGGAGTGGGAGAGAAGGATAAAGGAGATTCAGATGGTTGATCAAGGATCTTATAAGCATCTCATGGAGATCCTTGCTAAGTATTGGAGCAAGTCCAGATTTAATTATTTACCTAAATGTGATGCACTTGTAAATAACATGTGTGAATGTTTCAACTCTATTATCGTAGAAGTTAGAGAGAAACCCATAATGTCTATGTTAGAAGATATTAGGATTTATCTTATAAATAGGTGGGATGATAATAGACAAAGTATACTGACATATGCTGGAGATATTTTGCCAAAACTAAACAAGAAAATTGAAAGAGAGTTTGATAAAGGTAGGGAGTGGTTGGCCATCTATGCGGGTAGGGACAAGTATGAGGTGTTCAGCAGCCTACAGGAACAAATTTGTTGTAGACTTAAAGAACCATGAGTGCTCCTGTAGAAAGTTTCAGCTAACAGGTTATCCTTGTGAGCATGCCATGAGTTGCATTAGGAAAATGTGTGTAGATGTTAAGAACTATGTGAATAATTACTATAAGAAAGAGACTGATAATGACAATTATCATCGGTCTAGATTTTCTTCTTATAGAAAAGAATTTTCGTTGTAAGCATAGTTCTAAATCAACAAACAATTCCCACATCAAAAATTTACGTTGTCACAATTAACAAACCCCTAATAAGAATTAACCGGAGTATTTGGACTCCGGGTCGTCTCATAAGGAATTGCAATGAAGTGTATGATTATTGGCTATGAAGGAACAAGGGGGTTTTTTTGGTTTATAAGAGGAATAAGAAAAGGTAAATGACAAGAAAAATAAATCATGAAAGTATTTAAAGAAGACAAGTAAATAAGA
This sequence comes from Arachis ipaensis, assembly GCF_000816755.2. Lineage (NCBI taxonomy): Eukaryota > Viridiplantae > Streptophyta > Magnoliopsida > Fabales > Fabaceae > Arachis > Arachis ipaensis. The sequence goes on from NC_029787.2 coordinate 84,703,774, forward strand.
GAAAGCAAGTAATAAAAAGAGAGACATTCATGGCAAGGGTTGAGATCATAGGCTTTCTATCCTAGTCATACAATGATTAATTTATCTTATCTAGTCAACTCCAAAAAACGGAAGAAGGTATCATGTCATCTTCACATAGGGAGAAGGTCAAACAAGACTAATTAATCATATCACAAATATAAACAAGAATTTATCTTATTACATCATCCCCGAAGAAGGTATCATATTATCTTCACACTCGAAGAAAGTCTAACAAGACTAGCTAATCTCAATCCAAAGGTCCTAATCAACTCACTAATTAAATTAGCAAAAAATTAGCGTCAATGGAAACAATACTAGCTAACAACTCTAGATCACCAACATAAGTTGGGTTTTCATGACTCAAGATTGCTTAATTACTCTTTCCAAGCCAAGAATGCTCAAAGTCTACTCTAAAGCCCAACCAAGCATTTTGTCAAACACTTGGTGGGTATAAATGAAAAGCATGGTAAATGTGCAAGAATTATAAATCTACCAATTACCAATCGTAAGGAATTAAACAACAATAAAACAATCAATGATAAAAGAACATGAATCATAAATTGCATTAAAAGAAAATAGAAGAAGAAAGAGTGCATTGGTACGCGGAATCGTGATTACACTTTAATTATGTAAAATTCATTGCTCTTTCTTTCCCTGGTAATGGCGCCAAAAACATGATGCCAAGACCATGGTTCACAACTCCGTGTAACTAACCAGCAAGTGCACTGGGTCGTCCAAGTAATACCTTACGTTGCCATCATTCTAGCTTACGCCACGAAGATTCCGATTAAGAGATCTAAGAGATACTCATTCAGTCGAAGATAGAACGGAAGTGGTTGTCAGGCACGCGTTCATAGGGAATGATGATGATTGTCACATTCATCACATTCAGGTTGAAGAGCGAATGAATATCTTAGAAGCGAAATAAGATGAATTGAATAGAAAACAGTAGTACTTTGCATTAATCTTTGAGGAACAGCAGAGCTCCACACCTTAATCTATGGAGTGTAGAAACTCTACCGTTGAAAATACATAAGTGAAGGTCCAGGCATGGCCGAGAGGCCAGCCCCCATGGTCTAAGAACTATGCGTTCAAAGATGGTCAAAAAGACTAGTAAAAGGTCCTATTTATAATAAACTAGCTACTAGGGTTTACAGAAGTAAGTAATTGATGCATAAATCCACTTTCGGAGCCCACTTGGTGTGTGCTTGGGCTGAGCTTTGAGTGTTGCACGTGTAGAGGTCCTCCTTGGAGTTGAACGCCAGCTTTTGTGCCAGTTTGGGCGTTCAACTCTGGTTTTGGCTCCTTTTCTGGCGCTGGACGCCAGATTTGGGCAGAAAGCTGACGTTGAACGCCATTTTACGTCATCTATTCTTGGCCAAAGTATGGACTATTATATATTTCTGGAAAGCCCTGGATGTCTACTTTCCAACGCAGTTGGAAGCACGCCATTTCGAGTTCTGTAGCTCCAGAAAATCCACTTTGAGTGCAGGGAGGTCAGAATCCAACAACATCAGCAGT
>NC_029787.2:84705398-84706955 GCF_000816755.2 Arachis ipaensis
TATAACTTTAAAACACAGTTACTAACTACTAATGATCATGTAATGAAGACACAAACACAGATAAGCACATAGCATAGAAAACAAAAAACAGAAGAATTAAGAACAAGGAATGAATCCACCTTAGTGATGGTGGCGTTTCCTTCTTGAGGAACCAATGATGTCCTTGAGTTCTTCTATGTCTCTTCTTTGTCTTTGTTGCTCCTCCTCCATTGCTTTTAGATCTTCTCTGATTTCATGAAGGATGATGGAGTGCTCTTGATGTTCCACCCTTAGTTGCTTCCAATAATTGTGTGGAAGAAAATGTATCCCCTGAGGTATCTCAGGGATCTCTTGATTTGCAGTCAAATGTTCTACCATGCTCTGTTCTGGCGTTGAACGCCAGGCAGATGCTCCTCCAGGGTGTGATTTTTCTTCTTCTGTTTTTGACTCCGTTTTCAATTTTTATATTTATTTTGTGACTCCACATGATCATGAACCTAAGAAAACACAAAAAACAAGAATAATAGGGTTAGATAAATAAACATTGGGTTGCCTCCCAACAAGCGCTTCTTTAATGTCAATAGCTTGACAGTGGGCTCTCATGGAACCTCACAGATGTGCAGAGCTTTGTTGATCTTCCCTTACAGGTTCGGCCGTGATGCTTATGTCAATGGCCTTGCACTCTCCTTTTGGATTTTCTTTTGTATTGCTTGGGAGAGTACTAGGAGGGATTTCAGTGATCCTCTTACTCAGCTGGCCCACTTGTGCTTCCAAATTTCTAATGGAAGACCTTGTTTCATTCATGAAACTCACAGTGGCCTTGGACAGATCAGAGACTAAGTTTGCCAAATTAGAAGTATTTTGTTCAGAGTTTTCTGTCTGTTGCTGAGTGGATGATGGAAAAGGTTTATTATTGTTAAACCTGTTTCTTCCACCATTATTAAAGCCTTGTTGAGGCTTTTGATCCTTCCATGAGAAATTTGGATGATTTCTCCATGATGAGTTATAGGTGTTTCCATAAGGTTCACCTAAGTAATTCACCTTTGCTATTGCAGGGTTCTCAGGATCATAAGCTTCTTTTTCATAAGAAGCCTCTTGAGTACTGTTGGATGCAGCTTGCATTCCATTCAGACTCTGAGAGATCATATTGACTTGCTGAGTCAATATTTTGTTCTGAGCCAATATGGCATTCAGAGTATCAACTTCAAGAACTCCCTTCTTCATAAGCGTCCCATTACTCACAGGATTCCTCTCAGAAGTGTACATGAACTTGTTATTAGCAACCATGTCAATGAGTTCTTGAGCTTCTGCAGGCATTTTTTTTAGGTGAATGGATCCACCTGCAGAAGTATCCAATGACATCTTTGATAACTCAGATAAACCATCATAGAATATATCCATGATGGTCCATTCTGAAAGCATGTCAGAAGGACACTTTTGGTCAGCTGTTTGTATCTTTCCCAAGCTTCATAGAGGGATTCACCTTCCTTTTGTTTGAAGGTTTGAACATCCACTCTAAGCTTGCTCAGCTTTTGAGGAGGAAAGAACTTGGCTAAGAAAGCCGTGACCAGCTTATCC
>NC_029787.2:84707034-84738240 GCF_000816755.2 Arachis ipaensis
CAAATATATATTTTTTTTTTCGAAAACAGGTGAGAAATTTTTGAAATATTTTTGAAAAATTTTTGAAAAGAAAACAAAAAGAAAGTTACCTAATCTGAGCAACAAGATGAACTGTCAGTTGTCCAAACTCGAACAATCCCCGGCAACGGCGCCAAAAACTTGGTACGCGGAATCGTGATTACACTTTAATTATGTAAAATTCATTGCTCTTTCTTTCCCAGGTAATGGCGCCAAAAACATGATGCCAAGACCATGGTTCACAACTCCGTGTAACTAACCAGCAAGTGCACTGGGTCGTCCAAGTAATACCTTACGTGAGTAAGGGTCGAATCCCACGGAGATTATTGGTATGAAGCAAGCTATGGTCACCTTGCAAATCTCAGTTAGGCAGATATAAATTGATAATGGTGTTTTCGAATTTAATATAATAAAATAGGGATAGAAATACTTATGTAATTCATTGGTAGGAATTTTAGATAAGGGAATGGAGATGCTTTCCTTCCTCTGAACCTCTGCTTTTCTGCTATCTTCATCCAATCAGTCTTACTCCTTTCCATGGCTGGCTTTATGTGATACATCACCACTGTCAATGGCTACTTTCGGTCATCTCTCGGGAAAATGATCCAATGCCCTGTCACGGCACGGCTAATCGTCTGGAGGCATCACCCTTGTCAATGGCTTCATCTTATCCTCTCAGTAAAAATGGTCAACGCACCCTGTCACGGCACGGCTATTCATCTGTCAGTTCTTGATCATGCTAGAATAGGATTTACTATCCTTTTGCGTCTGTCACTAACGCCCTGCAATCGCGAGTTTGGAGCTCGTCACAGTCATTCATTCATTGAATCCTACTCAGAATACCACAGACAAGGTTTAGACCTTTCGGATTCTCTTGAATGCTGCCATCATTCTAGCTTACGCCACGAAGATTCCGATTAAGAGATCTAAGAGATACTCATTCAGTCGAAGGTAGAACAGAAGTGGTTGTCAGGCACGCGTTCATAGGGAATGATGATGATTGTCACGTTCATCACATTCAGGTTGAAGAGCGAATGAATATCTTAGAAGCGAAATAAGATGAGTTGAATAGAAAACAGTAGTACTTTGCATTAATCTTTGAGGAACAGCAGAGCTCCACACCTTAATCTATGGAGTGTAGAAACTCTACCGTTGAAAATACATAAGTGAAGGTCCAGGCATGGCCAAGAGGCCAGCCCCCATGGTCTAAGAACTATGCGTTCAAAGATGGTCAAAAAGACTAGTAAAAGGTCCTATTTATAATAAACTAGCTACTAGGGTTTACAGAAGTAAGTAATTGATGCATAAATCCACTTCCGGGGCCCACTTGGTGTGTGCTTGGGATGAGCTTTGAGTGTTGCACGTGTAGAGGTCCTCCTTGGAGTTGAACGCCAGCTTTTGTGCCAGTTTGGGCGTTCAACTCTGGTTTTGGCTCCTTTTCTGGCGCTGGACGCCAGATTTGGGCAGAAAGCTGGCGTTGAACACCAGTTTACGTAGTCTATTCTTGGCCAAAGTATGGACTATTATATATTGCTGGAAAGTCCTGGATGTCTACTTTCCAACTCAATTGGAAGCACGCCATTTCGAGTTCTGTAGATCCAGAAAATTCACTTTGAGTGCAGGGAGGTCAGAATCCAACAGCATCAGCAGTCCTTCTTCAACCTCTGAATCTGATTTCTGCTCAAGTCCCTCAATTTCAGCCAGAAAATACCTGAAATCACAGAAAAACACACAAACTCATAGTAAAGTCCAGAAATGTGAATTTAACATAAAAACTAATGAAAACATCCCTAAAAGTAACTAGATCCTACTAAAAACATACTAAAAACAATGTCAAAAAGCGTATAAATTATCCGCTCATCATGCATCAACAACAAAGTAAGAAATTACAAGAATGAAATACAAAATTAGAGAGAGAAAGAGTATAGGAACAAGAAATTGTAAAGGAAAAGTAAATCAAAGCATGAATTAAACCTAGATCTAAGAAATTTTATCCTAATTCTAGAGAAAAGAGGGAGCTTCTCTCTCTAGAAACTAAACTACATGATACAAAAACTTCAAACAATTGTTTTGCCCTTTGCCCAAGCTTGAATTCTTCATGAAATAGCATTAGAAATGAGTTGGGTTGGGCCCAAAGTGCTTCAGAAATCGCTGGGGGCGATTTTACTTTAGTGGGCCACGAGCAGCATCGACGCACACGCATACATGGCGCGTGTGCGCCCCTGAACGCGAAGTAACATATGACAAATTTTTTATCATTTCGAAGCCCCGGATGTTAGCTTTCCAACACAACTAAAACCGTCTCATTTGGACCTTTGTAGCTCAAGTTATGGTCGATTGAGTGCGAAGAGGTCGGACTTGACAGCTTTACGGTTCCTTCATTTCTTCATGAGTTCTCCCACTTTGCATGATTTTGTCCTCACTTCTTCCATCCAATACTTTTCTTATGGACTTGAAATCACTCAACAAATACATCAAGGCGTCGAATGGAATTAAAGTGAATTGAATTTAGCTATTTTAAGGCATAAAAAGCATGTCTTCACATTTAAGCACAAATAAAGAGAGAATTGCAAAACCATGCTATTTCATTGAATAAATATAGGAAAAGGTGATAAAATCCCCTAAAATAAGCACAAGATAAACCATAAAATTGGGGTTTATCAAATCTCCCCACACTTAAACTAAGCATGTCCTCATGCTAAAATCAAGAAAGAAGCAAAGGGACATCAACATTTATTCAATGCAAACTAACTAAATGCAATCTATCTATATGCAACCTATCTACATGAATGCATCAACTTGGTCAAAAAAAGTCAACTTCCAAGAAAACATATTTAAGTGCAAGGGCTAAAGCCATAGCAGTCAAATCAAACCCACAATTGAATTGAATTATTAAAAAGATTTTACAAACTTGCAAGAAAAGATGATCATGTGTGGAAACATATAATTGAGCGATCGAACCCTCACCGGATGTGTATCCGCTCTAGGCACTCAAGTGTATGGGGTTGATTCACTCAATTCTCCCCTAATCATGCTTTCCAAGATTTGTTTTTCATCTAACAATCAACAATTACTTTATGCATGCATACAAATATCATGAGGACTTTCCCATAGGTTGTAATGGGGCTAGGGTCAAGGTAGGATGCATATGGTCAAGTGCGCTTGAAATTTGAATCTTTGATTAACTTAAAATTCCCACCTAACCTATGACAACCTATACAATTCTAAACAATCCTAGCTATCCATTTCTCACTTTTTCACATACTCATGCATTCTCTTTTTGATCACCACCCATATGTATTGACTTTTATTGAACCTTATTTTGGAGCATTTTTGTCCCCTTTTTATTGTAATTCTTTTTCTTTCTTTTCTATATATTTTCTTTTTTCTTCTTATATATATATATATATATTTTTTTTTTCTTTTTGTTTTTCTCATTTTTTTTCAAACTAAAATATATACAAGAACATCAATGCATATGGTTTACACATGATTAATACATGAGTATGTTCCCAATTCCCAAGATTCTCAACACAAATACAAAAACACACTTTTATCTCTACCCAATGTTTCCAACTTTTCCAAAATTAAATAATGAACACTCTCACTAGCCTAAGCTAATCAAAGATCCAAATTAAGGACATTTATTATTTTTCACCTAGGCTTGTAATGTGCTACAATTAAGAACAAATGGGTTAAGTATAGGCTCAAGATTGGCTAACAATGGAAGATAAAAGGTAGGCTATTTGGATAAGTGAGCTATTTGAACAATGGCCTCAATCATATAAATGCATGTATACACAAAATAATGGACATAAAGAATCAAACAAATCAAAGATTACAATCATAGGAAGAGAATAATGCACACAAGAATGAAAATAAGTGGTTATATATGATGTAACCACACAATTAGGCTCAAATCTCACATGCTTGTGTTCTTAGCTCAAAACATGATCCACAAAGTATATAATTCAAGCAAGTTCTAAATTTTTTTTTCACAATCAATAGGGGTGCCCTATAGATAAAATCTTTGGAAAATATCATGATTTTGACTAAGCTTAATATATACATATGCAAAATGAGAAAGTGCAACTAAAAATCCTAAAATGAAATGCAAGAGTGTTGAGATTAGAAACTTGTTACGCAAAAACGCTGAATGGTCGAACGACCTCCCTACACTTAAAAGTTTGCACCGTCCTCGGTGCATCCAAAGATGAACAAGGGGGTACGGCGACTTTCCTAGTTGCTACCTTCAATTGGTAGGTCAACCGATGCTGCGTGTTCTTCTCCCGCTTCCGTTTTTGCTTATGATGACTCATCCTGAACATAGAAAACAGGAGATAATAAGACAAGTAAATGCACAAGCAAGGAAGCATGGATTGTTGGAATAAGGTAAATCACTAGAAATGAGTGAGTGAATTAGTGTGACAATAATGAAAAATAAGTGTGTGGGTCCTAATTTGCATGCGGTTTAGAACTCACACCCTAGTATTTAAAAATCATGTCACAATTATACAAAAGAAAACATGCACTTCACTCATTCTAGTGTGCTTGAGATACTTTAAAAGACTTGTAGGCTAAAACAACCCAATGAGTAGTGAAGAAGCATAAAAGCATTCAAGCAAAAATCAAGCAATTGTGAAATTGGATAATGCATGGACATTGATTGATGTGTAGGTAGACTTAGTGAACAAAATGGTATATAAAACTCACACAACAATCAATGACACATATTGAAGTTGTTGCAACACCTAAGTGACATAGAGGTAAAACACATGGATGCTATGGAACTTAGGAAAAAGAAGATAGAAGTAGAAATCAATCACATAGCAAGTATGGCCCACAAAGCTTTACAAAGCTAAAAAATATGTCACTCGATAAGCTTTCGATCCAATTTCACAATTCTACAATCTCAATGCATGAAATAACTGATGTGAATAAGGGTAAACCATAAACAAGAATCACCTAAAAAAATGCAATGATAATATAAAATTGCCTAGCAGTGGGTGATGAATGCATGGTGGCTAAAACATGCAATTCAAAGAGGTAAGATGCATGAAGGCAATGTAACAAGTACTTGGTATTCAAAAGTGTTAAGCATGAAAAATTCCAAACCAAGTAACCAAATACAACCCCAACAAAGAAATCCAACAAGTACAATTAACAACAATGATGTTAAACTAACATCCTATCAATAAGCAGCAGCAGTAAATAGTAAACAAGATTAGTAATCCAACACTTATAATGGAAAACAAAAGTTAAACGAAAATTAAACTAACTAAAAGAAATGGTGTTACATGATATTTGGTAGTGTTGGATGATGTTTGAAGGGTGGAAAGAAAAGAAGAGAAGAGAAAAGAAGGAAAGAAATAGAAAGAGGAGAAGAAAAGAAGGTGGTTGATGCAGAATAGCCCACGCGTGCGCGTGGAATGGTGAAATGGAAGCGATGCGTACGTGCGGCTGATGTGTACGCGTGCATGGCAAAGCAGAGAGTCATCACGTACGCACAAGGTACGCGTGCGCGTGCCCTGGGGCACAAAGTTGGCACACTTTAGGCACAACTCTCGGGTGAATGTATGGGAAGTGGAAAAATTCAATCCACGCGTACGCATACATGACGCGTGCGCGTGGAAGGCCGAAATTGCTTGATTCACGCATGCGCGTGAAGCACGTGTGCGCGTGAAGCACGCGTGCGCGTGGATGGTACTCTGTTTTTTCAAAATTTTTCTATGCTTTTGCACCAAACCAAGCATTTCAAACCTCCAAACACCTACCAAAACACCACAAAACCTTATTTAACACACTAAACTACCAAGAAAACTTAACAAATCAATCAAAACATGAAATTAAACCTATTTTACCAATATGTACAAAAGAGAAAAAATGAAAGGATATTACCATAGTGGGGTGTCTCCCACCTAGCCCTTTTGTTTATTGTCCTTAAGTTGGACTTATGGGGAGCTCTTCATCAAGGTGGCTTGTGCTTGAATCCATCCTTGAAAATCCACCAATGCTTGGACTTCCATTGTGCTTCATCATTAAAGTTAATAACTCCAAAATTGATGGAGTTCTTCACAACCCACGGGCTCCCAAAGTTGATCCTCCTTTTGTAAGCCGGGATCCCATACTTTGTTTTCACACCCGTCCTTGAGTTGATCATGGTGATTTCCTCCGGGTGGCAAGAGAGATGAATTCTCATGGAAGCACCAAACTATCCTCCTAGACCTATCCAATTGAGCACTAGTCCAACCTTTACTCCTTGAAGCATCAACCATAATGAGCCTAGACTTACAACGCCAACCACTAAACATCCTCCTCTTACGCTTAATTCCACAAAGCGCCTTAAGTTGGCCATCCGTCTCAAGAAAATCATATTCAAGTGGGATAATAAAGCTAAGAGTTAGAAGTTTTACCCACTCAAATGAAGGATTAGATGACAACCTAGGTGGAGGAGTTCCCGACGGTCTTGACAAGGCACGCTCTACTCCCGTCCATCATTTCCTAGAGGCTTCCACCACTTGGCAAGGTTCTTCAAGCTTTACCTCTTGCCAAGCTTCCTCAAGTTCAAATTCTTCTTCACCAATGTTCTCTAGCTCTTCACCATCACTCAAATCATAAATAGGAGGTTGAGTAAAATCTACCTCATCATCAATTCCGAGCATAGTGGGGAAGGATTCTTCAAATTCAAGAGGAGCATATGTTGATGCAGAGTCATCATAAATAGGAGGGCCTATTGATTGGAACACTTCTTCCAATTCTTCAATCACATTGTGCTTTGGAGGTTGTGCACTCTCCTCCTCAACATCAATTTCGAACTCCATGGAAGAAGGCTCTTCAATTTGTGACTCCTCTATGTACTCAACATATCCTAAATTAAAGCTCCAACCACTACTTCTTCTTGTTCAATAATCTCTACCTCTTCCTCTTGTTGCATTTCTTGCTTTAACTCCTCTTCTTCACCTTGGAGCTTCAAGTTCACTCTCTCACTAAGCTCCTTGGTTGCTTCTCCACATTCCACAATGGAAGTGCCTTGATCGCATAGGCTTAGGCGGGATGAGACTGTGTTGCCAATGGCTTCTACCATGATAGCCACTTTTGCTCTTAACTCCTCAAATTTCTTTTCATCCTCCTCGTGTTGCCTTAAGATATGAGATTCAAGATCCCTTAATTCTAGCATAAAGGCTTCATCAGAGGGTTGTGGTGGAAGAGAGGGTTCATTGTTTGAGGGAAAGGTATTATAGTCGGAAGGTGGTTCATATTGGTGAAATTCTTGAGGTGGTGTGTGTGGACTTTGTGGTTCTTGGAAGTATTGGTGTTGGAATGGTGGTGGCTCTAGATATGGTTCATATGGTGATTGGTATGGTGTGTATGAGTTGGGATCATATGGAGGTGAATGGTGGTATGAGACTTGTGAGTATGGTTGTTGAGGGCTATGTTGAGGGAAAGGATCATCACATATATTAGATTGGAATGCATTAGGATTAAGATTATACGCATAAGAGTTCGGAGGAGGTTGTTGCCAAAAAGGTTGTCCATAAGCTTGGGGCTCCTCCCATCTTTGATTTCCAAATCCTTGATGCACATCCTCATTGAAGCTTCCATTTCCTACAACATAGTTTGAACCACACTCATAGCCAAAGTGATGAGAATTCATGGTGAAAGAGAAAATAAAAACAAAAGCTAACAAGAAATAAAGAAAACTAAGTCCTACAACTAGCAAAAACCAACAAGCAAGCCAAAAATCAAGCTATTCACAATATATACAATAGCCAATAACATAGCACCATAGCAACTCCCCGGCAACGACGCCATTTTGATAATGACAATTGTCGTCAGTCTAGATTTTCTTCTTATAGAAAAGAATTACTTCGTTGTAAGCATAGTTCTAGACCAACAAAGAGTCCTCACATACAAAAATTTAGGTTGTCACATGTACAAACCCCAAATAAGAATTAACCGGAGTATTTGGACTCCGGGTCGTCTCACGAGAAATTGCAATGAAGTGTATGATTATTGGCTATGAGGGGACAAGGGGGTTTTGATTTATATAGGGACAATAAAATATAAAGGGGCAAGAATTTAAATGACAAGAAGAGTAAATCAAGCAAGTAAATAAGAGAAAGAAAGTAATAAAGAGAGAGACATTCATGGCAAAGATTGAGAATATAGGCTTTCTATCCTAGTCATACAATGATCAATTCATCTTATTTAGTCAACTCCAACAAATGGAAGAAGGTACAAGTTATCTTCCATGAGAGAATTTCAAACAAGATTAATTAATCATATCACAAATATAAACAAGAATTTATCTTATTACGTCATCCCCGAAGATGGAAAAAGGTATCATATTATCTTCACACTCGAAGAAAGTCTAACAAGACTAGCTAATCTCAATCCAAAGGTCCTAATCAACTCACTAATTAAATTAGCAAAAAATTAGCGTCAATAGAAACAATACTAGCTAACAACTCTAGATCACCAACATAAGTTGGGTTTTCATGACTCAAGATTGCCTAATTACTCTTTCCAAGCCAAGAATGCTCAAAGTCTACTCTAAAGCCCAACCAAGCATTTTGTCAAACACTTGGTGGGTATAAATGAAAAGCATGGTAAATGTGTAAGAATTATAAATCTACCAACTACCAATTGCAAGGAATTAAACAACAATAAAACAAATCAATAATTAAAGAACATGAATCATAAATTACATTAAAAGAAAATAGAAGAAGAAAGAGTGCATCAACAACAAAAGCAATTACAAGAATGAAATACAAAATTAGAGAGAGAAAGAGTAGAGGAACAAGAAATTGTAAAGGAAAAGTAAATCAAAGCATGAATTAAACCTAGATCTAAGAAATTCTAATCCTAATTCTAGAGAGAAGAGGGAGCTTCTCTCTCTAGAAACTAAACTACATGATGCAAAAACTTCAAACAATTACTCCTCCTTTGCCCAAGCTTGAATTCTGCATGAAATAGCATTAGAAATGAGTTGGGTTGGGCCCAAAGTGCTTCAGAAATCGCTGGGGGCAATTTTACTTTAGTGGGCCACGAGCAGCGTTGGTGCGCACGCGTACATGGCGCATGCGTGCCCCTGAACGCAAAGTAAAATATGAAAAATTTTATATCATTTTGAAGCCCCGGATGTTAGCTTTCCAACGCAACTGAAGTCGCCTCATTTGGACCTCTGTAGCTCAAGTTATGGTTGATTGAGTGCGAAGAGGTCGGACTTGACAGCTTTACGGTTCCTTCATTTCTTCATGAGTTCTCCCACTTTGCATGCTTTTCTCCTCACTTCTTCCATCCAATACTTGCCTTATGGACCTGAAATCACTCAAAAAATACATCAAGGTATCGAATAGAATTAAATTAAATTGAATTTAGCTATTTTAAGGCCTAAAAAGCATGTCTTCACATTTAAGCACAAATCAAGGGAGAATTGCAAAATCATGCTATTTTATTGAATAAATGTGGGAAAAGGTGATAAAATCCCCTAAAATAAGCACAAGATAAACTATAAAATTGGGGTTTATCAGAGACCTATGTGGATTGTTATCAACATGTAATCTACCCTGTTAATGGACCAAATCTGTGGGATCGGATTCAGAATGATAATGTGCTACCACCAGTCTTTAGGAAACCAATAAGGCATCCTAAATTAAGCGGGAACAAGGCTGGTGATGAGCCACGGAACAATGGACCATTGTCTAAATTATCCAAGGCTGGACAATAACAAAAATAATGCTCCTACTATTTTGCACTTGGTCACAATAAAAGAACCTGTCCTAGAAAACGTAGGGTAGAGGCCTCAGCAAAAAAGATAAATTTGTTGATATCAATTTAGACTATGCTTCTATGGATTAAAGATAATTTAGACTATGTAATTGATTATTACCAATTTGTTGAAACCAATTTGTTGATATCTCTATTTTTTGTTACTGGTTGTAGAATGATGCAGCTCAACAGGGCAAGAAAAGTGTGGCACAATTAGGACCAAAAACCCCATCAAGATTGCAGCAAAGGCAACAGCAAAAGCAGCAACAAAAACTCAGCCAAAGAGAAAGAGCAATACACAAGGTGGAGGGACCTAACAGTCACAAACCTCCTTCAAGAGAGCTAAATGCAGCAGCAGCGCCAGTCAATCACAGCCATCGAGAATAATAATTAATAGCCCATCAAGAAAGACCTTGAAGTACATGGCTAAAACACCACCTAGGGCCTGGAAATCATTGGGATGAATTTATAGTAGCTTTTATTGTTTGAATATATGTTTTGTAATGAAAGTGGCAATAACCAAGAGCTGATGTCCCTGTAATACTTTAGACAAGCTACTTTAAGACTTCTATTTTGACGGTTATCTTTTGTGTTGTTATGCTTTTTCTGGTTATGTTCGCATACTTTAAGACTTGTTTGGAGATTGTAATGGTTTAGAGAAGCTACTTTAAGACTTCTCCAGTATTAATGGTTAAAATGAATTTTCAGGAGTATGATTATGTGAATTGCTTCTTTAAGTCTTCTGTTTATTGGTTGTCAAACTGATTTAAAATACTACAATGCCCAATATTGTATCTCAAAATTCAAAAACTCATATTTTTTCATTTCACTCAATACTTGACAATGTTACGTCACATACCTTTACACATAACTGTTATCACCCTAAATGTATGTCAATTTTTTTATTTCACTCAATTTTGACATTCATATCAAACTAGGGACATCAGGAGAAAAATGAATAAAGATAATTGTTAACCCCCTAAATCACAACTCCAAATCTTGCAGCAATTCAAATGTATGTCAAACTCATATGCCTTGCATAATTAAATCGGTCATATAGCAGCAACCCAGCTGTTATCCATCCAACAACTCCAACAGCAAGTGCCAATGCAAATTTCCTTTCAGCTTTCTGCAGGTTGCCTTCAACACACTTGCTTTCTTCTTTAGTTTTTGAATTTATGGGTCTTCTCCTTCATCCTCTGCCCAAGCAAAATACTCACATTCTTTTCTGATCTGTTCTCAGAAAACCAAAAAGAGGACACTAAACAGTTCAAAACCTCCATACACTAGCACCAAACAGTATTTCAAAAGAAGAGACTGCAGAGAGGAGACTTACCTGATAGTTGACGCATCCCCAAAATCTTCTTCCAGGGTTCTTTTCTCTAGATGATGTCTACAACACTGGTCTCTCCCCACAAAAGCACGTCCTTCTTCTCCCACGAGTCTTGTTGCTGCTACGCGAACCTTGAAAAGACGATTGAGGAGCCATTCTCAGAAGATGAAGAACAACAATGTCAGGAGATTAGGGTTTACTTATTGACCCTAATTTCTTTTTCTTTTTTTTTTAAATCTTGCTTCCAACGATTAACTCGAGTGTCTATTGCTGCGCGAATTTGTGACTCGCACAACTAAACCAGCAAATGCACCAGGTCGTCCAAGTAATACCTCAGGTGAGTGAGGGTCGAATCCCACGAGGATTGCCGGATTAAGCAAGCTGTGGTTATCCTGCAAATCTTAGTCAGGCGAATAGAAAGTTGGTTGTTGTTTATTATAGGCGCATAAATAAGCAATAATAAAAGCGATAAATAGTTGATGTAAAGACAGTAATGATAGATTAGTTAAGGCTTCGGAGATGCTTCTTCTTCTAGATTAACACGTCATGCTCACTACTTCAATGATAAGTGATTCCTTCAATGGAAAGGCTGTAAGTGATTAAGTCATTGGTTGTGGTTATTAATCTCCTCGGGTCTAAACCAAACATCCGAACGGACTAGATCAATCTGGGAGAGGGTGAAGCACACGCAATTCAATATCTTGATGATCCTACTCAAAATGCCACAGACAAGGTCGGATCTTCCAGATCAGAGATTGATGCTCTTATGGTTCTAGCCCTTAGAGCCACAGGAACCTTAATTACCCTTGACTAACGAGGTTTTATGTCAGATACCCCAATTAGCCCAGATAACTTGTTAGAACCCGTGATGCATTCTCAAGCTGTAGCTCAATACTATCCGGGTCAAGACTCGTAAAGAACTCATGTAGAATCGAAATTCATAAGGATGAAGAATGACAATGCATCATAGAATAGAATCAAACATATATTGAAGTAGAAAAGTAATTGCATTGATCCATAGGAATCAACAGAGCTCCTAACCTTAACCTAGGAGGTTTAGTTGCTCATACTGTACAGAAAATAATATCTTATTCGAATGTGGTTGAAAAAATCCTAAACAGTGGTGATCTTCCGTTATATATACTAATGACTAAACTTAAAAAGAAACTAATAATAATTAGAAATTACAATAATGAAAGAAACTAAGCTAAAAGGTGCGAAAATCCACTTCTGGGCCCACTTACTGAGTGTCTTGGGCGGAGCATGATGCCAAGGCATCTTAGGCTAGTTTCACTAGCCTTTTTCTTTTATTTTTAGTTGTTTTATGCATTTTCTAGAGCCTTAAGTAATCATTTTGGGCCAAATAGTCATGCTTGTCTTAAATCATTCAACATGAAGTCAAATTCTTCATCACTTGAGCATTTCTCAGCACAAAATTCCTTCTCAAATTCATACAATTCATTTCACTATCCACAAGACTCAAACGCCAGAATTGAGAAATGAACCAGGATGGCTTTCCTCCATTTCCACGTTTAAGCTTCAGTTAACCTTAAACTGAAGCTTAAACGTGTTCGACAATTCCACACTCCAGGGTTGCCTTCTTCCATTTTCACGTTTAAGCTTCAGTTTAACCTTAAACTGAAGCTTAAACGTGCTTGAGCTTATGCCTCCAGGGAGTGCCAGCGTTTAAGCTCCAGTTTAAGCTTAAACTGGAGCTTAAACGTGTTATATGGAACAGCTTGACCATAACCAGTGCACTTGCCGGAAGGAATTTTGCCGATCGTGCAATTTCCTAATCGTAGCATAACAAGTTTATGCGCATCAAGTTTATGGCTTCTAACTTGAAGGAGTGGGCGTTGGATGCCCACTAGGGAGTAAATATGCTGCTCCTTGCTCCCCTTGTGGTGTTGAACGCTAGGTTTGGGCGTTCAACGCCAGCCTTAGTCCTCTTGGGGCGTTAGACGCCCACTAGGGGGTACTTTGGGTATTCAACAACCGTTTTGGGCTGTTCAATCCGAAGAAAATTATAAACCATTATATATTTCTGGAAAGATCTGAAAGTTAGCTTTCTAACGCCATTGAAAACGCATCATTTGGACCTCTGTAGCTCCAGAAATGCTCGTTTAAATGCAAGGAGGTCAAAATCTGACAACATCTGCTATGCTTTCCTTGCCTCTGAATCAGACTTCTCCAAAACATGCCAAATTCATCCAAAATTCACCTAAAATCATAAGAAAAATACAAAAGTTCAGAGTAGCAACCAAATAGTGAATTTTGCAATAAAACCTACTAAAACATACTAAAACTTAACAAAGTATACTAAAAATACTAAGAAAATAACATAAAAAAGCGTATAAAATATCCACTCATCATCTGTACCAGGTTTGCCACGTCGGACACGCTGTTGACAATTTCACTTCCACTTAACAGTAGGACTTGATTGATGCTAATCAAAACTATTTTGGACGTAAATAGGACACTTTAAATGTTGAGGACTAAAATAGAATTCACCCCAAACGTAGGGGACCAATTTAGTACTTTACCTTAAATACATATTAAAATTTGGCTATTCATACAAGTCTCTCAACACAACTCCAGTGTTTTTTATTTTATTTTCTTAACCCATATAATTCAATATTTTTTTTAACATTTTGCAATAATTTTGATCTCACACGGTTAAATATATACACTTTACACTTTTTTCTATAAGTATATCAATAAATTCAAAATTTATATTGTTTATGATATAACATGATTTTTATTATGTAAGTATTGATTCAACAAAATTTATTCTAAATTATAATCTATACTAGTATTTTTACTTGTAAATATAAATCTTTTAAAACTACATCAGTTTTGTCCTAACATTATAGATTATGGCACAAAAGATTTATAGAATCAAATTACTTTTACAAAAAGATCGAAAGAGACAAAAGTCCTTGTCGATTAAGAAGACTAGGGTCGTCATAGATAAATAATCAAATAATAAAATTTTTAGTTATTATTTTCATGTGAAAGAGTTTAATTTATTACTAATAATTGATTTTAATATTCATTATTTAAAATTTGAAACAATTTAACTTGTATACTTTTGATTAGGTATTAAGTCTGTTGCACAAATAGAAACAATTAATTTTTATACTTGCTATTTAAAAATAATATTTTTTCTCTCTCTATGTATATAAAAATATAATTAGATATTAGCATAAAAAATTATATTGATAGTTATAAAATTAACTCAAAATTAATTTTTTTAAACAATTTAATTTTGATTTTAACTTTAAATCATAACATTAGTATTCTTTCCAAATTATATTTAATAAATATTTGAAAGAAGAGAAATGAAAATATAGATTAGAAAGATAAGCAGTAAAAATTTAAAATTAAATAAAAAACTAAAAAATATATATAATCATGATAGAGTGAGAATTGGGAAGAGTAGAGAGAAATAGAAAAAGAAAGAGAGATAGATGAGAAAATTTAAGAAGGGAGTTTATTAATATTGGAAGGAAATATTTTTTCTCAATTTGAATAAGAGAATGTCATGTAATATATTTGGTTATTAAATTAGATAATAATATATTAATATATCAAAATTATATATAGAGTGAGAATGATAGAGAGAAATAGAAAAAAGAGAGAGAGGTAGATGAGAGAATTTAGGAAGGAAATTTAGTAATTTTAGAAGAAAATACTTTTTCTCAAATTTAATAAGAGTGTCATGTGACACATTTTGTTATTAAATTAGATAGTAATATATAATATAATATAATATAATATATAGTTATATTTCAATTTTAATATTTTCATTTTAATTTTAATACAATTAAAGAATGTCATGTTATACATTTTGATTATCAAATATGTAATTGGTCATTGATAATGATATATAAAAGAAAAAGAGTGGTTGAAAGAATAAGAGGGATAGATAAAGGGAGAGGGAGGAGGCGAGAACTCTTTAATTTTGGAAGGAAATATTTGATTTCAATTGCAACAAGAGAACGACATGTGGCACATTTTGGTTGTAAAATTAGTAAAGAGGAGGGAAGGACTTTTTAATTTTGGAGGAAAAGATTTGATTTTAATTGCAATGAGGGAGTGACATGTGACATTATAATATAATATAATATAATGTAGGTTTAATTACTCTGTTGGTCCCTATAGTTTCGCAAAATTTTCAATTAGGTCCCTATACTTTTTTTCCTTTTAATTGAGTCCTTGCACCAAATTTTTTATATATATATAGACCAACTCAATTTTTTCTAGTATAAATATAGCTTATTTAAATAACTCTGTTTTGCTTTGTTTACAGCAAACCAATGATTTGAGATGCTCTACGCGACTATTGAATGAACATTTTGAAAAAATGAGCGAGGCAAAGAAGGCCATCATCCGGGAATCAGGATTGGATGGTCTGATGCACATCCTCCAATGAATGTGCCACACAAACTGTTGAAGGAGTTGGCTAATTCCTTTAATTTGAAGAAAAACAAATTGGACACAAGGCACGGTTCATTGAAAATTAAACCCAAAAAATAGGAGCCGCCCTTGGCCTCAATGCATCAGGTAACTAATTACAGAAACCTTTATACTTGCATTCTTTGTAATATATTCTTTGTAATATATTCTTCTGATCTCATGTAATTAAGAAATAAATTTAGTTGTATATGACTGGTATTTGGGTGACTGGGTGTATTTCAAGTGATTTGGAGTGTAATTGGTGTTCTTTTTTGTAGGAGACCTATTTCCTGAAAAAGTGAGTTTTAAAGACCTTTCTGACGAGAACAAAGAAATTTTTGGAAGGTTCTAGGGAAAACATTAAAGAATCTGACCAATCAGATGATGGATATCGATGTTGACAATGATCAAGATCACCTAATGTTCAAGAGGATTTTCATCCTCTACATTCAAATGGCATTCTTGTTGTCAACTACGCTAAACAAAATATCTCCTGTCCACATGCCTCCAATTTTTCAACTGGACAACATAACAAAGTGGAACTGGGACAGTCATGTTCTCGATTTCATCATCAAGAGCATAACCAATTACCGTTTAAAATAAAAAAAAAATTGATTGATGGCTGATCTATGCCTTGATAGTATATTTTCATCAAACAAAACACACAGACAAAAAAGGAGAAGCAATCCCTGGACTGCCCTGGGTTAGCCATTGGAATAGGGAGCTATTGGTTCAGAGGATCAGAGCAGAAATTGACGGTCATATGGTAACGGAACATAATATTTTCTCTAATTTGGGTGTATTTGATTTTTATAGATGGTGTAAACTAACGTTTTAACTGTTTTAGGTCATCGTCAAGAGGGAAAAACAGAAAAAGAAACTGAAGAAAATGAGAGAGGAAGAAAAGAAAGAAAAAAAAAGAAAAAGACAAAAAAGAAGAAGGAAAGTTCATTGGAGAGTGATTCATCCGAGAGTGAATTTGCTATTTTCTCTGAGTCTGAGCCTGAACAAGACTCAGAGAAACCAACAAAAACAAGAAAACAACCTACCAGGACAGCTAAAAAATAAGTAATATTTTTAGGTGTATTTTGTCATTTTTAGAGTGTATTTTTCTAATGATTATTTGCTGTCTAGAATAGTATCCAGAAAGACGAAGAAGATTGTGGAGGATTCCTCTTCGGAAAGTGAAAGCGAATCCGATGATGAGTAAGATTCTGAAATTCTAATTTGATTGGTTTCTTTTCTGTTTATGTCAAAATTTTATCTATTAACAGAGTGTTTCTCATTTATTTTCAGAAGTGAAGAATCAGAACCAATAATAAAACAAAAATCAAAGAAAAAAGTTCAGATCAACCCAAAAAGTATGCATTTCTTTCGACAGTATTTTATTGTAAATTTTATATTTGTGTGATTGATACTTCTTTCATTTCCAGGACGCAATCCAGGAAAAAAAAGCACGTTGTTGAGGATTTGTCTTCCAAAAGAGATACCGAATCCTATGATCTGTAAGATACGTTGTAAAGCTAACTTCCTCTTTGTCATAAAAAAATTATTTGTTAACTTATTCTCTTGCATGTACTGTCAGAGTTGATATCAATACTAAAGAAATACAACAAATTTTTCGAGATTTAAAAAAGAAAAAAAAAACAAATGAGAAGGCTGCACAGGGGTATGTTTGATTTAGGTGTATATTGCCGATTTTAAGGTGTTTCTGTTGCTGATGATTGTTTTTGCTTTCCCAGGATGCTGCCTGGGCTTCCATTGACAGAAGCTCACTATGATTCATCTAAAAGGTAAGATCCTTTATTTGATAGAATTTCGTAGATCCTGATGTAATTAAATAGTCTACTTATACTGAATGATGTTTATTTTCTGCTTAGAATGTCGGAGGACAACCTGGGAAGTGAAAATGATAATGTGTTTCAAACACAGACGGAGCAGAGCAGTGTAAACAAAACGAGCGATAGCATGTAATTTCTGTTTCTATTGCCATTTACTTAATTCTTGTGTTACCATCTTCTGCTTCTGATTGTGTATGTATTTTTTTTAGAAGAAAAAGCCCTTTAATGTTTTATTCAAGAAAAAAAAAGGCAGAAAAAAAAAAATATCTGCAACTATGTAAGTTCTCATAAAATAGAGGTTGTGTTTCTATTCAATGATTGGGGTGTATTCTGACATGATTTTGGTGTATTTCAGGTTGGATGTTGAAAAAGAATCATTCACTGACCTGGCTCAACAACAGATGATTGTTGTTCGGAAGGACACACATTCCCAATCTGAACCTCTTGAGATGTGAGTTTTACAACTAAATTTCAACCTTCTAATGTTCTATTTAAGCGAGTTTGTTAACTTTTTAATTTTGTCTTGGTTAGAGCTCCGCTTCAAGTATGTATGCCTCCATCGGAGACAAGAGCACCAAGCCCTGTGGAGACTGAACCAACCCCTCCAAAGTCTCTAAGGAAAAAAATTGGTGAAGAAACAATTAAGGGGTAAGGGATAATATTTGGCTACATGTCTTTTATATATAGGTGTATTTGGTACTTATTTGGGTGTATCTCTGCTGAATTAAGGTGAAATTTGTTTTTTTTTTCTTATTTAAAAACTTTTCTTTAATCGTGCAGCACTCCACAATCCCATCAACCTGCTAATGGCACACCTGCAGTGCCTGATGCTTAGGCATCTTAGGCTAGTTTCACAAGCCTTTTTCATTTGTTTTTACTTGGTTTCATGGACTTTCTTAGGCAATAAGCAAGCATCTAGATGAGTAATATATGCATCCCTTGATTCAATCAAACATTATTATTTACAAACATTTTCATGAGATTGATGCAAGAATTACTTGTTGCAATGAATGATGCATTATCTTGTGATTATGGCAAGGCTTTGATGCATTTGTTTGGTTAATGATAGGTAAGGAGAAGCAAAGCAAAGGCAAAGAAGAAGAAGAAGCTATAGCGTTAGTGGCCAAAGTTAGCCCACTAACGCTATGGTTAACGTTGCCATTAATCTTGGCTCAAGGAGAAGGGAAGCAACGTTAGTGGCCAAAGTTGGCTCACTAACGTTGCTAATAACGTTGCCAAGGAAGAGGGAAGCAACGTTAGTGGCCTAAGTTGTCTCACTAACTTTGCCCACTAACATTGCCAAGAATGAGAAGCAACGTTGGTGACCCAAAGTTAGCCTACCAACGTTGCTACACAAAGAATGGTGCCAACGTTAGTGTTCTAACATTACTTCAAGTTAGCCCACTAACGTCTTCGACAAATTTTCAACTTGGAGCTGGAAAAATTGCTAGTGTGCGTACGCATGGGGCATTGTGCGTACGCACAAAGGGAAAATTTGCCAGTGTGCACACGCAAGAGGCATTGTGCGTACGCACAACAAGCAGAATGTTAGTGGCACCATTGGTGCACTAACGCCCGTGGCAACGCCCTGGTAGCTTTCAAAGGGAACGTTAGTGCCACAATTAGTGCACTAACGGTGGTGACTAACGCCAGTACCAACTTTCATTTCAATGGCACCCATGCAAGTTTGTGAATGTTAGTGAGCTAACGCCTGGGCTAACTTCAGAGAGAGCCACCCCTAACTGCTTCAACTAAGGCCAAAGCCCACATCCAAGTACTTGAAGATTGCTTGAGGAATGTATATATAGGATAGATTTTAAACTTAAAAAAGAAGGCTGTGAAGCAGGGACCCTAATTGGGAAACCCCGAATCAATTTCTTTTGTACTTAGTTGCTTTCATGTACTTTTCCTTTCTTTTTTGAGATTTTCTGAGCAATGATGAACTAAAACCCACATCATTAGGGGGAGGAGCTCTATTATAATTCCAATGAATGAATGAAATTCTTCTTCTTCTCAATCCGCTTATTGTAGCTAAGAGATAACTTCTGTGTTTATTTCATCTACTCACTCCGGAAGGGGGTTTAGATCCATTGAATTTCTATGTGAGCCTCGGAAGGGGAATCATAGAAATTAGTTTGGAGCTCTATCTCTCACAACTCTCTTGATTAACACATTCGAGATGAATTGAGATCTTGAGAACTTGTGTGGCTTATGGATAAGAGAGGTACACTTAACCTCTTCTCATGATAATTAAGATCAAGGAATTGGCAAATTGATTGTGTTAAAAGAAATTGGGTTGCCAAGGAATTGGGACTCAATTAATTACAATCTACCATAGATCTACTTCATATGATTGAGAATAAAGTTGAAACCCATTGATTCATGATGGATTATGATATCTCCAATCCCTAATGAATTTTTCTCTTTGATATTCTTCACTTTAATTACCTTGAGTTTCCTTTAATTGCCTTGAATTTACTGCTTTCTTTAATTCCCATCACCCAAAGCCCATTTAGATTTCATGCAATTTCCATTTTATCGCCATTTACATTCTTGCCTTTACTTTCTTGCTATTTAAGTTTCAGCTCATTTAAGTTTCTTGCCATTTAAGTTTCAGTTATTTAGTTTCTTGTCATTTAAGTTTCCACCATTTACATTTTGCAATTTACTCTCAGCACTTTACTTTCCAGCAATTTACTTTCTGTTGATTTAATTTCACCAAAACCATCAACTATTCGCTTGACTAGACAAATTACCTAACTAAAATTGCTTAATCCATCAATCCATGTGGGATCGACCTTACTCTTGTGAGTTATTACTTGACAATTCGGTATACTTGCCGAAGGGGATTCATGCTGTGCGGTTTCCCGGTCATCAAGTTTTTGGCGCCATTGCCGGGGATTAATTTAGATTGACAATGATTAAGTGGGTGATAGTCTAGATTAAGCATTTTTCTTTTTTTTCTTTTAAGCATACTAACTGTTTGACACATTGTGTCTACTAACTCGAACATTCACTCTAGCAATAGAGTGTTCAATTGTCATTTTGTTTATTTTGTGTTGTATATGCCAGGAGGAAGAAGAGGTGCATCTACTTCTTTTGATTCGGAACCCGAAAGAACCTTCCTGAGACTTAGAAGAGAAGCAAGAGGGAAGGGAGTGATTGGAGAAGAGGATTCAGAAGAAGGAGATCAAGTCATGGAGGACAACCAACACGACCTACCTGAAGAGGTCGCCAACAACAATGCTCAACCTGCAAGGAGGGTGCTAGCCTCCTTTACCATCCCTAATCCAAGAAATTATGGGAGTAGCATTCTTACTCCTAATATTTATGCCCACAACTTTGAGCTTAAACCACAGCTCATTACTCTGGTTCAGAATAATTGCCAGTATAGATGAAGTACTTCAGAGGACCCAAATCAACATCTCTCTGTTTTCTTGAGGATATGTGACACTGTCAAGACTAATGGAGTACACCCAGACATCTACAAGCTGCTGCTATTTCCCTTCTCTCTAAGGGACAAAGCTACTCAATGGTTGGAAACCTTCCAAAGGAAAGCATCACAAACTGGGATGACTTGGGTAGCAAGTTCTTGGCCAAGTTCTACCCCCTCAAAGAATCATCAAGCTCAAGACTGATGTGCAAAAGTTCATACAATTGGAAGGAGAATCACTATATGAAGCCTGGGAGAGGTATAAAGCACTAATCAGAAGATGTCCTCCAGACATGTTTAGTGAATGGGTGAAGCTCCAGAATTTCTGTGAAGATCTATCCATGAAAGAAAGAAAGGATTTGGACTACTCTTCAGGAGGGTCACTTCAAAATAACCAAAATAACTTCCACTAACCATCAATATCCCACACACAACCACAACCACAGCAATATTCTTAAAGAATCTCTAATCTAGAGATGATGATAGAGAAACTCATGAAGAATCAGGAGATGGCAAACAAGAATTATGAAGCATTAATGAGGAACCTTGGAAGGCAAATTGGGCAACTGTCTAAGCAGCATGTTGAGAGACCAATCAACATATTCTCAAGTGACACCATTCCTAACCCAAAGGAGGAATGCAAGACAATACAACTTAGGAGTGGCAAGACATTGGAGAATGACACAAAGGTTTCTAGCAAAGAAGAAATAGAAGCTGAGAAAATTGACAAGGTGGATCCCAAGAAGGATGATGAACTACAAGCTCCAAAGAAGGGCAAGCAAGCCTCTGAGACACAAACACAAGATCAGAAAAAGGAGGTGAAGCCCTATGTCCCTCCTCTACCTTATCCTCAGAGATTGCACAAGGAGATGAAGGATCAACAATTCCCTAAGTTCTTGGAGATTTTCAAGAAATTGGAGCTCAACATTCCACTTGCTGAAGCCTTAGAACAAATGCCACTCTATGCAAAGTTTCTCAAGGAGCTCATCAACAAGAAAAGAAGCTGGAAGGAGAAGGAATCTGTGATCCTCACCCAAGAATGTAGTGCTGTGATTTAGAAGGGTCTGCCACCCAAATTCAAAGATCCAAGAAGTTTCTTCATACCATGTACCATTGGAAACATACCAATTGATAAAGCTTTGTGTGACTTGAGATCAAGCATCAATCTAATGCCACTTTCTATGATGAAGAAGCTGTCAATAGAGGAAGTTAAACTTACCAGAATATCACTACAACTAGCTAATAGATCCCCCATAATCCCCAATGGAGTGGTGGAGAACCTTCTAGTTAAGGTTGGCAAGTTCATCTTCCCTACATAATTTGTAATTTTGGACTTGGATGAGGGAAGAAGTGATTCAATTATTCTTGGAAGACCATTTCTGGCCACAGTGAGGGCAATTATTGATGTGGAAAAGGGTGAAATGATCCTAAGAGCATATGATGAACAGATAACCCTCAATGTCTTCAAGGATATACAATACCCTGGTGAAAAGGAAAAATGTATGAGGATTGAGGATGATGACTTAAACTGGAAGGAAAAGCCTAAGGGACCATCTCTAGAACTTATAAACTCAGCCTTGGGGAAGAAGGATGAGACCAAAAAGAAGCCAAAGGATCAAGAGATCAGAAAAGCTGAAGAAGAGTTACAAGAAAAGACTTCAGATGTGACAAATAAGAAGAAAGCTCCTGACATTGAACTCACCAAGAAGGAAGAGCCATCAAAAAAGGGAAATAAGAGCAAGAAAAAGGTGCCTAAAGGGTGGAGATACAAGAAGATTCCAACTGAAGGATTTTCACCAGGAGACAAAGTGAAGTTAATTTATCAACAGTTGGAAACATCTTCACACCCTTCTGAATATTACACTGTCAGCAAAATCCTTTCACTGGAGCATATAGAGATCATCAAACAAGACACTGGAAGGAGGCTCACAGTGAGAGGAGATAAATTGAGGCACTATGATCATCAACCTCCCTAACAAAGAACAACCGTCAAGCTAGTGACGATAAAAGAGCGCTTCATGGGAGGCAGCCCATGTTTAGCATTTCTCAATTCTTGCTTTAGTGATAATAACAAATGATTTTCTACCATGAATTCAGACTTTCGTAAACAATTTGACAGTTGCATTGAGCATTTTTATTAAGCATATGATCAACTTCTAACTTTGGTGTGCCTGGAGGCACCCTAAGATGATCTCAAGCATGATGGACATATTGACATCTTAGGATAGTACTCAAGCATTTTCTTGAAGTATACAGCCAAACATTAAGTTTGATGTTCCACATATGCTAAGAGTATGAATGATGAGAATCAAATTATTTTTAAAGTCCTGAATTTCATGAGAAGTGACCCATGCTTTGCAATTTTTTAGTTTATGCTTAGATAGTAAAGTAGTCCTCAGGATGATCAAATTAAAAGTGACTAGGATTTAATTGAACTTTAGCATGAAACTTTAATTGTCATAAGGTTCATGATATGGATATCCTAGGAATTTAATCAATTTCTTTGTACCACATGACCAAACACTAAGTTTGGTGTTTACAAATGTCACATGCACACCTACAAGGAGTCACGTTGATTTTTATTCATGGGGAATACTTAGCTTTTGTTGTTTAATTTGTCAATTAATGCAAATTTGAAAGTTAGTTGCTCATTTCACTTTTTGCCACCACCAATTTGAGTCAATTTTGTTTTGTTGTTTTAATAGGAATATAGAGGAGGAGATTGATGGAGATGACAATTCAAGGAGGGGTTCGGCTACTCTAGAGCAAAAGCAAGTCACATGTCCTTGGAAGTTGCTCATTGGGAAGCGCAACCTTGCACACATTGGTTAGTTAGGTGTGTCATAAGAATACCTTGATGATCGAACCTACCAACCTCAAAGAAGCAATCCATGTCTCCATTCAATCTTACATGCACACCCTTCATTTCTACCATCCAAATAAATCTCTACCACCCATTTCTTCACCATCTTTCACTATAAGTAACCTCCATTGGTTTGGACTTCACACTCAAAGCCACATTTGCTTGCATCCACAATTCACTTCTTGTGTTTCATTGATCACCCTTGTACTTCCTTGTTCAACCATTTCTTGTTTCACTTAACCAATCATTTATCTTCACTCTCAAGATACACTCTCATTTTCCCTTATACAAGCTATCCTTGCCACTCTTCCCTATCCCTTCTTTCTCTTCTATTCGGCTTATTTGAAGTAAAAAAATGGTAGCATCATCAAGCTCTAAAAGGAGAAAGGGAAAGGAGCCCGTGGAGGAAATTCTCTTTGATAATTTGGGGTTCAAGTCCATGTTTAATGAGATTCAACTTGAATGGATGAGACCCAAGAAAATATTGCCAGAGTTAACTTTCCAACTTCCGGATGATGAGTACCATGAGATCAAAGAGAAGATTGAGAGGAGAAGATGGGAGCTCCTCACCAATTCGATCACAAGAATAAATGCAAATCTTGTTAGAGAATTCTATGCTAATGCGGTAAGGGAGGATCCACGCAACAACACCCCTTACAAGAGCTATGTAAGTGGATGTGAAGTTGATTTTAGTCCAAAATTTGTCATGAGGGTCCATGATAAACCCCAATTTTGTGGTTTATATTGTGTAGAATTTGAGGGGTTTTGTCAATATTTTCCGCACTTATTCACAAGAATTGCATGGTTTTGTGTTCTCTTCCTAATATTGCTTCATGACGGAAAACATGCTTCTTTTGCCTTAAAATTGCCATATTTTGATCCTCTTTTATTACCATTCGATGCCGTGATGTGTTTGTTGAGTGATTCCAGAGTTTATAGGGCAAGAATGGCCTAGAAGAGAGAAAGAAAGCATGCACAGGTGGAAGGAACATAAATAATTGAATTTTGGGGAATTCAGCTTCGACGCGCACGCGCACCCTACGCGCACGCGTGGGTGCGGAAAGTTGGGAATGGCATGCGAAGATTGGCGCATCTGCGTGGATTAGCAAGATCTCCATCGACGCACACGTGTGCTGGACGCGCACGTGTGGATCACGAAATTCAATCGACACGCACGCGTGCATGACGCGTACGCGTGACAAGCTGCACGTGACCTCATTAAAAGAAATCGTGCCTGGCGATTTCTGAGGCTCAACAGGCCCAAATTCAAGTTGGTTCTGCATGGAAAAGACCCCAGAATTCTAGGGGGAAAGGGGGGATCATTCATTACACACTTAGACACAATTTTAGCTAGTTTTTGGTTTTTGTTCTGCTAGAGAGAGAAACCCTTGTTCCTCTCTAGATCTAGTTTGATTTGATCTTCCCTTGTTGAATTCTGAATTGGATCTTGTTGATTTCTAGTTTTGATTACTTAATTTGAATTCCTTAGAATAATTTTGATAGATCTTGTGTTAGATTTATGTTTTCTTGTCAATTGTCATTTTCTACCCATTTTGTGAATCTTGTGGATCTTGAATTGTTAATGTTACATTGATGATTTCCATGATTAATTGTGTTGTTTGAGTGATTTTCAATTGATAATTGTTAGTGGGTACCTTTTAATTTCAATTTAATTGCATTTTGAATATGTCTTTTAGTAATGCTTACCATGTGTTTGATGAAATGTTTCCTTTGATTATGGAGTAGTTTTCTTTACTCTTGGCCTAGGCTAAGGGAATTAGGTAAACTTGAGTCATTGGGTCTAATAGATTTGATGATTTGAGAACCCTTAGTGGTCAGTTTGATAACCATTGACACTAGCCTACTACTAAGTCAATTGGTAGCTAGTTTGGACCTTATGGATTGATGTTGACCAAGCCATTTAATATACTTCAAGTATAGAAATAAACTTAATGAGTTTGCTTCCTCGTAATTGTCAAGATATGGTTATTAGACAAGGATAGTGATCCCAATTCCTATGCCTAGCCAAGAGTTGCTTTTATTAATCATATTTGAAACCCAACAATTCCAATTGCTTTGTCTTAGTTATAGTTACTTGTTTAGTTTTAGAGTAGAATTATATTGGATATTCTCTTATTAGTTTGGATTTGCTCATACCTTGCTTTAGTTACTTGAATTAGTTTCTTGCACCTTAAGATTTCTTGCTTGATAAGCCTCTTAGTTTAATTTCTTGCTCATGACTTGCAACCCCGGAATTCTAACCAATGTTGATGTGCATGTTTGCCCATTCCTTGTAAGACGACCCGAGGTTTGAATACTTCGATTACTTTTATTGGGGTTGAACTTGTGACAACCAATTCCTTAAAATTTGATTCGAGAATTATTTGTCGGTTGAGAGCTATACTTGCAATGTCAATATCTTGTGAAATTTCTTACCGACGGTAGTCCGCCCATTAAATTTTTGGCGCCGTTGCCGGGGAATGGTTGCAACGTATGCCTTGACATTGGTTATGTGAATATTGTAGATAGTTTACTTGCTTTCAATACTTAGTTGTAGTCTAGATTTCTTTTGTACACGTGCTATGACTCCCAAGTTTGATGACTCGGTCTCAACCGAATTCTACTTAGCCGAGTTTGACCCTGAGATTGAAAGAACTTTGTTACACACTCGGCAAGCTAGACGGCGGTTGGACTATACGGCTAGTACTTCAGCCTCTCTTGAGGAGCATACCGAATCACTAGACGGTACCGAGAGTGACTTGGAGTCCGCTACTTCTTATTCTTCTATTGGCACCACTAATACATCTTTGCATCCCACAGGTGAACCATACATGGTGGAGCCATGCCGAATCACCTTGCATGAGCAAGGAGCTCCGGACATCATACTCCCACCTTTGCAAACAAGGTATCCCAACCTTGATCCAAACTTTGAGTTAAAGAATAGCTTGATAAATCTATTCCCTAAGTATCATGGGCTTCCAGGTCAAGACCCTATCCGACATCTAAGAGATTTTCAAGTTGTTTGTTCTATGGATCGAAGACATGGAGCCGATGAGGTGGCTATTATGGTTTTTTCCTTTCCCTTCTCTCTTGAGGGGCAAGCAAAAACGTGGTTTTATTCGCAACCGGATGTGATTGTGACCATTTGGAATTTCTTGAAAAGAGAGTTTCTAGACAAATTCTTTGCGTCGGAGAAGACCGACTATATCCGGAAGGAGATCTCAGGTATAATGCAAAAGGACCAAGAGAGTTTGTACGAGTATTGGACTCGGTTCAAGAGGCTATTGGAATCTTGTCCACACCATGGATTGGATACTCACTTGCTCATTAGTTACTTCACCGGAGGTCTTTGTGCAGAAGATAGAAGATTGCTCACTGCTTCTAGTGGTGGTTCCCTTTCCAAAAACAAGACGGCGGGAGAAGCTTGGAGCTTGATAAATGATATTGCCGAGGCTACACAACATGTAAGGGTAAGGAGCGATCCCCTCAAGGGTGTGGTGGAAGCACCACCTTTCGAAGCAAGCTTAATCAAGGTGCTTGGGGATATGACCACCATCCTTACGGAGATGCATAAAGAGCAAAAGACATTCTATTCCATCCAAGCCATCCAAGCTCCACCCCAAGTTGCTCAACTTGAAGGTCTTCCTAGAATTTGTGGTTTGTGCTCTAGCACCACGCATTACACCGATCAATGTCACCAAATTCAAGAGGAGTATGCCCTTGCCATAGCCAATGTGAATTACAACAACCGTCCAGCCTATCCCTCTCAAGGCCAAAACAACTACCCTTGAGAGGGTGGACGATTGTTGTAATTCACATTGGCTACGGCAATGGCGTACTCCTCCTGAATTTGGTGACATTGATCGGTGTAATACATGGTGCTAGAGCACAAACCACAAATTCTAGGAGGACCTTCAAGTTGAGCAACTTGGGGTGGAGCTTAGATGGCTTGGATGGAATAGAATGCCTTTTTCTCTTTATGCATCTCCGTAAGGATGGTGGTCATATCCCCAAGCACCTTGGTTAAGCTTGCTTCGGAAGGTGGTGCTTCCACCACACCCTTGAGGGGATTGCTCCTTACCCTTACATGTTGTGTAGCCTCGGCAACATCATTTATCAAGCTCCAAGCTTCTCCCGCCATCTTGTTTTTGGAAAAGGAACCACTACTAGAAGCAGTGAGCAATCTTCTATCTTCCGCACAAAGATCTCCGGTGAAGTAACTAATGAGCAAGTGAGTATCCAAACCATGGTGTAGACAAGATTCCAATAGCCTCTTGAACCGAGTCCAATACTTGTACAAACTCTCTTGGTCCTTTTGCATTATACCCGAGATCTGCTTCCGGATATAGTCGGTCTTCTCCGACAGAAAGAATTTGTCTAGAAACTCTCTTCTCAAGAAATCCCAATTGGTCACAATCTCATCCGGTTGCAAATAAAACCACGTTTTTGCTTGCCCCTCAAGAGAGAAGGGAAAGGCAAAAACCATAATAGCCACCTCATCGGCTCCATGTCTTCGAGCCGTAGAACAAGCAACTTGAAAATCTCTTAGATGTCGGATAGGGTCTTGACCCGGAAGCCCATGATACTTAGGGAATAGATTTATCAAGCTATTCTTCAACTCAAAGTTTGGATCAAGGTTGGGATACCTTGTTTGCAAAGGTGGGAGTATGATGTCCGGAGCTCCTTGCTCATGCAAGGTGATTCGGCATGGCTCCGCCATGTATGGTTCACCTGTGGGATGCAAAGATGTATTAGTGGTGCCAACAGAAGAATAAGAAGTAGCGGACTCCAAGTCACTCTCGGTACCGTCTAGTGATTCGGTATGCTCCTCAAGAGAGACCGAAGTACTAGCCGTATAGTCCAACCGCCGTCTAGCTTGCCGAGTGTGTAACAAAGTTCTTTCAATCTCAGGGTCAAACTCGGCTAAGCTAGAATTCGGTTGAGACCGAGTCATCAAACTTGGGAGTCATAGCACGTGTACAAAAGAAATCTAGACTACAACTAAGTATTGAAAGAAAGTAAACTATCTACAATATTCTCATATTCACATAACCAATGTCAAGGCATACGTTGCAACCATTCCCCGGCAACGGCGCCAAAAATTTGATGGGCGGACTACCGTCGGTAAGAAATTTCACAAGATATTCACATTGCAAGTATGGCTCTCAACCGACAAATAATCCTCGAATCAAATTTTAAGGAATTGGTTGTCACAAGTTCAACCCCAATAAAAGTAACCGAAGTATTCAAACCTCGGGTCGTCTTAAAAGGAATGGGCAAACATGCGCATCAACATTGGTTGGAATTCCGGGGTTGCAAGTTGGTATGCGAAATTGTTACTCTGAGGTTGTAAAATTTGTTGTTCGTTCTCTCCCTGGCAATGGCGCCAATAACTAGTGCACAATACCATGGTCCAAACATAACTTCACAACTTCGCACAACTAACCAGCAAGTGCACTGGGTCGGATCTCAGGAATGGCCATCCATGGGTTCTAACTTATACTACGAAGATACTAATAACTCGGACTTGGTCCCCTGTATTAGATATCTAAGAGATACTCATTCTAGCTTGGTTGCATGTAGAANTTGGTTTTAAGAGCTTTTGGCTTTTTCTGCTTGCTTTTTCTTTTTCTATTTTTTTTCGCCAAATTTTTTTTCTTTCTTTTTTTTTTCTGCAAGTTTTGTATTCACTGCTTTTTCTTGCTTCAAGAATCATTTTTATGATTTTTCAGATTATCAAATAACATGTCTCCTGTTCATCATTCTTTCAAGAGCCAACATATTTAACATTCATAAACAACAACTTCAAAAGACATATGCACTGTTCAAGCATTCATTCAGAAAAAAAAAGTATTGTCTCCACATCAAAATAATTAAACTAAGTTCAAGGATAAATTCGAAACTCATGTACTTCTTGTTCTTTTGTTTTTAAAACGTTTTTCATTTAAGAGAGGTGATGGATTCATATTCACTACTTTAAGGCATAGACACTTAGACACTAATGATCATGTAATAAAAATCTATGGAGTGCAGAAACTCTACCGTTTGAAAATACATAAGTGATAATGGTCCAGGCATGGCCGAATGGCCAGCCCCCATGAAAGTCTCCGATAGCATAAAACTGATCAAAGGTCCCCCCTTTTATACAATAGTAAAAAGTCCTATTTATACTAAACTAGTTACTAGGGTTTACAGAAGTAAGTAATTGATGCATAAATCCACTTCTGGGGCTCACTTGGTGTGTGCTTGGGCTGAGCTTGAAGTTTACACGTGGAGAGGTCATTCTTGGAGTTGAACGCCAGTTTGTAACGTGTTTCTGGCGTTCAACTCTGGTTTGTGACGTGTTTCTGGCGTTTAACTCCAGACTGCAGCGTAGAACTGGCGTTCAGCGCCCTTTTGCGTCGTCTAAACTTGGCCAAAGTATGGACTATTATATATTGCTGGAAAGCCCTGAATGTCTACTTTCCAACGCTATTGGAAGTGCACCATTTTGAGTTCTGTAGCTCCAGAAAATCCACTTTGAGTGCAGGGAGGTCAGAATCCAACAGCATCAACAGTCCTTCTTCAACCTCTGAATCTGATTTTTGCTCAAGTCCCTCAATTTCAGCCAGAAAATACCTGAAATCACAGAAAAACAGACTTAGAATATTGCTCGCCCTCGAGCAAAAAAAGAAAGAATAGTAGAAGAAGAAGAAGATATGGAGGTGAGTTGATGGTTTGAATTTGAGTGGGTGGGTGTAGGTGGGTTGTATGATGGTTTTAGGGGAGTAATGGATGTAAGTGGTAAAGGGTTCTTGGGAAAGGGTGATATAGGATTATGAGGAGGTAAGGTGAGTGGAGGTATGTGGGGATCCTGTGGGGTCCACAGATCCTCAGGTGTCAAGGATTTGCATCCCTGCACCAATTAGGCATGTAAAACACCTTTGCATGCAATTCTGGCGTTTAAACGCCGAATTGATGCTTGTTCTGGGCGTTCAACGCCCAGATGTAGCATGTTTCTGGCGTTGAATGCCAGCTCTATGCTTTTTTTTGGCATTCAGCGCCAGCTCCATGCTCTGTTCTGGTGTTGAACGCCAGCCAGATGCTCCTTACTGGCATTTAAACGTCAGTAAGTCCTTCCTCCAGGGTGTGATTTTCCTTCTGCTGTTTTTGATTCTGTTTTTAATTTTTGTAATTATTTTGTGACTCCACATGATCATGAACCTAATAAAACATGAAAGAACAATAAAAATAAAAATAAAATTAGATAAATAAAAATTGGGTTGCCTCCCAACAAGTGCTTCTTTAATGTCAATAGCTTGACAGTGGGCTCTCATGGAGCCTCACAGATGTTCAGAGCATTGTTGAAACTCCCCAACACCAAACTTAGAGTTTGGATATGGGAGTTCAACACCAAACTTAGAGTTTTGTTGTGGCCTCCCAACACCAAACTTAGAGTTTGACTGTGGGGGCTCTGGTTGACTCTGTTTTGAGAGAAGCTTACTGTGCC
>NC_029787.2:84738613-84778421 GCF_000816755.2 Arachis ipaensis
AATGCATTTAGTTCATTGGTGAACAGGGGAGGTTCATCTCCCCAAGTCTCACTACCAAATAAATTGGCATTCAGCTTCATGATTGCACCAAGGAACTTGGCAACTTGCTCTTCAGTAACATCCTCATTCTCTTCAAAAGAAGAATACTCATCAGAGCTCATGAAGGGCGTAAGGAGGTTTAATGGAATCTCTATGGTCTCTAGATGAGCCTCAGAGTCCTTTGGTTCCTCAAAGGGAAACTCCTTGTTGATCACTGAACGTCCCAGGAGGTCTTCCTCCTTGGGATTCACGTCCTCCCCTTCCTTCTTGGATTCGGCCATGATGGTTATATCAATGGCCTTGCACTCTCCTTTTGGATTTTCTTCTGTGTTGCTTGGGAGAGCACTAGGAGGGGTTTCAGTGATCTTCTTACTCAGCTGGCCCACTTGTGCCTCCAAATTTCTAATGGAGGACCTTATTTCATTCATGAAACTCAGAGTGGCCTTAGATAGATCAGAGACTAAGTTTGCTAAATTAGAGGTATTTTGTTCAGAGTTCTCTGTCTGTTGCTGAGTGGATGATGGAAAAGGCTTGCTATTGCTAAACCTGTTTCTTCCACCATTATTAAAGCCTTGTTGAGGCTTTTTTTGATCCTTCCATGAGAGATTTGGGTGATTTCTCCATGAGGGATTATAGGTGTTTCCATAGGGTTCACCCATGTAATTCACCTCTGCAATTGTAGGATTCTCAGGATCATAAGCTTCTTCTTCAGGAGATGCCTCTTGAGTACTGTTGGATGCAGCTTGCATTCCATTCAGACTCTGAGAAATCATATTGACTTGCTGAGTCAATATTTTATTCTGAGCCAATATGGCATTCAGAGTATCAATTTCAAGAACTCCCTTCTTCTGAGGCGTCCCATTACTTACAGGATTCCTCTCAGAAGTGTACATAAACTGGTTGTTAGCAACCATGTCAATAAGTTCTTGAGCTTCTGCAGGCGTTTTCTTTAGGTGAATGGATCCACCTGCAGAAGTATCCAATGACATCTTAGCTAATTCAGACAGACCATCATAGAATATATCTAGGATGGTCCATTCTAAAAGCATGTCAGAAGGACACTTTTTGGTCAGTTCCTTGTATCTCTCCCAAGATTCATAGAGGGATTCACCTTCTTTCTGTCTGAAGGTTTGAACATCCACTCTAAGCTTACTCAACTTTTGAGGAGGAAAGAACTTGGCTAAGAAAGCCTTGACCAGCTTATCCCAAGAGTTCAGGCTATCTTTAGGTTGAGAATCCAACCATATTCTAGCTCTGTCTCTCACAGCAAAAGGGAAAAGCATGAGCCTGTAGACTTCAGGATCTACTCCGTTAGTCTTAACAGTGTCACATATCTGCAAGAATTCAGTTAAGAATTGAAAGGGATCTTCAGATGGAAGTCCATGAAACTTGCAGTTTTGTTGCATCAGAGAAACTAATTGAGGTTTCAGCTCAAAGTTGTTTGCTCCAATGACAGGGATGGAGATGCTTCTTCCATGTAAATTGGAATTAGGTGCAGTAAAGTCACCAAGCATCCTCCTTGTATTATTATTATTTTCGGCTGCCATTTCCTCTTCTTGTTCGAAAATTCCTGTAAGGTTATCTCTGGATTGTTGTATTTTAGCTTCTCTTAGTTTCCTCTTCAGAGTCCTTTCAGGTTCAGGGTCTGCTTCAACAAAAATGTTCTTGTCTTTGCTCCTTCTCATATGAAAAAGAAAGGAACAGAAAATAATAATAGGGATCCTTTTTACCACAGTATAGAGGTTCCCTTGTTGTTAGTAGAAGAAGAAAGGGAATAAGAGTGAAGAAGAATGGATAATCCAAACACAAGGGTGAGGATAGCAGAGATATGAGATGAAGAGAAGTGTTAATATATGAATAAATAAATAGAAGGAGATGAGAGGAAGAAGTTTTCAAAAATAAATTTTGAAAAAGGGTTAGTTATTTTCGAAAATTAGATAAGAAATAAAGTTAGAATTAAAATTTGAAACAATTAATTAATTAAAAAGAATTTTTGAAAAAGAGGGAGGTATTTTCGAAAATTAGAGAGGGATAGTTAGTTAGGTAGTTTTGAAAAAGATAAGAAACAAACAAAAAGTCAATTAGTTAGTTGAAAAAGATTTGAAATTCAATTTTGAAAAGATAAGAAGATAAGAAGTTAGAAAAGATATTTAAAAAAGATAGGATAAAAAGATATTTTTGAAAACATATGATTGAAATTAGTTTTGAAAAAGATTTGATTTTAAAAATCAAAATTAATGACTTGACTCACAAGTAATCACAAGATATGATTCTAGAACTTAAAGTTTGAATCTTTCTTAACAAGCAAGTAACAAACTTGAAATTTTTGAATCAAAACATTAATTGTTGATGATATTTTCGAAAATATGATGTAAAATTAAGAAAAAGATTTTTAAAAAATATTTTTAAAATTTTCGAAAATAAATAAGAAAAAAGAAAGAGATATGATTTTTGAAAAAGATTTTGAAAAAGATAAGATTTTTAAATTGAAAATTTGATTTGACTCATAAGAAACAATTGAATTTTAAAAATTTTTGAAAAAGTCAATCCAAATTTTCGAAATTTATGAGAAAAAAAAGGAAAGATATTTTTTTATTTTTGAATTTTTAAAGATGAGAGAGAAAAACATGAAAAATGATGCAATGCATGAAAATTTTGGATCTAAACATGTGATGCATGCAAGAACACTATGAATGTCAAGATGAACACCAAGAACACTATGAATGTCAAGATGAACATCAAGAACTTATTTTTGAAAAATTTTCAAGAAAAGAAAACATGCAAAACACCAAACTTAGAAATTTTTCATGTATAGACACTATGAATGCAAGAATGCATATATGAAAAACAAGAAAAGACACAAAACAAGAAAATATGAAGATCAAACAAGAAGACTGGCCAAGAACAACTTGAAGATCATGAAGAACACTATGAATGCATGAATTTTCGAAAAAATGCATAAAGAATTTTTAGAAAAAAAATACAATTGACACCAAACTTAAAAATTGACTCAAGACTCAAACAAGAAACACAAAATATTTTTTATTTTTACATGCTTCATGAAACTCTAGAATTCATTCTTAAAAATTCTGAAATAATTTTCGAAAACAAAAGGAAAATTTTTTGAAAGATTTTTGAAGAAAATTTTTGAAAATAAAACAAAAAGAAAATTACCTAATCTGAGCAACAAGATGAACCGTCAGTTGTCCAAACTCGAACAATCCCCGGCAACGGCGCCAAAAACTTGGTATGCAAAATTGTTACTCTGAGGTTGTAAAATTTGTTGTTCGTTCTCTCCCTGGCAATGGCGCCAATAACTGGTGCACAATACCATGGTCCAAACATAACTTCACAACTTCGCACAACTAACCAGCAAGTGCACTGGGTCGTCCAAGTAATAAAACCTTACGTGAGTAAGGGTCGAGACCACGGAGATTGTTGGTATGAAGCAAGCTATGGTCATCTTGTTAATCTCAGTCAGGCGGATATCAAATGGTTATGGAGTTTTCGAATAATAATAATAAATAAACAGAA
This sequence comes from Arachis ipaensis, assembly GCF_000816755.2. Taxonomy (NCBI): domain Eukaryota; kingdom Viridiplantae; phylum Streptophyta; class Magnoliopsida; order Fabales; family Fabaceae; genus Arachis; species Arachis ipaensis. The sequence goes on from NC_029787.2 coordinate 84,742,187, forward strand.
AATAAAGATAGAAATACTTATGTAATTCATTGGTGAGAATTTCAGATAAGCGTATAGAGATGCTTTCGTTCCTCTGAAGCTCTGCTTTCCCGCTGTCTTCATCCAATCAGTCTTACTCCTTTCCATGGCAAGCATTCTGTAAGGGCATCACCGTTGTCAATGGCTACATCCCATCCTCTCTGTGAAAATGGTCCAAATGCTCTGTCACGGCATGGCTAATCATCTGGAGGTTCTCGATCATACTGGAATAGGATTTACTATCCTTTTGCGTCTGTCACTACGCCCAGCACTCGCGAGTTTGAAGTTCGTCACAGCCATCCTTCCCAGATCCTACTCGGAATACCACAAAAAAGGTTTAGACTTTTCGGATCTCAGGAATGGCCATCCATGGGTTCTAACTTATACTACAAAGATACTAATAACTCGGACTTGGTCCCCTGTATTAGATATCTAAGAGATACTCATTCTAGCTTGGTTGCATGTAGAACGGTTCTACCTCTGAATCTGATTTTTGCTCAAGTCCCTCAATTTCAGCCAGAAAATACCTGAAATCACAGAAAAACACACAAACTCATAGTAAAGTCTAGAAATGTGAATTTAACATAAAAACTAATGAAAACATCCCTATAAGTAACTAGATCCTACTAAAAACATACTAAAAACAATGCCAAAAAGCGTATAAATTATCCGCTCATCACAAGTCATGAGCAAGAAATTAAACTAAGAGGCTTATCAAGCAAGAAATCTTAAGGTGCAAGAAACTAATTCAAGTAACTAAAGCAAGGTATGAGCAAATCCAAACTAATAAGAGAATATCCAATATAATTCTACTCTAAAACTAAACAAGTAACTATAACTAAGACAAAGCAATTGGAATTTTTGGGTTTCAAATATGATTAATAAAAGCAACTCTTGGCTAGGCATAGGAATTGGAATCACTATCCTTGTCTAATAACCATATCTTGACAATTACGAGGAAGCAAACTCATTAAGTTTATTTCTATACTTGAAGTATATTAAATGGCTTGGTCAACATCAATCCACAAGGTCCAACCTAGCTACCAATTGACTTAGTAGTAGGCTAGTGTCAATAGTTATCAAACTGACCACTAAGGGTTCTCAAATCATCAAATCTATTAGACCCAATGACTCAAGTTTACCTAATTCCCTTAGCCTAGGCCAAGAGTAAAGAAAACTACTCCATAATCAAAGGAAACATTTCATCAAACACATGGTAAGCATTACTAAAAGACATATTCAAAATGCAATTAAATTGAAATTAAAAGGTACCCACTAACAATTATCAATTGAAAATCACTCAAACAACACAATTAATCATGGAAATCATCAATGTAACATTAACAATTCAAGATCCACAAGATTCACAAAGTGGGTAGAAAATGACAATTGAAAAGAAAACATAAATCTAACACAAGATCTATCAAAATTATTCTAAGGAATTCAAATTAAGTAATCAAAACTAGAAATCAACAAGATCTAATTCAGAATTCAACAAGGAAAGATCAAATCAAAATAGATCTAGAGAGGAACAGGGGTTTCTCTCTCTAGAAGAACAAAAACCAAAAACTAGCTAAAATTGTGTCTAAGTGTGTAATGAATGATCCCCCCTTTCCCCCTAGAATTCTTGGGTCTTTTCCAAGTAGAACCAGCTTGAATTTGGGCCTGTTGAGCCTCAGAATCGCCAGGCACGATTTCTTTTAATGAGGTCAAGTGCAGCTTGTCACGCGTACGCATCATGCACGCGTGCGCATCGATGGAGATCTCGGTAATCCACGCAGATGCGCCAATATTCGCGTGCCATTCCCAACTTTCCGCACCCACGCGTGCGCGTGGGGTGCGCGTGCGCGTCAAAGCTTAATTCTCCAAAATTCAATTATTCATGTTCCTTCCTCTTGTGCATGCTCTCTTTCCCTTTTCTAGGCCATTCTTGCCCTATAAACTCTAGAGTCACTCAACAAACACATCACGGCATCGAATGGTAATAAAAGAGGATCAAAATATGGTAATTTTAAGGCAAAAGAAGCATGTTTTCCATTATGAAGTAATATTAGGAAGGGAACACAAAACCATGCAATTCTTGTGAATAAGTGCGAAAAATATTGACAAAACCCCTCAAATTCTGCACAATATAAACCACAAAATTGGAGTTTATCAGTCCTTGAGCTCAGACCAATACCATTTGAAGAAGCTAGTTACCATGCAAGAGTGAGTGGTGACCCCGACTATGAGCAAATTGTTAATGACATATGTGTGATAGGGGCTGACTGGGTAAGGGATTCCAAGAGAATGCCAAGGTTAATAAGAAGAGGAGACCTTGTCCCGGACGCTAAAGGATGGTTTGAAATTGTCAGGAGATCCATCCTCCCTAGTGCAAACAATTCAGAGGTCAATATCATGAGAGCCACCATGGTGCATTGCATTATGACAGGAGGGGAAATAAGAGTCCATGAGCCTATACCAAAGGGCATTCAAGAGATAGTGGAGAAGAATGATCCTGATTCTTGGCTCTACTATCCTAGCACCATTCTACGCCAATGCAAGAAAGCTAAGGTGGTGTTTGAGGATGTATTCCTAGATTGGTTGACCATTGGCAAGCCAATCACTCCTAAAAGGATGTCATATGTCACAGCCGCTCAACAGCAAATGAGACCTCAAAGAAAGAGAAGAGTAGAACAACAAGAAGAGGAGCATCAAGAAAGGGAGAAACAAGAGGAAGAGAAAGTCCCAACTACCTTGGATATGAGTCAAACGCAAGAAGTCATTGATGGTCTATCAATGCAGTTTTTGCAAAGCTAAGAACAACAAATGCACTTCCAATTTCAGCTCATAAATCAACAAAAGGCGTTGTATATGCAGTTAATAGAACAACATAAAGAGCATTACTCCCAACTCTCTCAGTCCATCCACCAAGTAACTGATGACAAGTCATTTTGTGCATGTTTTTCTATGCATTTTCACCTTTAATTTTCAGTAATCATGCTTAATTATAAATTATTAAGTGTTTTGTTGCTTAAATAGTATATTGCTTTGATCTTTTGATCTGATAAACTTTGTGGGAAATAAGTGGAAAAAGATGCAAAAAAAGCACAAAATAAGCTCAAAAGGAGAAAAGAGGAATTTTGGGGCACACTTTGAAGTTTGAGCACGCTTTGGAGCCATAGGCCACGCTTTTAAAAGCGTGGCCCATGATTAATTCAAGGAAGCGTGCTCTGTTTTTCACAAAAGAGCGTTCTCCAAAAGAACGCTACGTTCTTCTTCAAAGAGCGCTTGCGATAATGAAGCTGGAAAATTCGCAAGTGACGCGTACACGTGAGTGACGCGTATGCGTCGAGGTGACAATTTTGGAAGGCCACGCGTATGCATGCATGTCGCGTACGCGTGAAAGTGGCATTTTTGAAGGACCACGCGTACGTGTGAGTGACGCGTACGCGTGGGAAGCGCTCTCCAAGTGAACGCTACGCTCTTAAAGTGAACACTACCAAGGGACGCACAAGCGTATATCACGCGTACGCGTCACAACGGCAAATTCTGAAGGTCACGTGTATGCGTGGGTGACGCGTACGCGTGGATGTGCCAAAATGCAAAATGGCGCACACGCGTGGGTGACGCGTGCGCGTGGGTGTAAAAGCGCTCCGTTCTCCAAATGAATGCTACGCTTTCTTGGAAGTGAATTTCTGCTCAAATTAACTTCATTCCAAGCCCATTTAAACCCAAGCAAGCCAGCCCACTCATATTACTCAATGAAGACCACAAGGATCATCTAGAATAGAAATTTTTATTTGAATTGCAATTTGTTTTCAATTTCATTTCAATTTGTAATTTAGGAAAGCCTATATAAAGGCATTAGTTTGACAGTTTGAAGGAAGTAGTATTCAGAAGACTGTATTAGAAGTAGTAGTAGTAGTAGTAGGAGTCAGAGTAGGAGTAGAATAGAAGGCTCTTGTATACACTTTTCTTTTCTGCCATTTTTTTACATTGTAGCTTTTATTGAATTTCATTTTCTTATGCAATTTCAATTTCCTGCAATTATGTCCTTATGCAATTTTACATTTCCGTTCATATTGATCTTTGTAACGATCCAATTTTCAGTATGTCTAGATCATATCGGAAACTGAGCGCTACCAGCTTGTCTTCCTAATTATTATCTATTATTTATTATATGAGCCTGATTCGTTGTTAAGAGCGTAGTTATTAAGCGAGGTATTATTTTTTTTTAAAAAACCTTTGGACTAATAAACGGAATCATTCAGAATCAATTCTCAAATAATAACAGAAACAACAGTTATAAATAACCACACTTATACACATTTCAAACAGTTAACAACATTCAGTTATCCAGCCTTTATTAGAGTAAAGATCTTTAGTTAGAACACTCCAAGATATAGCTAGATAATACTATATACGACATCCCAGGCCCTGACCTGTTCAAGAAGTCCCTAAGCTGGCACCCAGGCTAGCCTAGACTCTATACTCACCTAGTCCCTCTAAACTACTAAAGCGAGGGAAAGTACGTTCTAAGTCTTCAAAACTCAAGTCAGGTCGAATGTCATCAAAAGGTGGAAGGTCGTCTACTACTCCTCTACACGATCATACGTCGTCAAAGAGCATCTCTCTAGTATTTCATTAAGTAGCCACATAACAGGTCTCTCGTACACGGGATTTAAGTTAAAGTTTGCTTACAAACGGGGTGTAGATGTTGGCTGGTTTCACAATATATACATATAAACAGGTAACGGAATTCACTCTAGACTCAGAAGACTACCTAGAGCGGAATCCTCTTTGCAAAATGATCATCAACGAACTACGGAAGGGTACTCTTACTTCCATCTGAAGGGGAAAGGGAGAGAGAAGGGGTAAGAACTGGGGAGTTCTTAGTAGGGCTGGGGTTATTAGTTAAGTTCATTAATTCTGTGTTGTTTAGTAGATAAATAGCAGAATACAGAAAAGCAGTAAATAGAAGATGCAGATAAATAGAGAAGATAGAGAAAACAGATAGCAGAACACAAATAGAAGAATATAAGAAAATAACACGAACACAGACAGAGAGAATATAATACAAACAAAGAAAGCATACATTCATGCAACAATCATAATAGAGAAAATGCACAACCAAGTATGGTGCATGTCTATCCCTAGTGCAGGTAATGAGCTCATCTATCGGTTTCTACCCGCTCCCGACGTAACCTAGCATTACTAGCCGGATATGGCTTTCCTATTGGCTATACCCCTGTGTACAGGAAATAACCCCTCTGCTACTACAGGGTCCACTACACGCAGGAAATAACACATCTGCCACTACAGGGATGTATACCGACACACCTTATGTATACAGGAAATAACCCCTCTGCCACTACAGAAATGGAACAGGTGGTCACGGTACTTCTGTAGCAGGAAATAATCCCTCTGCCTTACAGAAATGAAATATGGATCTGTACCGCAGAAAAGCGTTCTCAGTGGTTGCACCACCATCTATCTGACTGCCTCAATGCAGTAGATGAATATATTAATATCTCTGGGGTTGCCTTAATGCAACAAATGACCTCTCAATAGGTCCTCTACTCTGATTTCTCTGTTTAACGTTATTATTTAAAGCTTATGTAAATTTCGGTATGAATAGTTAGCCTGTCCCAAGTATAGGTTCATGAAGTCTATACTGAAACATTTTAACTTTTCATACAATACCAAACCCTAGTCGCAATTCAAGGACTAACTATGTTTCCCTAGTTCGTTCGCTAGTCTCTGTCTGTTTTTCTGTCATTAATATTTTACAGACTTTTTCTTCGATTTTTTTCTTTTCTTCAACTTTTTTTCTTTCTTTTATATTTGCCTCACTAATATGTTCTTACCACTCCCTAAGTGTTTTATGAAAGTAACTATGAGATTCTGCGCTTAAAGTTGTCTTTCTAAAGCTTTAACAAAAAACTGCCTTTTTTGCATTATTTTATTATTTTATTAAAATATTATTTTTAATTAAATATTATTATTTAATATTTTATTATTATTTATTATTTTATCATTAAATTTTCGAAAATTACCCTACTTTAACTTTTAACCTTTAAAATTCACTTTTTACCACCCGTAACTTTTAATATTTCTACTTTAACCACCCTAACTTCTGAAAATTACCAAATAACTCCTCAAACACCAAAATAATTACAACCTTGACCTTTTTAAGATCTAAAAGGTGTTCTTCAATGTTCTTCACCACACTCAAAGTGTTCTTCGTGTTCTTCGTAAATTTTTCAGATTCTTTCTTTGTTTTCACCCATTTTTCAATCTTTTCAGTAACCGATTTTTACCATAATTCATAATAAATTAGCAGCCACTAAAGCCCCTTATTTCCTACTTGATTTCAACACAAATTCAACCCTAATTTAAGTCCTAGGGTTCATTTTTCCAGCAGCCATGAAGAACACAAATTCAAAGTTGAATATCATCAAATTTTCACCAAAATTTCAACAAGAATCACTCATATAAACAATCAATTTCAAGCACAGCCAAACCATATCATAATCACACAACTTAAACACAATCAATCAAGATTAAATTCGTTAAACCTTACCTGGTTTTGCTGCTCCTATTTCTTTTATACTTTCAGGTGGTCCTTAAGCACTTTTTCCTCCTAAATCACATCAAGAACAACTTTAAATCCACAAATCCTCAACTGACCAAATCTCTCTCAGTACATTAGGAAGGGATTTCTCACCTTAGAGCTGCTGGAAATTAACGTTTCTTGGCCCTCAAGTCAAGTTAAGCATGATTCCTAAGGAAGAACATCAAGAAAAGACATGTTTGAGCATGTTTCCTTGAATACCGAATTCAAATGGGAAAGGGATAGCCATCTAACCTTATTTCCAGCCTTGATAAGTTACATGGTTTTGTAGAGAAAGAAGAGAGGATCATTTTGGTGAAATCGGAGTTTTGATTTGAGTTTAGTTCAGAAGAAATCAAGCTTTGAAGATTTAAGTGTCATGAAAGTTTCTCTCTTTTCTCTCTTCTCATTTTCGGCCAAAGGGAGTAAATGACCAGCCTTGGAGTGTCTTGGGGGTGTAAGGTGAGTTGTGATTGGTTGGCTTGAAGGTGGATTAAAATAATATTAAAAAATCTCACGTGTATAACTACTAAAACTAGATGTATCAGAACACTTGTAAAAACATCTCTAAAAATTCTTTTCTGAGCTACTAGCATAAATGAAAATAGTAACAAATTTATTATGAGAATAAAAAATGTATGATGAGACCTTAGCATTGCTAAAGTCATCAGAGAGTGCTGGTGCTAAGCTGTACCAGTAAACTGTGAACCCGGTTAAACCGATTTCCTGTTTTTAACTAAAACTGACCAGGTAACATTATAATATCATTCTAGCAGCTTCTAATACTCATATAATGATAATATTATACTATTATCTCTCTTCTCTCATGAATCAAGTCCGGTTTGTCAAACTGAGACTATTTACGAAAATCAAAATCAAAACTCCTAACCGATACGGTTCAAAAACTAGGTTCTCCGCGATTGCGTTATTGAGCTTGCCTGATAAGAGGTTCTAGCTTAAGGATGACATAATGACATTGAGGATTGAGATGCTTGATGATATATCAGAGGTGTTCCCTTTACTGATCTTCCGGAGAAATCCGTGCCTTCAGAAAAGATCTCGCGTACTCGAAAAATAGGGTTGTTATGTTCTACCCTCCTAAAAGAAAATTTTGCCCTCAAAATTTCAGCCACGTGCAGAATCCATCTTCAAGCGATCTATTTCCTTCAAGCCATCTTGATGAAGAGATAGGTCCGTTCCATACAGCATCCATATCTCACATAGCCATAGCCATGGAGATCATAACAGCTATGAAGATAGCTGTGGCTCACATCGATTCGTCATTCGGAGCTCGATTAAACCATGCCTAGTCACAATCATTGAGGTCTTATCCGTACCAAACAATCAACATTAAGGTGATCAATCTTAATATCTCAAGTTAAGCAAGAACATTCCCAAAATGAGCACTCATAGACATTCATGCCAAATGTATCTTGAAGATACCCTAATAGCATGAGACACACAAGCAGAGAATGCAGTAAAGCATAGTCAGTCCATTCCCCAGGCTCTATTGGAATGAACTACTCTGATACCAAATTATAACGACCCAATTTTCAGTGTGTCTAGATCATACCGGAAACTGAGCGCTACCAACTTGTCTTTCTAATTATTATCTATTATTTATTATATGAGCCTGATTCGTTGTTAAGAGCGTAGTTATTAAGCGAGGTATTATTTTTTTTTTAAAACATTTGGACTAATAAACGGAATCATTCAGAATCAATTCTCAAATAATAACAAAAACAACAGTTATAAATAACCACACTTATACACATTTCAAACAGTTAACAACATTCAGTTATCCAGCCTTTATTAGAGTAAAGATCTTTAGTTAGAACACTCCTAGATATAGCGAGATAATACTATATATATATATATAGACATACAACATCCCAGGCCTTGACCTATTCAAGAAGTCCTTAAGCTGGCACTCAGGCTAGCCTAGACTCTATACTCACCTAGTCCCTCTAAACTACTAAAGCGAGGGAAAGTACGTTCTAAGTCTTCAAAACTCAAGTCATGTCGAATGTCATCAAAAGGTGGAAGGTCGTCTACTACTCCTCTGCACGATCATATGTCATCAAAGAGCGTCTCTCTAGTATTTCATTAAGTAGCCATATAACAGGAGTCTCGTACACGGGATTTAAGTTAAAGTTTGCTTACAAACAGGGTGTAGATATTGGCTGGTCTCACAATATATACATATAAACAGGTAACAGAATTCACTCTAGACTCAAAAGGCTACCTAGAGCAGAATCCTCTTTGCAAAACGATCATCAACGAACTACGAAAGGGTACTCTTACTTCCATCTGAAGGGGAAGGGAGAGAGAAGGGGTAAGAACTGGGGAGTTCTTAGTAGGGCCGGGGTTATTAGTTAAGTTCATTAATTCTGTGTTGTTTAACAGATAAATAGCAGAATACAGAAAAGCAGTAAATAGAAGATACAGATAAATAGAGAAGATAGAGAAAATAGATAGCAGAACACAAACAGAAGAATACAAGAAAATAACACGAACACAGACACAGAGAATAGAATACAAACAAAGAAAACATACATTCATGCAACGATCATAATAGAGAAAATGCACAACCAAGTATGATGCATGTCTAGCCCTAGTACAGGTAATGAGCTCATCTGTCGGTTTCTACATGCTCCCAACATAACCCAGCATTAATAGCCAGATATGGCTTTCCTATTGGCTATACCCCTGTGTACAGGAAATAACCCCTCTGCCACCACAGGGTCCACTGCACGCAGGAAATAACACATCTGCCACTGCAGGAATGTATGCTGACACACCTTCTGTATACATGAAATAACCCCTCTGCCACTACAGAAATGGAACAGGTGGTCACGGTACTTCCGTAGTAGGAAATAACCCCTCTACCTTACAGAAATGAAATATGGATCTGTACCGCAGGAAAGCGTTCTCAGTGGTTGCACCACCATCTATCTGACTTCCTCAATGCAGTAGATGAATATATTAATATCTCTGGGGTTGCCTTAATGCAACAAATGACCTCTCAATAGGTCCTCTGCTCTGATTTCTCTATTTAACGTTAGTATTTAAAGCTTATGTAAATTTCAGTATGAATAGTTAGCCTGTCCCAAGTATAGGTTCATTAAGTCTATACTGAAATAGTTTAACTTTTCATACAATACCAAACCCTAGTCGCAATTCAAGGACTAACTATGTTGCCCTAGTTCGTTCGCTAGTCTTTGTCTGTTTTTCTGTCATTAATATTTTACAGACTTTTCCTTCAAATTTTTTCTTTTCTTCAACTTTTTTTCTTTCTTTTATTTTTGCCTCACTAATATGTTCTTACCACTCCCTAAGTGTTTTATGAAAGTAATTATGAGATTCTGCGCTTAAAGTTGTCTTTCTAAAGCTTTTACAAAAAACTGCCTTTTCCGCATTATTTTATTATTTTTATTAAAATATTATTTTTAATTAAATATTATTATTTAATATTTTATTATTATTTATTATTTTATCATTAAATTTTCAAAAATTACCCTACTTTAACTTTTAACCTTTAAAATTCACCTTTTACCACCCGTAACTTTTAATATTTCTACTTTAACCACCCTAACTTCTGAAAATTACCAAATAACTCCTCAAATACCAAAATAATTACAACCTTGCCCCCTTTTAAGATCTAAAAGGTGTTCTTCAATGTTCTTCACCACACTCAAAGTGTTCTACGTGTTCTTCGTAATTTTTTCAGATTCTTTCTTTATTTTCACCCATTTTTCAATCTTTTCAGTAACCGATTTTTACCATAATTCATAATAAATTAGCAGCCACTAAAGCCCCTTATTTCCTACTTGATTTCAACAAAAATTCAACCCCAATTTAAGTCCTAGGGTTCGTTTTTCCAGCGGCCATGAAGAACACAAATTCAAAGTTGAATATCATCAAATTTCATCAAATTTTCACCAAAATTTCAACAAGAATCACTCATATAAACAATCAATTTCAAGTACAGCCAAACCATATCATAATCACACAACTTAAACACAATCAATCAAGATTAAATTCGTTAAACCCTACCTAGTTTTGTTGCTCCTAATTCGGTTATACTTTCAGGTGGTCCTTAAGCACTTTTTCCTCCTAATTCACATCAAGAACAACTTTAAATCCACAAATCCTCAATTGACCAAATCTCACTCTGTATATTAGGAAGGGATTTCTCACCTTAGAGCTGCTGGAAATTAATGTTTCTTGGCCCTCAAGTCAAGTTAAGCATGATTCCTAAGGAAGAACATCAAGAAAAGACATGTTTGAGCATGTTTCCTTGAATACCGAATTCAAATGGGAAAGGGATAGCCATCTAACCTTATTTCCAGCCTTGATAAGTTACATGGTTATGTAGAGGAAGAAGAGAGGATCTTTTGGTGAAATCAGAGTTTTAATTTGAGTTTTAGTTCAGAAGAAATCAAGCTTTGAAGATTTAAGTGTCATGAAAGTTTCTCTCTTCTCTCTTCTCATTTTCGGCCAAAGGGAGTAAATGACCAGCCTTGGAGTGTCTTGGGGGTGTAAGGTGAGTTGTGATTGGTTGACTTGAAGGTGGATTAAAATAATATTAAAATATCTCAGGTGTATAACTACTAAAACTAGATGTATCGGAACACTTGTAAAAACATCTCTAAAAATTCTTTTCTGAGCTACTAGCATAAATGACACTAGTAACATATTTATTATGAGAATAAAAAATGTATGATGAGGCCTTAGCATTGCTAAAGTCATCAGAGAGTGCTGGTGCTAAGCTGCACCAGTAAACTGTGAACCCGGTTAAACCAATTTCCTGTTTTTAACTAAAACTGACCAAGTAACATTATAATATCATTCTAGCAGCTTCTAATACTCATATAATGATAATATTATACTATTATCTCTCTTCTCTCATGAATCAAGTCTGATTCATCAAACTAAGACTATTTATGAAAATCAAAATCAAAACTCCTAACCGATACGGTTCAAAAACTAGGTTCTCCACGATTGCGTTATTGAGCTTGCCTCATAAGAGGTTCTAGCTTAAGGATGACATAATGACATTGAGGATTGAGATGCTTGATGATATATCAGAGGTGTTCCCTTTACTGATCTTCCGGAGAAATCCGTGCCTTCAGAAAAGATCTCGCGTACTTGAAAAATAGGGTTGATACAAGCTTGATTTACTTTCCTGCAATTTACATTCTTTGCAAATGTTCTTAGAGCTATGATCCACTGAACCCTAATCATTAGGGGGAGGAGCTCTGTTATGATTCACATGATTTAGTAAATTTCTTCTTCTTCTCAATTCAATTGAGTAGCTATAGGATATCCTCTGTTTTGATTGAGATTTATCCACTCCAGAAGGGGATTTGAACCTGTTGAATGCTTGTGTGAGCCTCAGAAGGGGAATCATGAGTATTAGAATTTAGGCTCTATCCTTCACTACTCTCTTGATCAACACCATTCGGGAGGAATTGAGATCTTGAGAGTTAGTGTGGCTTATGGATGAGAGACATGCACTTAACCTCTTCTCATGACAATTAGATCAAGGAATTGGCAAGATTGATTGTGTTTAGAGAGATTGGATTGCCAAGGAATTGGGATCCAATCAATTTTAATCCACCATAGATCTACTCATATGATTGAGAAAGGAGTTGAGACCCATTTGATTCATTGTGGATTATGATATCTCCAATCCCTAGTGAATTTCTCTTTCTGTTAACTGTCTTTAATTTCACCTTGAGTACTTTGATTTACTGCTTCTTTAATTTTCCTACACCCAAAGCCTCATTTACATTTCTAGCAATTTATTTTTCATGCAATTTAAGTTTCTTGCCATCTAAGTTTCTGTCAATTTACTTTCAGTACTTTAAATTTCTTGCAATTTATATTATGCTGATTCAATTTCACTGAATTTAGCACTGTTAGCTTGACTAGACTAATCACCTCACTAAAGTTGCTTGATTCATCAATCCTTGTGGGATCGACCTCACTTTCGTGAGTTGTACTACTTGATGCGACCTGGTATACTTGCCGGTTAGTTTGTGCGGAATCAATTTTCCCTCATCAAGTTTTTGGTGCCGTTGCCGGGGATTGATTTAGATCGACAATGATTAAGTGGGTGATAAGTCTAGACTAAGCATTTTCTTTGTTTTTGTCATTTAAGTTCTGTTAATTTTCTATTTTTCCTTGATACTAAGGTGTTTGTGTTTCTGCCTCACTAAGAAATTCTCATCTGAGATATGAATTTCAATTTTCTTTGGTGATTGTGTTTTGCAAAATTCAAATGGAGTTCACTTCATCTTTTGATCAGAAAAATTTCATGGGATATTGCCCACCATCACCAAATGACTATTCTAATAGTGGCTAGGAATATCACCAAGAAATGACAAATTATGAGCAATCCACCAGTGGGGATATGCTCCAGAACCACAAAATGATTTATGTCATTACCCTCATGGTGTTTGGGCATATCAACAAGAGTGTGAACAATCAAGTGAAATGGGATACTCCCCAGAGCCACAACATGACTCATATTGTTATGACAACTACGCAAAATGTGGTTGGGAGGGTCAAAACCAAAGAGATTTTAATGCTCCACATGCTATTCATCTAGAGACATCATCATTTAAATGTGCTGTCAATACATTCATGCAAGATTGCTCCCCAGGGCCACAAAATGATCCATACATTGATGAGTTCAACAATTATTCATGTTGTGGGTAGGGGGGAGGATCAAAATCAAAGAGCATTCAATAGTTCATACTCCACTTATCAAGAGCCATCATCACTTGATCGTACCTTCAATTCATTTATGCAAAATTGTCCAACCTCACCTCCCAGTTTTTCATTTGAAAATCCTTCATCACTTGACTATGCGTCAACACAAAGTTTCCTCCAAGATTCATACAACTCATTTCACCAACCACAAAATTCATTCAACTACACAGAAAACTCATTTCAACATTCATAAAATTCATTCCACAATTCACAAAATTCATTCCATACACCTCAAAACAACTTCACCACAACACATCCATGTCTACAAATTTACTCTCAACCTTCTCCTCTCTTGCTACAAGCAGAACAATGCATTCAAAGTGCCATATAATCTAAGGAAAGAGCTAGAGAATCCTTGGAAAGACAAAAAATCCTCTTCAAGAAGATGGATGGGCATTTAGAGCAAATAAGGAGAAATTTAGGATTGCCAAGAATTGAAGATGAAGACCAATTTGTGGGTGAGGAAGTGGAAGAACAAGAGAAAGAGGTACCTGTGTGAAGTGAAATTTTAATGAAGAAGGAGGTTATAGAGGTATATGAGCCTGTGAATCTATATCCACAGAGGCTTTGAGGTAATAGAAGAATATGAAATTTCCCTCTCAATGGACTCAATGGAAGATGATGCAGAAGAAGGGGAGGAAGTCAATCAAGGAAGTCCACACTCAATTGAAGCAGAAAGTTGCATAGAGGAAGAATTCAATGAACCACCAATTCAAGAAGCTTTTGATGAAGAAAACACTCCAACCATCACACAACACTCAAGTCTTCATATACAAGAAGTGAAGGCAACTAACAAGAACACCGAGAAGAGGATTGTGACCAAGATACCAAGGACAACATTCATGAAGAAGAAAAGGTCAACTACAAACAATCCAACCCCTGCCCCAACAAGCAAAGCAAATCAAGCAGATAACAAAAGAAATTTTGTTGGGAAGAGACCAAGAAGGGAGACACTGACTGGCTCTTCCTTGCCCCTGAGGTCATTCCTCTTAACAAACTGGAAGAAGAGGAAAAAAGTTGAGAACAACATGTCAAGCTAATGACATTAAAAGAGCGCTTGTTGGGAGGCAACCCAACCTTAGGTAACTTTTCATTTCTTTGCTTTGTTTATTTTCTCTCTCTGTTTTGTTTATTTTCAAATAAAATCGGCATATGATTACATTCTAAGTTTGGTGTTGCCCTACAACAATCTATTTTTAATCTTTCTGGACACTTGCATCAATTTCAAGAGAAAGTGTCACACTAAGTTTGGTGTGCCACTTATTTTTCTATGCAATATATCCAGCAACACCACTTGTTTATACAATCATGATGCCTTTGCCTCCTAAGCCTGTAGTGTTATCTTTGTTTTGGTGAGGCACTTTTTCTTTCTCTTTGTTTTAGTCATTCCTTTGTTTTTAATACTTTCTTTTATTTTTCTCCTTAACTGTTTCTGTTAATACCTCACCAAGAAATCCTTACTCATGAAAAATTCTTCGCTTGGTGATTGTGTTATTAGCATAAAACAGTTTTCTTTGTTTAGTTTTAGTTCAAATAAATTGACATGCAATTACATTCTAAGTTTGGTATTGCTATGCAACAAAAATTTATTTCCAATCTTTACTGGATACTTGCGTCAATTCTAAGTGAAAGTGTCATATTAAGTTTGGGGTGCCACTCATCCTTCATGCAATGTATCATGCACACCCCACTTATTTTTGTAATCACAATGTCTCTGTTTCCTGTGCCTTCATTGTTATTTTTAATTTTGCTTGCTTAAATACATGTACTACTGACATTTTATTGTGTAAGACACTCATGATCCATCCTAGATCCCATCACCACTGTTTTAATTATTGTTTGAGGATAAGCAAACATTCTAAGGCTGATGTAGAAAGGGGAGGAATAAGAGGAAAAGGACAACAACAGTGAAGATGAACTACAAGGTGGTAAAGTTCTTTTTCCTCTTATTTGTTTCCAGTACTTTAAAGTGCATGATTGTCTTCTATCTTCTCTATATGCAAGTGTGTTGTGAATAAGCATAGCTTGATCGCTGAATTGTAACATATTGCTGTGACATTATGACTACCAACTTGAGTTTTGTGAGTTCAAAGCAATTAAGTATCATGATCATAAACAAACAAGGTCATTAAAGAAGAACTTAGCATGGGCATATAAGTATTGGAAGGCTAGCATGATTACTATTGCTCAATTCTATTTGAATTTATTTAATTGAAGTTTTCATCTAGGACATTTTATGAAATTTTTGAAATCATGAAAACCTTGAAGAAGCAATTGCAAATAAGGCAAGAAAAAGAAAAGGGAGAAGAATGAGAAAGCTGAAGGCTCTGAGTATCAATGACAATTCATTTGTTAAGTACTTGTGGTGTTTATGTATCAGGCAAAAAGCTTGAAAACAAAACACTTAGTGTAAAGGCTAGGCTCAAGTGCAAAAGCACTCCCTCAAAGCTCAAGGCTCTGAGCATCAATGGTTAGAGAGTAAAGAAAATAAACAAATGAGCTTAAAGAAGTCCTCTAATTAAATGCTTGTGGTGCTTATGTATCAAGTGGTAATACTTGAAAACAAAGCATTTAGAGTCATAGCTTTGTTTTCAACTCATGGGGCAAAGCACCCAAAAGGAGAAGCTAAGAAGAGAATGAAAAGCTTGTTTGAAGGAAGAAATATAAAGAAAAAGATTTCATAAAATGAGCTAGATAGAAACATCAATCATTTGAATTTCTTTTGTGATTGTTGCATGCATAGAAAACTAGCTAACCATGAACATCAACTTGCTATTCTTCTCAACTTGGTTTGTCAAAACTTACTGCATGATTCTTTTCTTGCTTGGGGACAAGCAAGGTTTAAGTTTGGTGTTGAGATGACAAGTCATTTTGTGCATGTTTTTCTATACTTTTTCACCTTTAATTTTCATTAATCATGCTTAATTATTGAGTTTTTTGTTGCTTAAATAGTATATTGCTTTGATCTTTTGATCTGATAAACTTTGTAGGAAATAAGTGGAAAAAGAAGCAAAAAAAGGCACAAAATAAGCTCAAAAGGAGAAAAGACGAATTTTGGGGCACACTTTGAAGTTTGAGCATGCTTTGGAGCCTTAGGCCACGCTTTTAAAAGCGTGGCCCATGATTAATTCAAGGAAGCGTGCTCTATATTTACAAAAGAACGTTCTCCAAAAGAACGCTACGTTCTTCTTCAAAGAGCGCTTGCGATAGTGAAGTTGGAAAATTCGCAAGTGACGCGTACTTGTGAGTGACGCGTACGCATCGAGGTGACAACTTTGGAAGGCCACGCGTACGCATGGAAGTGGCATTTTCGAAGGACCGCGCATACGCGTGAGTGACGCGTACGCGTGGGAAGTGCTCTCCAAGTGAACGCTACGCCCTCAAAGTGAACGCTACCAAGGGACGTGCAAGCGATATCACGCGTACGCGTCACAAGGGCAAATTCTGAAGGTCACACGTAGGCGTGGGTGATGCGTACGCGTGGATATGCCAAAATACAAAATGGCGCGCACGCGTGTGTGACGCGTGCACGTGGGTGTAAAAGCGCTCCATTCTCCAAATGAACGCTACGCTCTCCTGGAAGTGAATTTCAGCTCAAATTAACTTCATTCCAAGCCCATTTGAACCACAAGCAAGCAAGCCCACTCATATCATTCAACGAAGACCACAAGGATCATCTAGAATAGGAATTTTTATTTGAATTATAAATTTGTTTTCAATTTCATTTCAATTTGTAATTTAAGAAATCCTATATAAAGGCTTTAGTTTGACAGTTTGAAGGAAGTAGTATTCAGAAGGCTGCATTAGGAGTTGTAGTAGTAGTAGTAGTAGTAAGAGTAAGAGTATAATAGAAGGCTCTCATATACACTTTTCTTTTATGCCATTTTTTTACATTGTAGCTTTTATTGAATTTCATTTTCTTATGCAATTTCAATTTCCTGTAATTCTGTTGATGAGCGGATAATTTATACGCCTTTTGGCATTGTTTTTATTTAGTTTTTAGTATAATTTAGTTAGTTTTTACTATGTTTTTATTAGTTTTTATGCACAATTCATATTTCTGGACTTTACTATGAGTTTGTGTGTTTTTCTGTGATTTCAGGTATTTTCTGGCTAAAATTGAGGGACTTGAGCAAAAATCTGATTCAGAGGCTGAAAAAGGACTGCAGATGCTGTTGGATTTTGACCTCCCTGCACTCGAAATGGATTTTCTGGAACTACAGAATCTCAATTAGCGCCCTCTAAATTGCGTTGGAAAGTAGACATCTAGGGCTTTCCAGAAATATATAATAGTCCATACTTTGCCCGAGTTTTGATGACGCAAACTGGCGTTCAAACACCAACTTTCTGCCATATTCTGAAGTTAAACGCCAGAAACAAGTTACAAACCAGAGTTAAACGCCAGAAACAGGCTACAACCTGGCGTTTAACTCCAAGAAGAGTCTCTACACGTGAAGGCTTCAATGCTCAGCCCAAGCACACACCAAGTGGGCCTTGGAAGTGGATTTCTGCATCGTTTACTTATTCTGTAAACCCTAGTTACTAGTTTAGTATAAAAACTACTTTTAGTGAATTATTTCACATCTTTTGATCATTTTTTAGACTATCTTTATATCACTTTTCATCTCTTGATCATGTTTAGGGGGCTGGCCATTCGGCCATGCCTAGACCTTTCACTTATGTATTTTCAATGGTGGAGTTTCTACACCCCATAGATTAAGGTGTGGAGCTCTGCTATTCCTCATGTATTAATGCAAAGTACTATTGTTTTTCTATTCAATTCAAGCTTATTCTTATTCCAAGATATTCACTCGCACTTCAACCTGATGAATGTGATGATCCGTGACACTCATCATCATTCTCACCTATGAACACGTGCCTGACAACCACTTCCATTCTATCTGCAATAGCTTTAGTTTGTATCTCTTAGCCTCCTGGTTCACGATCAGAGTCTTCGTGGTATAGGCTAGAATTATTGGCGGCCATTCCTAAGATCCGGAAAGTCTAAACCTTGTCTGTGGTATTCCGAGTAGGATCTGGGAAGGGATGACTGTGACGAGCTTCAAACTCGCGAGTGTTGGGCGTAGTGACAGACGCAAAAGGATCAATGGATCCTATTCCAACATGATCAAGAACCGACAGATGATTAGCCGTGCAGTGATAGCGCATTTGGACCATTTTCACTGAGAGGACGGACGGTAGTCATTGACAACGGTGATCCCCCAACATAAAGCTTGCCATGGAAAGGAGTATGAATGATTTAATGAAGGCAGTAGGAAAGCAGAGATTCAGAAGGAACAAAGCATCTTCATACACTTATCTGAAATTCCACCAATGAATTACATAAGTATTTCTATCTTATTTTCTGTTTTAATTATATTTTAATTATCAAAATCCCATAACCATTTGAATCTGCCTGACTGAGATTTACAAGACGACCATAGCTTGCTTCAAGCCGACAATCTCCGTGGGATCGACCCTTACTCACGTAAGGTTTATTACTTGGACAACCCAGTGCACTTGCTGGTTAGTTGTGCGGAGTTGTGACAAAGAGTTGAGATTACAATTGAGCGTACCAAGTTGTTGGTGCCATTGGGATCACAATTTTGTGCACCAAGTTTTTGGCGCCGTTGCCGGGGATTGTTCGAGTTTGGACAACTGACGGTTCATCTTGTTGCTCAGATTAGGTAATTTTATTTTATTTTTAAGCTTTTTATTTTCGAAAAATTTTCGAAAAAATCCAAAAAAAAGTTTTTATAAAATCATAAAACCAAAAATAATTTGATGTTTCTTATTTGAGTTTAGTGTCAATTTTTAAGTTTAGTGTCAATTGTATCTTTTTAATTTCCTAAAAAAATTTTCGAAAATTCATGCATGTGTCCTTCATAATCTTCAAGTTGTTCTTGATGATTTTCTTTGTTTGATCTTTGCTTTTTCATGTTGGAAAAGTATAGGGTACCAACATACTATCTGCCAACTTCTGCCAACTCTTATTTATAATTGTGTTTCATGGAAGTGTGTTCGTGGATGTGTCTAATAATTAATATATTTTAAATACATATATAAAGAGACACATCCAGAAAATATATCTATAAAGACACTTCTATTAAACACAGCTATAAAAAAAGATATTTTTATTAGACACATCCAGGAACACACTTTTATGAAACACAATTATAAATAAGAGTTGGCAGAAGTTGGCAGATATGCTGTTGGTAACGTAGCGGAACCGTTTCATGTTTTGTGTCTTTTCTTGTTTTTCATATGCATTTTCAATTTGTTAGTGTCTAAACATTGAAAATCTCTAAGTTTGGTGTCTTGCATGTGTTTCTTTTCTTAAAAATTTTCAAAAACATATTCTTGACGTTCATCTTGACATTCAAAGTGTTCTTGGTGTTCATCTTGACATTCAAAGTGTTCTTGCATGCATCATGTATTTTGATCTTGAATTTTTATGTTTTGAGTCATTTTGATGTTTTTGTCTTTCCTCATTAAAAATCCAAAGATCAAAAAAATATCTTTCCCTTATTCTTCTCATAAATATCGAATATTTGAGTTGACAATTTTCAAA
This sequence comes from Arachis ipaensis, assembly GCF_000816755.2. Taxonomy (NCBI): domain Eukaryota; kingdom Viridiplantae; phylum Streptophyta; class Magnoliopsida; order Fabales; family Fabaceae; genus Arachis; species Arachis ipaensis. Next base: position 84,762,151 of record NC_029787.2, read on the forward strand.
AACTTTTCAAAATTTAGTTGTTTCTTATGAGTCAAGTCAAATTTTCAATTTAAAAATCCTATCTTTTCAAAACTTTTTCAAAAATCAATTCTTTTTCATTCACCTTTCAAATTTTCGAAAATTTTTAAAAGTGATTTTCAAAATCTTTTTCTTAATTTTATTCCATATTTTCAAAACCTTTACTAACATTTAATATTTTGATTCAAAATTTTTTTTTTCAAGTTGTTACTTGCCTATTAAGAAAGGATCAATCTTTAAATTCTAGAATCATATCTTTTAGTTTCTTGTTAGTCAAGTAATCAACTTTAATTTTCAAAATCAAATCTTTTTAATTTCCAATTCAAATTTTTTTCAAAATGATTTTCAATCATATCTTTTTCTATTTTAATCATATCTTTTTCAAAATCAATTTCAAAATCTTTTCTAACTTCTTATATTTTCAAAATTGATTTTCAAATCTGTTTCAATTAACTACTTGACTTTTTGTTTATTTTACTATTTCTTATCTTTTTCAAAATCACCTAACTACTTTTCTTTCTCTTATTTTCAAAAATTACTAAACCTCTTTTTCAAAAATTTCTTTTCATTAACTAATTGTCTTAAATTTCAATTTAATTTTATTTTCCTTCTTAATTTTCGAATTCTAATTAATATTTAAAATAAAAACAAAAAATATTTTTTTAATTATTTTCGAATTTCTTCTCTCCCTCCCTCTCTGTGTTCGAATTTTTCTCTTCTCCTTCTTCTATTCTTCTCTTTTTCTACTCACATAAAGGAATCTCTATAATGTGACATAGAGAATTCCTCTTCTTTTCTGTTCTCTTCTTTTTCATATGAGCAGGAACAGGGATAAAGACATTCTTATTGAAGCTGATCCTGAACCTGAAAGGACTCGTAAGAGGAAACTAAGAGAAGCTAAAGCACAACCCTCTGGAGAGGACCTGATAGAAATTTTTGAAAAAAGAAGGAGACATGGCCGAACCCAATAACAATGGTGGAGATACAAGGAAGATGCTTGGTGACTTTATTGCACCCTCTTCCAACTTCTATGGAAGAAGCATCTCAATTCCTGCAATTGGAGCAAACAAATTTGAGCTTAAGCCTCAATTAGTTTCTCTAATGCAGCAAATTGAAAGTTTCATGGACTTCCATTGGAAGATCCTCATCAGTTTTTAGCTGAATTCTTGCAAATCTGTGACACTGTCAAGACCAATGGAGTTGATCCCGAGGTCTACAGGCTTATACTTTTCCCTTTTGCTGTAAGAGAAAGAGCTAGAACATGATTGGATTCACAACCTAAAGAAAGCCTGAACTCTTGGGAAAAGCTGGTCAGTGCTTTCCTGGCCAAATTCTTTCCACCTCAAAAGATGAGCAAGCTTAGAGTGGAAATCCAAACCTTCAGACAGAAGGAAGGAGAGTCCCTCTATGAAGATTGGGAAAGATATAAGCAACTGATCAAAAGGTGTCCTTTTGACATGCTTCTAGAATGGAGCATCATATGTATATTCTATGATGGTCTGTCTGAGTTGTCAAAAATGTCATTGGACCATTCTACAGGAGGATCTCTCATCTGAAAACCCCTGCAGAAGCTCAGGAACTCATTGAAATGGTTGCAAATAACCAGTTCATGTACAACTCTGAGAGGAGTCCTGTGAATAATGGGACACATAAAAAAAGGGAGTTCTTGAAATTGATACTCTGAATGCCATATTGGCTCAGAACAAAATATTGACTCAGCAAGTCAATATGATTTCTCAGAGTCTGAATGGATTGCAAGCTGCATCTAACTACTAAAGAAGCATCTTCTGAAGAAGAAGCTTATGATCCTGAGAACCCTACAATAGCAGAGGTGAATTACAAGGGAGAATCCTATGGAAAAACATATAATCCTTCATGGAGGAATCATCCTAATCTCTCATGGAAGGATCAACAGAAGCCTAATCAAGGCTTCAATCATAACAATGGTGGAAGAAATAGGTTTAGCAATAGCAAACCTTTTTCATCATCTTCTCAAAAACAGACAGAAAATTCTGTACAGAGCCATTCTGGCCTGGCAACCATAGACTCTGATCTATCCAAGACCACACTAAGTTTCATGAATGAAACAAGGTCCTCCATTAGAAATTTTGAGGCACAGGTGGGTCAGCTGAGTAAGAAGATTACTAAAACTCCTCCAAGTACTCTCCCAAGCAACACAGAAGAAAATCCCAAGAGAGAGTGCAAGGTCATAACCATGACCAATATGGCCGAACCTGGAGAGAGTGAGGAGGACGTGAGTCCCAGTGAGAAAAGCCTCGTGGGACGTCCTCTGGACAGAAAGGAGTTTCCCTTTGAGGAACCAAAGGAATTTGAGGCTCATACAGAGACCATAGAAATTCCATTGAACTTCCTTCTGCCATTCATGAGCTCTAATGAATATTCTTCCTCTGAAGAGGATGAAGACATCACTGAAGAGCAAGTTGCTAAATATTTAAGAACAATCATGAAGCTGAATGCCAAGTTATTTGGTACTGAGACTTGGTAGGATGAACCCCCCTAGTTCACCAATGAACTGAATACATTAATGAGGCAGACATTACCTCAGAAGAAACCGGATCCCAGAAAATTCTTCATACCTTGTACCATAGGGACCATGACCTTTGAGAAGGCTCTGTGTGACCTGGGGTCAGGGATAAACCTCATGCCACTCTCTGTGATGGAGAAACTGGGAATCTTTGAGGTACAAGCTGCAAAAATATCAGTAGAGATGGCAGACAAATCAATGAAACAGGCTTATGGACTAGTAGAGGACGTGCTAGTAAAGGTTGAAGGCCTTTACATCCCTGCTGATTTCATAATCCTAGACACTGGGAAGGATGAGGATGAATCCATCATCCTTGGCAGACCCTTCCTAGACACAGCAAAAGCTGTGATTGATGTTGACAGAGGAGAGTTGGTCCTTCAGTTAAATGAGGACTACCTTGTATTTAAGACTCAAGGTTCTCCCTCTGTAACCATGGAGAGGAAGCATGAAAAGCTTCTCTCAATACAGAGTCAAACAAAATCCCCACATTCAAACTCTAAGTTTGGTGTTGAGAGGCCCCAACCCTGCTCTGATTATCTGTGAGGCTCCATGAGAGCTCACTGTAAAGCTATTGACATTAAAGAAGCGCTTATTAGGAGGCAACCCAATGTTATTTAATTATATCTATTTATTTTCCATTGTTATTTTATGTTTTCTGTAGGTTGATGATCATGTGAATCCACAAAAACAACTGAAAAAATCAAAAATAGAATGAAAAACAGCATTAAAAATAGCACACCCTGGAGGATAAGCTTACTGGCATTTAAACGCCAGTAAGAAGCATCAGATTGGCGTTTAACGCCAGAAAGAAGCGTCAAACTGGCATTAAACGCCAGAAACAGGCTACAGTCTGGCGTTTAATGCCAGAAACAGGCACCAGACTGGCGTCAAATGCCGAAACAAGCAGCAGTCTGGCGTTAAACGCCAGGATTGCACTCTAAGGGTATTTACATGCCTAATGGAGCAGGGATGCTAAGTCCTTGACCCCTCAGGATCTGTGGACCCCACAGGGTCCCCACCTACCTCTTCTTATCTCCTCTTCACACCTTTCCATAACACTCTTCCCCAAATACCCCTCACCAATCACCTCCATTTCCCTTCCACAACTCTTTTTTATAACTCCCACCTCACAATTCAAATTCAAGTCCTTTCCCTCCCACACCCAACCCCCTGGCCGAACCACTTCCCTCACTCCATCTCCTCCATTCTCTTTTCTTCTACTTCCCTCTTTCTTCTTTTGCTCGAGGACGAGCAAACCTTCTAAGTTTGGTATGGTAAAAGCGTTGCTTTTTGTTTTTTCATAACCATTTATGGCACCTAAGGCCATAGAAACCTCTAGAAAGAGGAAAAAGAAGGCAAAAGATTCCACCTCTGAGTCATGGGAGATGGAGAGATTCATCTCAAAGGTCCATCAAGACCACTTCTATGAAATGTGGCCAAGTCATCTGTACCCTATGCAATTCAGCTGGGATTGTCATAAAGGGAGACATCCTCATTGAAGAGGACAAGCCCATCACTAAAAAGAGGATGGAGCAAACAAGAGAGCCCACTCATGGACCTCAACAAGAGCATGAGGAAATTCCTCATCATGAAATCCCTGAGATGCCTCAAGGGATGCACTTTCCTCCACAAAACTATTGGGAGCAAATTAACACCTCCCTAGGAGAATTAAGTTCCAACATGGGACAACAAAGGGTGGAGCACCAAGAGTACTCCATCATTCTCCATGAGATTAGAGAAGATCAAAGAGCTATGAGGGAGGAGCAACAAAGGCAAGGAACAGACATAGAGGAGCTCAAGAGCACCATTGGTTCTTCAAGAGGAGGAAGACGCCACCCTCATTAAGGTGGACCCGTTCCTTAATCTCCTTGTCTATTTATTTTTTCTATTTTCATTCTCTATGCTTTATGTTTATTTATCTTTGTGTCTTTATTACATGATCAATAATGTTTAAGTGTCTATGCCTTAAAGCTATGAATGTCCTATGAATCCATCACCTTTCTTAAATGAAAAATATTTTAACCACAAAAGAACAAGAAGTACATGATTTCAAATTAATCCTTGAAATTAGTTTAATTATTTTGATGTGGTGACAATACTTTTTATTTTCTGAATGAATGCTTGAACAGTGCATATGTCTTTTGAATTTGTTAATTATGAATGTTAAAACTGTTGGCTCTTGAAAGAATAATGAAAAAGGAGAAATGTTATTGATAATCTGAAAAATCATAAAATTGATTTTTGAAGCAAGAAAAAGCAGTGAAAAAGCAAGGCTTGCGAAAAAAATTATATGAAAAAAAAAAGAGAAAAAAAGAAAGAAAAAGAAAACGCAAGCAGAAAAAGCCAAGAGCTCTTTAAACCAAAAGGCAAGAGCAAAAAGCCAGTAACCCTTTAAACTAAAAGGCAAGGGTAAAAAGATCCAAGGCTTTGAGCATTAATGGATAGGAGGGCCTACAGGAATAAAATCTTGGCCTAAGTGGCTAAACCAAGCTGTCCCTAACCATGTGCTTGTGGCGTGAAGTTGTCAAGTGAAAAGCTTGAGACTGAGCAGTTAAAGTCATGATCCAAAGCAAAAAGAGTGTGCTTAAGAACCCTGGACACCTTTAATTAGGGACTCTAGCAAAGCTGAGTCATAATCTGAAAAGGTTCACCTAGTTATGTGTCTGTGGCATTTATGTATCTGGTGGTAATATTGGAAAACAAAGTGCTTAGGGCCACGGCCAAGACTCATAAAGTAGCTGTGTTCAAGAATCAACATACTAAACTAGGAGAATCAATAACACTATCTAAATTCTGAGTTCCTATAGATGCCAATCATTCTGAACTTCAAAGGATTAAGTGAGATGCCAAAACTATTCAGAGGCAAAAAGCTACTAGTCCCGCTCATCTAATTAGAGCTAAGTTTCATTGATATTTTGGAATTTATAGTATATTCTCTTCCTTTATCCTATTTGATTTTCAGTTGCTTGAGGACAAGCAACAATTTAAGTTTGGTGTTGTGATGAGCGGATAATTTATACGCTTTTTAGCATTGTTTTTATTTAGTTTTTAGTATAATTTAGTTAGTTTTTACTATGTTTTTATTAGTTTTTATGCAAAATTTACATTTCTGGACTTTACTATGAGTTTGTGTATTTTTCTGTGATTTCAGATATTTTCTGGCTGAAATTGAGGGACTTGAGCAAAAATCTGATTCAGAGGCTGAAAAAGGACTGCAGATGTTGTTGGATTCTGACCTCCCTGCACTCGAAATGGATTTTCTGGAGCTACAGAAGCCCAATTGGCACGCTCTCAATTGCGATGGAAAGTAGCAATTCAGGGCTTTCCAGAAATATATAATAGTCCATACTTTGCCCGAGTTTTGACGATGCAAACTGGCGTTCAAACACCAACTTTCTGCCCTATTCTGAAGTTAAACGCCAGAAACAAATTACAAACCAGAGTTAAACGCCAGAAACAGGCTACAACCTAGTGTTTAACTCCAAGAAGAGTCTCTACATGTGAAGGCTTCAATGCTCAGCCTAAGCACACATCAAGTGGGCTCCGGAAGTGGATTTCTGCATCATTTACTTATTTCTGTAAACCCTAGTTACTAATTTAGTATAAAAACTACTTTTAGTGAATTATTTCACATCTTTTGATCTTTTTTGAGACTATCTTTGTATCACTTTTGATCTCTTGATCACGTTTAGGGGGCTATCCATTTGGCCATGCCAAGACCTTTCACTTATGTATTTTCAACGGTGGAGTTTCTACACCCCATAGATTAAGGTGTGGAGCTCTGCTGTTCCTCATGAATTAATGCAAAGTACTATTATTTTTCTATTCAATTCAAGCTTATTCTTATTCCAAGATATTCACTCGCACTTCAACCTGATGAATGTGATGATCCGTGACACTCATCATCATTCTCACCTATGAACGCGTGCTTGACAACCACTTCCGTTCTATCTGCAATAGCTTGAGTGTGTATCTCTTAGCCTCCTGGTTCACGATCAGAGTCTTCGTGGTATAGGCTAGAATTATTGGTGGCCATTCCTGAGATCTGGAAAGTCTAACCTTGTCCGTGGTATTCTGAGTAGGATCTGGGAAGGGATGACTGTGACGAGCTTCAAACTCGCGAGTGTTGGGCGAAGTGACAGACGCAAAAGGATCAATGGATCCTATTCCAACATGATCGAGAACCGACAGATGATTAGCCGTGCGGTGACAGCGCATTTGGACCATTTTCACTGAGAGGACGGACGGTAGCCATTGACAACGGTGATCCCCCAACATAAAGCTTGCCATGGAAAGGAGTATGAATGATTGAATGAAGGCAGTAGGAAAGCAGAGATTTTGAAGGAACAAAGCATCTTCATACGCTTATCTGAAATTCCATCAATGAATTACATAAGTATTTCTATCTTATTTTCTATTTTAATTATATTTTAATTATCAAAATCCCATAACCATTTGAATCTGCCTGACTGAGATTTACAAGGCGACCATAGCTTGCTTCAAGCCGATAATTTCCGTGGGATTGACCCTTACTCACGTAAGGTTTATTACTTGGAAGACCCAGTACACTTGCTGGTTAGTTGTGCGGAATTGTGACAAAGAGTTGAGATTACAATTGAGCGTACCAAGTTGTTGGCGCCATTGAGATCACAATTTCGTGCACCAAGTTTTTGGCGCCGTTGCCGGGGATTGTTCGAGTTTGGACAACTGACGGTTCATCTTGTTGCTCAGATTAGGTTATTTTATTTTATTTTTAAGCTTTTTATTTTCGAAAAATTTTCGAAAAAATCCAAATTTTTTATTTTAAAATCATAAAACCAAAAATAATTTGATGTTTCTTATTTGTTTCTAGTGTCAATTTTTAAGTTTGGTGTCAATTGCATCTTTTTAATTTCCTAAAAAAATTTTCTAAAATTCATGCATGTGTCCTTCATAATCTTCAAGTTGTTCTTGATGATTTTCTTTGTTTGATCTTTGCTTTTTCATGTTTTGTGTCTTTTCTTGTTTTTCATATGCATTTTCAATTTGTTAGTGTCTAAACATTGAAAATCTCTAAGTTTGGTGTCTTGCATGTGTTTCTTTTCTTAAAAATTTTCAAAACCATGTTCTTGATGTTCATCTTGACATTCAAAGTGTTCTCTTTCCTCATTAAAAATCCAAAGATCAAAAAAATATCTTTCCCTTATTCTTCTCATAAATTTCGAATATTTGAGTTGACAATTTTCAAAAATTTTTCAAAATTTAGTTGTTTCTTATGAGTCAAGTCAAATTTTCAATTTAAAAATCCTATCTTTTCAAAACTTTTTCAAAAATCAATTCTTTTTCATTCACCTTTCAAATTTTCGAAAATTTTTAAAAGTGATTTTCAAAATCTTTTTCTTAATTTTATTCCATATTTTCAAAACCTTTACTAACATTTAATATTTTGATTCAAAATTTTTTTTTCAAGTTGTTACTTGCCTATTAAGAAAGGATCAATCTTTAAATTCTAGAATCATATCTTTTAGTTTCTTGTTAGTCAAGTAATCAACTTTAATTTTCAAAATCAAATGTTTTTAATTTCCAATTCAAATTTTTTTCAAAATGATTTTCAATCATATCTTTTTCTATTTTAATCATATCTTTTTCAAAATCAATTTCAAAATCTTTTCTAACTTCTTATATTTTCAAAATTGATTTTCAAATCTGTTTCAATTAACTACTTGACTTTTTGTTTATTTTACTATTTCTTATCTTTTTCAAAATCACCTAACTACTTTTCTTTCTCTTATTTTCAAAAATTACTAAACCTCTTTTTCAAAAATTTCTTTTCATTAACTAATTGTCTTAAATTTCAATTTAATTTTATTTTCCATCTTAATTTTCGAATTCTAATTAATATTTAAAATAAAAACAAAAAATATTTTTTTTAATTATTTTCGAATTTCTTCTCTCCCTCCCTCTCTGTGTTTGAATTTTTCTCTTCTCCTTCTTCTATTCTTCTCTTCTTCTACTCACATAAAGGAATCTCTATACTGTGACATCGAGAATTCCTCTTCTTTTCTGTTCTCTTCTTTTTCATATGAGCAGGAACAGGGATAAAGACATTCTTATTGAAGCTGATCCTGAACCTGAAAGGACTCGTAAGAGGAAACTAAGAGAAGCTAAAGCACAACCCTCTGGAGAGGACCTGACAGAAATTTTCAAAAAAAGAAGGAGACATGGCCGAACCCAATAACAATGGTGGAGATGCAAGGAAGATGCTTGGTGACTTTATTGCACCCTCTTCCAACTTCTATGGAAGAAGCATCTCAATTCCTGTAATTGGAGCAAACAACTTTGAGCTTAAGCCTCAATTAGTTTCTCTAATGCAGTAGAATTGAAAGTTTCATGGACTTCCAATGGAAGATTCTCATCAGTTTTTAGCTGAATTCTTGCAAATCTGTGACACTGTCAAGACCAATGGAGTTGATCCCGAGGTCTACAGGCTTATGCTTTTCCCTTTTGTTGTAAGAGACAGAGCTAGAACATGGTTGGATTCACAACTTAAAGAAAGCCTGAACTCTTGGGAAATGCTGGTCAGTGCTTTCCTGGCCAAATTCTTTCCACCTCAAAAGATGAGCAAGCTTAGAGTGGAAATCCAAACCTTCAGACAGAAGGAAGGAGAGTCCCTCTATGAAGCTTGGGAAAGATATAAGCAACTGATCAAAAGGTGTTCTTCTAACATGCTTCCAGAATGGAGCATCATATGTATATTCTATGATGGTCTGTCTGAGTTGTCAAAAATGTCATTGGACCATTCTACAGGAGGATCTCTTCATCTGAAAACCCCTGCAGAAGCTCAGGAACTCATTGAAATGGTTGCAAATAACCAGTTCATGTACAACTCTGAGAGGAGTCCTGTGAAAAATGGGACGCCTAAAAAAAGGGAGTTCTTGAAATTGATACTCTGAATGCCATATTGGCTCAGAACAAAATATTGACTTAGCAAGTCAATATAATTTCTCAGAGTCTGAATGGATTGCAAGCTGCATCCAACAGTACTAAAGAAGCATCTTCTGAAGAAGAAGCTTATGATCTTGAAAACCCTGCAATGGCAGAGGTGAATTACATGGGAGAACCCTATGGAAATACCTATAATCCTTCATGGAGGAATCATCCTAATCTCTCGTGGAAGGATCAACAGAAGCCTAATCAAGGCTTCAATAATAACAATGGTGGAAGAAACAGGTTTTGCAATAGCAAACCTTTTCCATCATCTTCTCAGCAACAGACAGAGAATTCTGTACAGAGCCATTCTGGCCTGGCAACCATAGTCTCTGATCTATCCAAGACCACACTAAGTTTCATGAATGAAACAAGGTCCTCCATTAGAAATTTGGAGATAAAGGTGGGTCAGCTGAGTAAGAAGATTATTGAAACTCCTCCCAGTACCATCCCAAGCAATACAGAAGAAAAACCCAAGAGAGAGTGCAAGGCCATAACCATGACCAACATGGCCGAACCTGAAGAGAGTGAGGAGGACATGAGTGCCAGCAAGAAAAGCCTCATGGGACGTCCTCTGGACAGAAATGAGTTTCCCTTTGAGGAACCAAAGGAATCTGAGGCTCATACAGAGACCATAGAGATTCCATTGAACTTCCTTCTGCCATTCATGAGCTCTAATGAATTGTCTTCCTCTGAAGAGGATGAAGACATCACTGAAGAATAAGTTGCTAAATATTTAAGAGCAATCATGAAGCTGAATGCCAAGTTATTTGGTACTAAGACTTGGGAGGATGAACCTCCCTTATTCACCAATGAACTGAATGCATTAATGAGGCAGACATTACCTCGGAAGAAACCAGATCCCGAAAAATTCTTCATACCTTGTACCATAGGAACCATGACCTTTGAGAAGGCTCTGTGTGACCTGGGGTCAGGGATAAACCTCATGCCACTCTCTGTGATGGAGAAACTGGAAAACTTTGAGGTACAAGCTGCAAAAATCTCACTAGAGATGGCAGACAAATCAATGAAACAGGCTTATGGACTAGTAGAGGATGTGCTAGTAAACGTTGAAGGCCTTTACATCCCTGCTGATTTCATAATCCTAGACACTGGGAAGGATGAGGATGAATCCATCATCCTTGGCAGACCCTTCCTAGCCACAGCAAAAGCTATGATTGATGTTGACAGAGGAGAGTTGGTTCTTCAGTTAAATGAGGACTACCTTGTATATAAGACTCAAGGTTCTCCTTCTGTAACCATGGAGAGGAAGCATGAAAAGCTTCTCTCAATACAGAGTCAAACAAAACCCCCACATTCAAACTCTAAGTTTGGTGTTGGGAGGCCACAACCAAACTCTAAGTTTGGTGTTGGGAAGCCACAATCAAATTCTAAGTTTGGTGTTGAGAGGCCCCAACCCTGCTCTGATTATCTGTGAGGCTCCATAAGAGCTCACTGTCAAGCTATTGACATTAAAGAAGCGCTTATTAGGAGGCAACCCAATGTTATTTAATTATATCTATTTATTTTCCATTGTTATTTTATGTTTTCTGTAGGTTGATGATCATGTGAAGCCATAAAAACAACTGAAAAAATCAAAAATAAAATGAAAAACAGCATTAAAAACAGCACACCTTGGAGGATAAGCTTACTGGCGTTTAAACGCCAGTAAGAAGTATCAGACTGGCGTTTAACGCCAGAAAGAAGCGTCAAGCTGGCGTTAAACACCAGAAACAGGCTACAGTCTCGCATTTAACGCCAGAAACAGGCACCAGACTGGCGTCAAACACCAGAAACAAGCAGCAGTCTGGCGTTAAACGTCAGGATTGCACTCTAAGGGTGTTTACACGCCTAAATGGAGTAGGGATGCTAAGTCCTTGACCCCTCAGGATCTGTGGACCCCAAAGGATCCCCACCTACCTCTTCTTATCTCCACTTCACACCTTTCCATAACTCTCTTCCCCAAATACCCCTCTCCAATCACCTCCATTTCCCTTCCACAATTCTTCCCCATAACTCCCACCTCACAATTCAAATTCAAGTCCTTTCCCTCCCCCACCCAACCCCCTGGTCGAACCACTTCCCTCACTCCATCTCCTCTATTCTCTTCTTCTTCTACTTCCCTCTTTCTTCTTTTGCTCGAGGATGAGTAAACCTTCTAAGTTTGGTATGGTAAAAGCGTTGCTTTTTGTTTTTCCATAACCATTTATGGCACCTAAGGCCAGAGAAACCTCTAGAAAGAGGAAAAGGAAGGCAAAAGATTCCACCTCTGAGTCATGGGAGATGGAGAGATTCATCTCAAAGGTCCATCAAGACCACTTCTATGAAGTTGTGGCCAAGTTGACTGTACCCTATGCAATTCATCTGGGATTGTCATAAAGGGAGACATCATCATTGAAGAGAACAAGCCATCACTAAAAAGAGGATGGAGCAAACAAGCCCACTCATGGACCTCAACAAGAGTATGAGAAAATTCCTCATCATGAAATCCCTGAGATGCCTCAAGGGATGCACTTTCCTCCACAAAACTATTGGGAGCAAATTAACACCTCCCTAGGAGAATTAAGTTCCAACATGGGACAACTAAGGGTAGAGCACAAAGAGACAAAGAGGAGCTCAAGAGCACCATTGGTTCTTCAAGAGGAGGAAGACGCCACCCTCATTAAGGTGGACCTGTTTCTTAATATCATTGTCTATTTATTTTTTCTGTTTTCATTCTCTACGCTTTATGCTTATTTATGTTTGTGTCTTTATTACATGATCATTAGTGTTTAAGTGTCTATGCCTTAAAGCTATGAATGTCCTATGAATCCATCACCTTTCTTAAATGAAAAATGTTTTAACCACAAAAGAATAAGAAGTACATGATTTCGAATTAATCCTTGAAATTAATTTAATTATTTTGATGTGGTGATAATACTTTTTGTTTTCTGAATGAATGCTTGAATAGTGCATATGACTTTTGAATTTGTTGATTATGAATGTTAAAACTGTTGGCTCTTGAAAGAATAATAAAAAAGGAGAAATGTTATTGATAATCTGAAAAATCTTAAAATTGATTCTTGAAGCAAGAAAAAGCAGTGAAAAAGCAAGGCTTGCGAAAAAAAATTATATGAAAAAAAAGAGAAAAAAAGAAAGAAAAAGAAAAAGCAAGCAGAAAAAGCCAAGAGCTCTTTAAACCAAAAGGCAAGAGCAAAAAGCCAGTAACTCTTTAAACTAAAATGCAAGGGTAAAAAAGATCCAAGGCTTTGAGCATTAATGCATAGGAGGGCCCACAGGAATAAAATCATGGCCTAAGTGGCTAAACCAAGCTGTCCCTAACCATGTGCTTGTGGCGTGAAGGTGTCAAGTGAAAAGCTTGAGACTGATCGGTTAAAGTCGTGATCCAAAGCAAAAAGAGTGTGCTTAAGAACCCTGGACACCTCTAATTAGGGACTCTAGCAAAGCTGAGTCACAATCTGAAAAGGTTCACCTAGTTATGTGTCTGTGGCATTTATGTATCCGGTGGTAACACTGGAAAACAAAGTGCTTAGGGCCACGGCCAAGACTCATAAAGTAGCTGTGTTCAAGAATCAACATACTAAACTAGGAGAATCAATAACACTATCTAAATTCTGAGTTCCTATAGATGCCAATCATTCTGAACTTCAAAGGATAAAGTGAGATGCCAAAACTGTTCAGAGGCAAAAAGCTACTAGTCCCGCTCATCTAATTGAAGCTAAGTTTCATTGATATTTTGGAATTTATAGTATATTCTCTTCTTTTATCCTATTTGATTTTCATTTCCTTGGGGACAAGCAACAATTTAAGTTTGGTGTTGTGATGAGCGGATAATTTATACACTTTTTGGCATTGTTTTTATTTAGTTTTTAGTATAATTTAGTTAGTTTTTACTATGTTTTTATTAGTTTTTATGCAAAATTCACATTTCTGGACTTTACTATGAGTTTGTGTATTTTTCTATGACTTCAGGTATTTTCTGGCTGAAATTGAGGGACTTGAGCAAAAATCTGATTCAGAGGCTGAAAAAGGACTGTAGATGTTGTTAGATTCTGATCTCCCTACACTCGAAATGGATTTTCTGGAGCTACAGAAGCCCAATTGATGCACTCTCAATTGCGTTGGAAAGTAGACATCCAGGGCTTTCCAGAAATATATAATAGTCCATACTTTACCGGAGTTTTGATGATGTAAACTGGCGTTCAAACACCAACTTTCTGCCCTATTCTAAAGTTAAACGCCAGAAACAAGTTACAAACCAGAGTTAAACGCCAGAAACAGGCTGCAACCTGGTGTTTAACTCCAAAAAGAGTCTCTACACGTGAAGGCTTCAATGCTTAGCCCAAGCACACACCAAGTGGGCCCCAGAAGTGGATTTCTGTATCATTTACTTATTTCTGTAAACCCTAGTTACTAGTTTAGCATAAAAACTACTTTTAGTGAATTCTTTCACATCTTTTGATCTTTTTTGAGACTATCTTTGTATCACTTTTGATCTCTTGATCACGTTTAGGGGGCTGGCCATTCGGCCATGCCTAGACCTTTCACTTATGTATTTTCAACGGTGGAGTTTCTACACCCCATAGATTAAGGTGTGGAGCTCTGCTGTTTCTCATGAATTAATGCAAAGTACTATTGTTTTTCTATTCAATTCAAGCTTATTCTTATTCCAAGATATTCACTTGCACTTTAACCTGATGAATGTGATGATCCGTGACACTCATCATCATTCTCACCTATGAACGCGTGCCTGACAGCCACTTCCGTTCTATCTGCAATAGCTTGAGTGTCTATCTCTTAGCCTCCTTGTTCACGATCAGAGTCTTCGTAGTATCGGCTAGAATTATTGGCAGCCATTCCTGAGATCCGGAAAGTCTAAACCTTGTCTATGGTATTCCGGGTAGGATCTGGGAAGGGATGACTGTGACGAGCTTCAAACTCGCGAGTAGCGTAGTGACAGACGCAAAAGGATCAATGGATCCTATTCCAACATGATCGAGAACCGACAGATGATTAGCCGTACGGTGACAGCGCATTTGGACCATTTTCACTGAGAGGACAGACAGTAGCCATTGACAACGGTGATCCCCCAACATAAAGCTTGCTATGCAAAGGAGTATGAATGATTGAATGAAGGCAGTAGGAAAGCAGAGATTTAGAAGGAACAAAGCATCTTCATACACTTATCTGAAATACCACCAATGGATTACATAAGTATTTCTATCTTATTTTTTTTAATTATATTTTAATTATCAAAATCCCATAACCATTTGAATCTGCCTGACTGAGATCTACAAGACGACCATAGCTTGCTTCAAGCTGACAATCTCCGTGGGATCGACCCTTACTCACGTAAGGTTTATTACTTGGACGACCCAGTGCACTTGCTGGTTAGTTGTGCGGAGTTGTGACAAAGAGTTGAGATTACAATTGAGCGTACCAAGTTGTTGGCGCCATTGAGATCACAATTTTGTGCACCAAGTTTTTGGCGCCCTTGCCGGGGATTGTTCGAGTTTGGACAACTGACGGTTCTTCTTGTTGCTCAGATTAGGTAATTTTATTTTATTTTTAAGCTTTTTATTTTCGAAAAATTTTCGAAAAATTCCAAAAAAAAAAATTTATAAAATCATAAAACCAAAAATAAATTGATGTTTCTTATTTGAGTTTAGTGTCAATTTTTAAGTTTAGTGTCAATTGTATCTTTTTAATTTCCTAAAAAAAATTTCGAAAATTCATGCATGTGTCCTTCATAATCTTCAAGTTGTTCTTGATGATTTTCTTTGTTTGATCTTTGCTTTTTCATGTTTTGTGTCTTTTCTTGTTTTTCATATGCATTTTCAATTTGTTAGTGTCTAAACATTGAAAATCTCTAAGTTTGGTGTCTTGCATGTGTTTCTTTTCTTAAAAATTTTCAAAAACATGTTCTTAATGTTCATCTTGACATTCAAAGTGTTCTTGCATGCATCATGTATTTTGATCTTGAATTTTTATGTTTTGACTCATTTTGATGTTTTTGTCTTTCCTCATTAAAAATCCAAAGATCAAAAAATTATATTTCCCTTATTCTTCTCATAAATTTCGAATATTTGAGTTGACAATTTTCAAATTTTTTTCAAAATTTAGTTGTTTCTTATGAGTCAAGTCAAATTTTCAATTTAAAAATCCTATCTTTTCAAAACTTTTTCAAAAATCAATTCTTTTTCATTCTCCTTTCATATTTTCGAAAATTTTTAAAAGTGATTTTCAAAATCTTTTCTTAATTTTATTCCATATTTTCAAAACCTTTACTAACATTTAATATTTTGATTCAAAAAATTTTTTTTCAAGTTGTTACTTGCCTATTAAGAAAGGATCAATCTTTAAATTCTAGAATCATATCTTTTAGTTTCTTGTTAGTCAAGTAATCAACTTTAATTTTCAAAATCAAATCTTTTTAATTTCCAATTCAAATTTTTTTAAAATGATTTTCAATCACATCCTTTTCTATTTTAATCATATCTTTTTTCAAAATCAATTTCAAAATCTTTTCTAACTTCTTATATTTTCAAAATTGATTTTCAAATCTGTTTCAATTAACTACTTGACTTTTTGTTTGTTTTACTATTTCTTATCTTTTTCAAAACCACCTAACTACTTTTCTCTCTCTTATTTTCGAAAATCACTAAACCTCTTTTTCAAAAATTTCTTTTCATTAACTAATTCTCTTAAATTTCAATTTAATTTTATTTTCCTTCTTAATTTT
>NC_029787.2:84778775-84818674 GCF_000816755.2 Arachis ipaensis
GGATTGTTCGAGTTTGGACAACTGACGGTTCTTCTTGTTGCTCAGATTAGGTAATTTTATTTTATTTTTAAGCTTTTTATTTTCGAAAAATTTTCGAAAAATTCCAAAAAAAAAAATTTATAAAATCATAAAACCAAAAATAAATTGATGTTTCTTATTTGAGTTTAGTGTCAATTTTTAAGTTTAGTGTCAATTGTATCTTTTTAATTTCCTAAAAAAAATTTCGAAAATTCATGCATGTGTCCTTCATAATCTTCAAGTTGTTCTTGATGATTTTCTTTGTTTGATCTTTGCTTTTTCATGTTTTGTGTCTTTTCTTGTTTTTCATATGCATTTTCAATTTGTTAGTGTCTAAACATTGAAAATCTCTAAGTTTGGTGTCTTGCATGTGTTTCTTTTCTTAAAAATTTTCAAAAACATGTTCTTAATGTTCATCTTGACATTCAAAGTGTTCTTGCATGCATCATGTATTTTGATCTTGAATTTTTATGTTTTGACTCATTTTGATGTTTTTGTCTTTCCTCATTAAAAATCCAAAGATCAAAAAATTATATTTCCCTTATTCTTCTCATAAATTTCGAATATTTGAGTTGACAATTTTCAAATTTTTTTCAAAATTTAGTTGTTTCTTATGAGTCAAGTCAAATTTTCAATTTAAAAATCCTATCTTTTCAAAACTTTTTCAAAAATCAATTCTTTTTCATTCACCTTTCAAATTTTCGAAAATTTTTAAAAGTGATTTTCAAAATCTTTTTCTTAATTTTATTCCATATTTTCAAAACCTTTACTAACATTTAATATTTTGATTCAAAATTTTTTTTTCAAGTTGTTACTTGCCTATTAAGAAAGGATCAATCTTTAAATTCTAGAATCATATCTTTTAGTTTCTTGTTAGTCAAGTAATCAACTTTAATTTTCAAAATCAAATCTTTTTAATTTCCAATTCAAATTTTTTTAAAATGATTTTCAATCACATCCTTTTCTATTTTAATCATATCTTTTTTCAAAATCAATTTCAAAATCTTTTCTAACTTCTTATATTTTCAAAATTGATTTTCAAATCTGTTTCAATTAACTACTTGACTTTTTGTTTATTTTACTATTTCTTATCTTTTTCAAAATCACCTAACTACTTTTCTTTCTCTTATTTTCAAAAATTACTAAACCTCTTTTTCAAAAATTTCTTTTCATTAACTAATTCTCTTAAATTTCAATTTAATTTTATTTTCCTTCTTAATTTTCGAATTCTAATTAATATTTAAAATAAAAAATAAAAAAAATTTTTTTAATTATTTTCGAATTTCTTCTCCCCCTCCCTCTCTGTGTTCGAATTTTTCTCTTCTTCTTTTTCTATTCTTCTCTTCTTCTACTCACATAAAGAAATCTCTGTACTGTGACATCGAGAATTTCTCTTATTTTCTGTTCTCTTCTTTTTCATATGAGCAGGAACAGGGATAAAGACATTCTTATTGAAGCTGATCCTGAACCTGAAAGGACTCGTAAGAGGAAACTAAGAGAAGCTAAAGCACAACCCTCTGGAGAAGACCTGACAGAAATTTTTGAAAAAAGAAGGAGACATGGCCGAACCCAATAACAATGGTGGAGATGCAAGGAAGATGCTTGGTGACTTTATTGCACCCTCTTCCAACTTCTATGGAAGAAGCATCTCAATTCCTGCAATTGGAGCAAACAACTTTGAGCTTAAGCCTCAATTAGTTTCTCTAATGCAGCAGAATTAAAAGTTTCATCGACTTCCAATGGAAGATCGTCATCAGTTTTTAGCTGAATTTGTGCAAATCTGTGACACTGTTAAGACCAATAAAGTTAGTCCTGAGGTCTACAGGCTTATGCTTTTCCCTTTTGCTGTAAGAGACAGAGCTAGAACATGGTTGGATTCACAACCTAAAGAAAGTCTGAACTCTTGGGAAAAGCTGGTCAGTGCTTTCCTGGCTAAATTCTTTCCACCTCAAAAGATGAGCAAGCTTAGAGTGAAAATCTAAACCTTCAGACAGAAGGAAGGAGAGTCCCTCTATGAAGCTTGGGAAAGTAGACATCCAAGACTTTCCAGAAATATATAATAGTCCATACTTTGCCCGAGTTTTGACGATGCAAATTGGCATTCAAACACCAACTTTTTGCCCTATTCTGAAGTTAAATGCCAGAAAGAAGTTACAAACCAGAGTTAAACGCCAGAAACAGGCTGCAACCTGGCGTTTAACTCCAAGAAGAGTCTCTACACGTGAAGGCTTCAATGCTCAGCCCAAGCACACACCAAGTGGGCCCCAGAAGTGGATTTCTGTATCATTTACTTATTTCTGTAAATCCTAGTTACTAGTTTAGTATAAAAACTACTTTTAGTGAATTATTTCACATCTTTTGATCATTTTTTAGACTATCTTTGTATCACTTTTGATCTATTGATCACGTTTAGGGGGCTGGCCATTCGGCCATGCCTAGACCTTTCACTTATGTATTTTCAATGGTGGAGTTTCTACACCCCATAGATTAAGGTGTGGAGCTCTGCTGTTCCTCATGAATTAATGCAAAATACTATTGTTTTTCTATTCAATTCAAGCTTATTCGTATTCCAAGATATTCACTCACACTTCAACCTGATGAATGTGATGATCCGTGACACTCATCATTATTCTCACCTATGAACGCGTGCCTGACAAGCACTTCTGTTCTATCTGCAATAGCTTGAGTGTCTATCTCTTAGCCTCCTTGTTCATGATCAGAGTCTTCGTAGTATAGGCTAGATTTATTGGCGGCCATTCCTGAGATCCGGAAAGTCTAAACCTTGTCTGTGGTATTCCGAGTAGGATCTGGGAAGGGATGACTGTGACGAGCTTCAAACTCGCGAGTGTTGGGCGTAGTGACAGACGCAAAAGGATCAATGGATCCTATTCCAACATAATCGACAACCGACAGATGATTAGCCGTGCGGTGACAACGCATTTAGACCATTTTCACTGAGAGAACAGATGGTAACCGTTGACAATGGTGATCCCCCAACATAAATCTTGCCATGGAAAGGAGTATGAATGATTGAATGAAGGCCGTAGGAAAGCAGAGATTCATAAGGAACAAAGCATCTTCATACGCTTATCTGAAATGCCCCCAATGAATTACATAAGTATTTCTATCTTATTTTCTGTTTTAATTATATTTTAATTATCAAAATCCCATAACCATTTGAATCTGCCTGACTGAGATTTACAGGACAACCATAGCTTGCTTCAAGCCGGCAATCTCCGTGGGATCGACCCTTACTCACGTAAGGTTTATTACTTGGATGACCCAGTGCACTTGCTGGTTAGTTGTGCGGAGTTGTGACAAAGAGTTGAGATTACAATTGAGCGTACCAAGTTGTTGGCACCATTGAGATCACAATTTCGTGCACCATCTGTCCTTATGCAATTTTACTTTTCCGTTCAAATTGAGCTTGATTTACTTTCCTGCAATTTATATTTTTTGCAAATGTTCTTAGAGCTATGATCCACTGAACCCCAATCATTAGGGGGAGGAGCTCTGTTATGATTCACATGATTTAGTGAATTTCTTTTTCTTCTCAATTCAATTGAGTAGCTATAGAATATCCTCTGTTTTAATTGAGATTCATCCACTCCGGAAAGGGGTTTGAATATGATGAATGCTTGTGTGAGCCTCAGAAGAGGAATCATGAGCATTAGAATTGAGGCTCTATCCTTCACGACTCTCTTGATCAACACCATTCGGGAGAAATTGAGATCTTGAGAGTTAGTGTGGCTTATGGATGAGAGACATGCACTTAACCTCTTCTCATGACAATTAGATCAAGGAATTGGCAAGATTGATTGTGATTAGAGAGATTGGATAGCCAAGGAATTGGGATCTAATCAATTTCAATCCACCATAAATCTACTCATATGATTGAGAAAGGAGTTGAGACCCATTTGATTCATTATGGATTATAGTATCTCCAATCCCTAGTGAATTTCTCTTTCTGTTAACTGTCTTTAATTTCACATTGAGTACTTTTATTTGCTGCTTCTTTAATTTCCCTGCACCCAAAGCCCCATTTACATTTCCAGCAATTTATTTTTCATGAAATTTATGTTTCTTACCATCTAAGTTTCTGTCAATTTACTTTCAATACTTTAAATTTCCTACAATTTATATTCTGTTGATTCAATTTCACTCAATTCACCACTGTTAGCTTGACTAGACTAATCACCTCACTAAAGTTGCTTGATCCATCAATCCTCGTGGGATTGACCTCACTTTCGTGAGTTTTACTACCTGATGCGACCCGGTATACTTGCCGGTTAGTTTGTGCGGAATCGATTTTCTCTCATCAGTAACCGAAAGGCAAGTCCCTCTAGAGAAGCAAATGCAAGAGCTCACCCAATGCCAGATTGACAACATGAGAGCATTCAATGAATTTACTACTCCTTATGAAGGAAGACACATAAATAGGCATGATTATGACATGAATGCCCAAGCTAAGCTCAACTACATAGTTAGATATATGCCCAATTTACAGCCAGTAATTCAAAAATATGATGCAGTGTATGAACAGCTAAAGGAAATGGAGGAAGGAAGAACGTTACGCCATGAAGAGACAGTGGAGAAGAAGATGAAAAAAGCTGGATTTTGGAAGAAACAAAAGGGGAAACAAAAAGAGAAAGGAGATACAAGCAATCCATAGGAGGGAGAACAAAGGGAAGAGAAAAAGAAGAAGAAAAAGAAAGTAAAGCAACCCACAGAATAAAAGGTGGTAGAGGTCCTTTTTCATTTTAGCATTAAATAAGGAGTGCATATATGAAATAGAACATGTCTCCAAATTTAGTTCATGAGTTATTTTTAGTTGAAGTCACTTGCATTCTGTTTGCTTTCTTTATTGTCATTTTAGCTTGCTAGTCTATATGCTTATGTCATTTCATCTTACTTAAGTTGTATGCTTTGTTCCCCATAATTGAATAAAAGAAAATGTTATGAAACAGAGAAAGAGTAAAAGTCCATTTTGATAGAAGATAGAATAAGAATCCTAAAGTTATGTGGTGGTGCATGCTTGAATACTTAGCAAGTTCACAAATAAGGTGGATGGGTGGAATGTTCCCTTATGAATAAGCTTAGTTTGCTTTACATGATACCTTTGTGAATAAAGATCCTTGTAAGAAAAAAAGAAAAGAGAAAGAA
Source organism: Arachis ipaensis (assembly GCF_000816755.2). Classification (NCBI taxonomy): domain Eukaryota; kingdom Viridiplantae; phylum Streptophyta; class Magnoliopsida; order Fabales; family Fabaceae; genus Arachis; species Arachis ipaensis. The sequence goes on from NC_029787.2 coordinate 84,783,957, forward strand.
TAAAAGGGAAGCCAACTTTAGTGGTCAAGTTAGGCCACTAACGGCAGCACTAACGTTGGCAATAGAAAGAAAGAAACAAGGAATAAGCTAGGCACCAATAGCTTGAACCTTAAGATATATGCTTGTGGTGCTTTTGTATTAGGATATGCTTGGATGATTAGGTTTTAAGGAGTGCTTTAGCACTTGATAACTTGGGTTAACTAACCCAGAATTATCAGCCGAATGTCCATTGTCAAGAGCAACCTAACTATAAAGCATTTAGTAACCCAAAGAGGTGCTGGACATCAATGTCTTAAGGATTAAATTGCAAGCCAAATGCCTGTGGTGTGTATGTGTTGAGGAGAGGCTTGAGTTAGTAAGTATGAGGGGTGCTTCATCACCCAACACCTTGAGTCAATTGGGTCGGGAGTGTTGACTGAAAACTTACCATAAAGAGCTGCCTCAACACAGAACACTAAGCTTCAATAAAAAGAATAAGCCTCTAGCAAGAAAAAGAGAAAAGCAAAAAAAAAGTATAAACCAAGGATCAAAGAATAAAAAGGTTTCATAAAAGCAACAGAGTTAGTGCTTAAGGGGATGTTTTAACCTGGAAACTAATAAGTTCATGAGCTTCAAAGATATCATGCATGAAACCCCATGAACCATGATTAAATGTCTTCCAATAAGGGCTTACATATATCTCTGTTTTCATTCATTCTTCTTAGGTTTTACTGCTTGCTTGGGGACAACCAAGATTTAAGTTTGGTGTTGTGATGCCTAGGAATCTTAGGCTATTTTCACAAGCCATTTTCATTAGTTTTTACTTGGTTTCATGCACTTTCTTAGGCAATAAGCAAGCATTTGGATGAGTAATGTATGCATGTCTTGATTCAATCAAACATTGTTATTTACAAATATTTTCATGAGATTGAGCAAGAATTACTTGTTTTAATGAATGATGCATTAACTTGTGATTATGGCAAGGCTTTGATGTATTTGCTTGGTTAATGATAGGTAAGGAGAAGCAAAGCAAAGGCAAAGAAGAAGAAGAAGCTATAGCGCTAGTGGCCAAAGTTAGCCCACTAATGCTATGGTTAACGTTGCCATTAACATTGGCTCAAGGAGAAGGAAGCAATGTTAGTAACCAGAGTTGGCTCACTAACGTTGCTAATAACATTGCCAAGGAAGAGAAAAGCAACGTTAGTGGCCTAAGTTGGCTCACTAACGTTGCCCACTAACGTTACCAAGGATGAGAAGCAACGTTGGTGACCCAAAGTTAGCCTACCAACCTTGTTACACAAAGAATGGTGCCAACGTTAGTGAGCTAACGTTACTTCATGTTAGCACACTAACGTCTTCGACAAATTTTCAACTTGGAGCTGGAAAAATTGCTAGTGTGCATACGCATGGGGCATTGTGCGTACGCACAAAGGAAAATTTTGCCAGTGTGTGCACGCATGAGGCATCGTGCGTACACACAACAAGCAGAATATTAGTGGCACTGTTGGTGCACTAACGCCAGTGGCAAAGCCCTGGTAGCTTTCAAAGGCAACGTTAGTGCCACCGTTAGTGCACTAACGGTGGTGACTAACGCCAGTACCAACTTTCATTTCAATGGAACCCATGCAAGTTTGTGAACGTTAGTGAGCTAACGCCTGGGCTAACTTCAGAGAGAGCCACCCCTAATTGCTTCAACTAAGGCCAAAGCCCATATCCAAGTACTTGAAGATTGCTTCGAGGAATGTATATATAGGATAGCTTTTGAACTTAAAAAAGAAGGCTGCAAAGTAGGGACCCTAATTGGGAAACCCTGAATCATTTTTTTTGTACTTAGTTGCTTTCATGTACTTTTCCTTTCTTTTTTGAGATTTTTTGAGCAATGATGAACTAAAACCCACATCATTAGGGGGAGGAGCTCTATTGTAATTCCAATGAATGAATGAAATTCTTCTTCTTCTCAATCTGCTTGTTGTAGCTAAGAGATAACTTCTGTGTTTATTTGATCAACTCACTCCGGACGGGGGTTTAGATCCATTGAATTTCTATGTGAGGCTCAGAAGGGGAACCATATAAATTAGTTTGGTGTTCTATCTCTCACAACTCTCTTGATCAACACATTCGGGATGAATTGAGATCTTGAGAACTTGTGTGGCTCATGGATAAGAGAGATGCACTTAACCTCTTCTCATGACAATTAGATCAAGGAATTGGCAAATTGATTGTGTTAAGAGAAATTGGGTTGCCAAGGAATTGGGACTCAATTAATTACAATCCACTATAGATCTACTTCATATGATTGAGAATAAAGTTGAAAACCATTGATTCATGATGGATTATGATATCTCCAATCCCTAATGAATCTTTCTCTTTGATATTCTTCACTTTAATTACCTTGAGTTTCCTTTAATTGTCTTGAATTTACTGCTTTCTTTAATTCCCAACACCCAAAGCCCATTTAGATTTCATGCAATTTATATTTTATTTCCATTTACATTCTTGCCTTTACTTTCTTGCTATTTAAGCTTCTGCTCATTTAAGTTTCTTGCCATTTAAGTTTCTGTTATTTAGTTTCTTGTCATTTAAGTTTCTGCCAATTACATTTTGCAATTTACTCTCAGCACTTTACTTTCCAGCAATTTACTTTATGTTGATTCAATTTCACTAAAACCATCAACTATTCGCTTGACTAGACAAATAACCTAACTAAAATTGCTTAATCTATCAATCCCTGTGGGATCGACCTCACTCTTGTGAGTTATTACTTGACGATTCGATATACTTGTCGAAGGGGATTCGTGCTGTGCAAATTCCCGGTCATCAGTGCCAGCAGCTCCTTCTAAAATGTAAGTTGTACACAATATAACTCTCTTTTGATATCATTTATAATTCTTATTCTTATACTATTTTATATCTCACTGTGCAGTCAATCACCCCCTCAAGCTACTACTGGATTAATGATGATCGCTAAGACAGCATCCTATGTACTGAAAGAACTTCCGGCGCCATCATTCAACCTTGACTTCACTGATTCGAGTCAGGAAGAAACTCTGACTCAGGAGGGACGGGCGGGATTTGAAAAGGAAAAGAGTTAAGAGAGCCCGATTCAAGTTGAAGATTTAAAGGAACTGGTAGATCAATTTGCAAATATAGGGGTTGCGGCAACCTTAAAATTTGTAGAGGATAGAACTTTCCCGCTCCAAAAGGTGCAACATGACGACCACTTTTTTGAAAAGTTTGAAACTCGTGCAAGGAGGAGGGAATTGTCGAGCGACCTAAAAGAAAAGTTCTTCCTCCAACACATGTAAAAGTCCTATGCAGATAGAAGCACTAAAGAGTGGGAGCCAATGTGCATCCTCAATGCCCAATAACCAATGCAAATGTCAAAATCCACTTCGCGTCTTTAAAAGCTCGTTCACATATTGAAGCTGAGGTAATATCAGAATAAGATTAGTGATTTTATTATGAGCTGTGATTGTAATAGAGAAACTGGCGGAGCAAGTTGCTAACACAGGGGTTGCGGCAGCCTTAAAATTTGCAGAGGATAAAACTCCCCCGTTCCAAAAGGTGCAGCCTAACGACCACTTTTTTGAAAAGTTTGAAACTCCCGCGAGAAGGAGGGAATTGTCGGGACCTAAAAGAAAAGTGCTACCTCTAGGCAACACATGTAGAGTGGTGCACAAATTGTGAATCACACTTTTCACAACTCGTACCACTAACCAGCAAGTGCACTGGGTCGTCCAAGTAATACCTTACGTGAGAAAGGGTAGAATCCCACAAAGATTGTTGGCTTGAAGCAATCTATGGTTATCTTGTAACTCTTAGTCAGGATATCAATTATAATTATCAAGTTGAATTACGAAGAATAAAAGAGCAAGAAATAAATACTTGTTATGCAGTAATGGAGAATATGTTGGAGTTTTGGAGATGCTTTGTCTTCTGAATCTCTGCTTTCCTACTGTCATCTTCTTCACGCACACAAGTTTCCTCCTATGGCAAGCTGTATGTTGGTGGATCACCATTGTCAATGGCTACTGATGAGCGGATATTTTATACGCTTTTGGGGGTTAATTTCATATAGTTTTTAGTATGTTTTAGTTAGTTTTTAGTTTATTTTCATTAGTTTCTAAGCAAAATTCATATTTCTGGACTTTACTATGAGTTTGTGTGTTTTTCTATAATTTCAGGTATTTTCTGGCTGAAATTGAGGGAGCTGAGCAAAAATCTGATTCAGACTGAAAAAGGACTGCTGATGTTGTTGGATCCTGACCTCTCTGCAAGTAGATATGTTTTCCAGACCATACAATTTTTTTTTATCAAAATGTACATTAATATCTAATTATGATTAGGGTTTCACTTTAAATAGGAGAACAGAGGTAGCAACACGCTGGAGATGTCCGGACATGTTAATCTTAAGAGTGATAATGATCTTCAACTTACTGTGGTCAGTACATGCAAGTGTTTTTAATATATAAAAAAATATGTGGTTTGGGTTCAGGAAATATTCTAAGTGAACTGTCATGGATATCTTTGTGTAAGATTCTGTAGAAGACTGTGTTGAAAGCCTCAAATACAAAACACCAACTAAAAGATTGCCGGCAGTTTAAAGTCTGGTTCGGTTGTTGCTAATCAAATTGATGAAGAATGCCAGCTTTCAACCAATAGGTTCACTCGAAAGGGAGGGAAAAAACAAAAGTCTTAGACATCTGATGCTGATAATTAAGTATTAACTAAAGTTTACAAAGTTATTTAATATTCGTAGTATATGTTTAACCATGGACTATATGTTTTGGAAGATGTTCTATATTTGGGGATCACAAGACTTACATATGTGCAATGATATTCAAAAAGCGATGTATCATCGTGAATATATTTTGAATGAGACTTATATTATATGAGTATGATTTATATAATGTTAAGTGTATGAGAATATATGCCTTAAACATAATCCATAATGAGTAATACCTTAAAAATTTGAACACATAGAAATTGATTGTACAACTATTTTTCACGTGATGGATACAAATTTGACATTATATGAAATACAACTGACAACCTAAATGGGAGTTTCTGATTGATAAGTACTATTTACATATTGATAACGACTATTGATATAGCCAAATTATCCAAAATATAATTTTAATTTAGAGTTGATTTCTCATTTGTGTGATACTTGGGAATACTACTCAAAATACTTAACGCAGGTTATAGAATGGTCTACAAAGGATAAAAACTATTAATTAAACTTCATTCTTTAACCATATATAATTATGGTACAAATTGAAATTTAACCTTAGAGAAGCCATATCTAAAAATGTGTTTCTCAAAATGCAAGGTAAAGAAATAGAAAAGCAGATTGGTTTTGAGTGGGGATGCAATTTATGAAAAAAATAGAAACTATTAATTAAATTTCATTCTTTATCCATGTTTAATTATTGTGCCGAAAGAAATTTTAATAATAAAAAATGATAGGTAAATAAAATAGAAGTTTATATTGGTTTTAAAAAAAGAAAGTGAATTCGAGATTAAAAAAAAAACCATGTAGTGATGATATTTCTAAATTGGCATAGATTTCTGATGCACGGAAAACTTGTCTCTCAACAAATTCCCCTTCGGCAAGTATACCGAATTGTCGTCAAGTAAAACTCCCAATAGAGTGAGGTCGAATCCCACAGAGATTAACGAATTAAGCAATCAATGGTTAATTGATTATCCTAGTTAGACGAATCATAATGGAGTGATAAGTAACAAGGAAATGTAAATGGCAGAAAAGTAAAGAAAGCAATAGAGTGCAGAGAAGTAAAATGACAAGAAAAGTAAATGTAAGAACTAAAAATAAAATGAACATTGGGATCAAGAGATATTGCAATTCTCCGGATCAAGTTCATTATCATCTCTTCCGCAATCAATGCACTTATTGATCTCCTTGGCAATCTTAATTGATTGAATTACAATTTCTTGCAATTCAATCTCTCAAATCTTGATCAATAGCCAATTCCTTGGTCAATTGCTCATGAGAAGAGATGAAGTATGGTCACTGATTATACCACATGCATTTCCCAAACCAGGTAATGGCCTTGATTGGTTGACAATTGTGGGCTTGCTTGCTTGATCTTTGAAGTGGGCTTGAGAGAGAAGTGAGTCAAGTTGAGGTCTAGGTGCTAAAGTTAGTGCCAAAGTTAGCCAAACTAACGCTACAAGTGTGGCGTTAGTGCTAAAGTTATTGTGGCTAACGTTGCACTTGCTACCCAGTTGGTGTTTTTGGGGCTTAAAAGATGCCTCTTGTTTGTACTCCAATTTCATGCCCACTATAAAGTATTATATATCGTTGGAAAGCTCCAAATGTCAGCTTTCTAACGCAACTAGAATCACCTCAATTGGACCTCTGTAACTCAAGTTATGCTCCTTTGAAGTGCACATGGTCGCTGGCATATATGCCAACGTTACTGGAAATGTTGATTGCCAATAACGCCAGCGATTTTCATGTTTCTGAAGCTCAAACTTAGTGTCCACCCCATACTATTATATATTGTTGGAAATCCCTGGATGTCTACTTTCCAATGCCTTTGGAAGCGCATCATTTGGAGCTCTACAACTCGAGTTATACTTCTTGGAAGGTAAAGAGGTCAGTTGGCCAAAATACAGGCTGATACCATGTTCATCATTACACTTTCAGGGCAGGTTTTCTCCCTCAAATTTAGTGTCAACCATGTAGTGCCATATATTCTTGGAAAGCTCTGGAATTCTACTTTCCAATGCCACTGGAATCACCTCATTTGGAGTTTTGTGGCTCAAGTTATTCTTGTTTGAAGAAGGCATGGTCAAGCTGCCAGGTGGAACTTTTGCCCACATTAACTACCACGTTAACTAAGTTAACGTGGGAGTTAACGTGGCTCTTTGTGGCTTGTGTTGGCAACGTTAGTGACAATGTTTGGTGTCACTAACGTTGTCGACAACTTCTCTTCCTCACGTTAACTTTCTTCTCTTCTTCTTTTGGCCTGAAATCAATCAAACAAAGTACATCAAAGTCTTGCTCTTAATCATGGGATCATGCATCATCCAATTTATTATATAATTCATGCAAAATTCTTATGAAATCATGTAAAGTGCACAATGTTTGCTTGAATCAAGATGTAAGTGAAGATCTACCCAAAACTAGCTTATTTCCTAAGAAAATGCATGAAACTACCTTAAAAACAGTAAAGAAAAGGTCAGTAAAACTGGGCAAAATGCCCTGGCATCAATTTCTTATGAATAAAAAGAAATTTGTTGGTGACTTAACATTTCTCTGCACGCACGTAATGGGCAAATGTATCATTATAAAGAAATCTAAACAAGGTTCAAGAGTATAAGCTATTATATTGCTGACTAATTATGGTAACAGTCCTAATAAAAATTTTCAACATATTACTATGACAAGGTTAAAATAATTATATATGTATTGAAATAGATATACATCGTTGAGATGAAAGAAAAGTTTGAATGGCATAAGTGAAAAAGATGGTCACATCGAAAAAGTCGTTGATTTCACAAAAGTTGATTAAAAAAGTTAACATAAATATGGTTAGTAGTATAGGGAGATCTAAAGTTGTATTTTTTATCATGAGAAAGATTTAGTATCTTTTCAAGAATATATTATTGAAAGCGTAAAATTTGTCTAAATTTTTTGATTTCAGACAATTGCATTATCGAGGTAGAAAGCAAAATCTTTTAGGATTGATATGGTTTATTACTATGGATAAATAAGAATGGAAAAAGTATACATTAACATCTACTCCAAATTGGAAAGAGAAGTTAAATGAAAATAGCTTTGATAATGTATCATCTATTTCCAGTGATCCAAGCACGAATCCACGTAAATATTATTAAGAAATATATATTCAAACTCATTTACTTTTACCAAGAGTTTGTAGTCCATTCTCATCAAATTTTATTTTTTTTTGAAGAGGATTTACAGAGATAAGAGTAAAAACATTATGACATATACATATTAAGTAATCATATATATATATATATATAAGCATTCAAATATAAGAAAATAAAAGCTGATTTTGCTGGTTTTGTTTTACATATTAGTAGTATTTTGTCTTTAGTCAACTCAAAGCACATTGCACAACATATACATATTAAGTAATTATAGACAATGCTACCAAAGGTCCATAAAAAGATGTCTTTCTAACAAAATATAATCCTCATTAAGTAAGATAAAGTTGATGGATCCTTATACGGATTAAGTAAAAAACTTCTCCTCCACAATTACAATGTTGAAAGAGCCCATATATGCTTTAAAGAAATGGTTCAATAGGTTTCACGAATAATAGAAACGAAAAAGCAAGTGATATAAAAGCATAAAGAAATTGGATAAGTTGAATACAATAATATATCTACTAATTGCTCGACTAAGTGACAAAAAATATAAAGGAATTTTTTTAGGTAGATTATGGCTACAGTTTTTGTAGGTTATACGCATAAACCCTAAAAGCTTTGTAATGAAAGTAGAAATGTTTCAGAAGGAGAGTAAAAACAGGGATAAAGTACTTGCAACAAGGATAGTCATTTTAATGGCTTAATCTTTGAAAGTTTCAAACAGCAATCGATCATAACCGATCAAGTTGAGTTAATAAAAAGGGTTAGCTGATAAAGACGAATCATTATGTTGCATAGCCAAAGATGTTGCAGTATTGGCTTTTACATACACTACCACCCATAAATCCAATTTTATGTTAATGGTGTTCACATGCATTTGGAATTGCATTCATCGAGTTTCTAACTATTTATGGCAATTATCAATAAAGAGATGATTCATTAAAATATTTCTCCACTCTGATACGATATGTCTTTTTAATGCAAGTAAGTATCGTTAATGCTAAAGTGAAACTGTAGTCAAAGTGGACAGTTTATTGGACAAGACACCGTAAAGTGCTTAATATAAAATTAGGGTGGTTTCAACAGTCAACACAGCTACACTTAGAACGCCTGGAAAGATAGGGTTATTTTTCAAGGAATATCAAATTGGATTTTAGTTATATCTTTTTTAATGGCTACATTCCAGAACACTAAAGGAAGATATCATGATGTGGACAACAAGCAAATTGAATTTTCAGGCGAGTTTATAGTAAGAAATAAGTAAAAATAATGGTCTATAACGAAAAAAGTCCGTTCTTAATTGATAAACCACTATTTTATGGTTTATCTTGTGCTCAATCAAGTGGATTTTATCAATCTTTCATACACTTATTTATATGATTTGCATGAGTTTACGTTTTCCTTCCTGATTTTGTGCTATGATTGAAAACATGCTTCTTTGGTCTTAATTTTGATATGTTTAATCTTCTCTTATTACAATTTGATGCCTTGATATGTGTGTTAAGTGTTTTCAGAGATTACAGGGCATGAATGGCTTAGACGATAGAAAGGAAGCATGCAAAAGTGGAAGGAATACAAGAAGTTGAAGGAACTGCAAAGCTATCAGCCTGACCCTCTCGCACTAAAATGACCATAACTTGAGCTACAGAGGTCTAAATGATGCGGTTCCAGTTGCATTGGAAAGCAAACGTCCAGGACTTCGATTTGATATATAATTTGCCATAGTGGCCGTACCGATAGGCGACGCGAATGCGTGCTCCACGCAGACGCGTCGCAGTGACGAAAATCAGCGTGGCAGATTTCGTAATCAGCGATTTCTGCGCTATTTCCAGCTCAGTTTCAAGCCCAGAAAACACAAATTAAAGGCTACAAAGTGGAGGAATGAAGGGAGATCTTCCATTATTCACTTTTCATAATTTAGATGTAGTTTTTAGAGAGAGAGGTTCTCTCCTCTCTCTTAGGATTTAGGATTAGGAGCCCTCTTAAAGGATTTAGGACTATTCCTTCTCAATTTCCAGGTTTAATGTTCTTTTTATTTATTTTCTCAAATTGGTTTATGAACTCTTATTGTTTAGATTGGTTTTATATTTAATATATTTTGAGGTATTTCAGATTTGACTTTGTTTTGCTTTATTTATATGGATACTTTTAATTTAATTTAGATATTTTCTTCCTTTTGACTTTGGTTAAGTAATTGGTAAAACTTGAGTTGTCAAACTCAGCAGTGATTGAAATTGGCAGATTACTAATTGATCTAGATCGCTCTAAAGCTAGTCTTCCCACAGGGATTGACTAAGACTTGAGGATCAAGCAAATTAGTCCACTTGACTTAACTAAGAGGGAGCAGAATCCAATTCTCATCACAATTGATAAGGATAACTAGGATAGGACGTCTAGTTCTTATACCTTGCCAAGAGATTTTATAATTATTAATTTATTTTTCTTGTCATTTAAATTAATTGTTTCTTATTTTCAAAAACCCAAAAACATATCTTTTTACATAACCAATAATAAATCATACCTCCCTGCAATTCCTTGAGAAGACGACCCGAGGTTTAAATACTTCGGTTATAAATTTTATTGAATTTTGTTACTTGTGACAACCAAACTTTTGTAAGAAAGGAATTCTTGTCGGTCTAGAAGCTATACTTACAACGCGAATTTATTTGTAAAAATTCTAGATCGCGCGAGAGTTTCGCTCTTTTCAAAATGGCGCCGTTGCCGGAGAATTGCAAACGTGTGCCTTATTATTGGTTATTGTAAATATTTTTCTTTTACTTGTTTATTTGTTTTTGTTTTCCCTTTTTACTTCTATTAGCTACTATGAGTTCTCACCCCCTCTTACTTTGAGTTTGGTTCTAAATTTGTTTAAAGGAGTGGAAGCTATAACAGGACTATGCATCACGGTCAAAGCAATCAAAAATAGATGGAGCCAAGAGGATCTGATCAACCCTTTAGGCAACAACACCTTCCAAGATATCATGGACAAGGACCATTCTACAATGCATACCAAGATGATAGATATGATGGACCCCTTGGTAGTTACCAATAAGTCCCACCCTGTGCTCATAGACCACCCTCTCAACATAGCTTTGAACCACCACACTCACAAGCTCCTTTTCACTATTCACCACTGTATGATCCTTATTCACCCCAATTCCAATCCAATTACTCCCAAGAACCACCACTTTCTTATGTACAATGTCCATATCCATCACCTCAAGAATCATAGGCTCGCCGCAAGGAAACAGTAGATCAATTTCACGCAACCCTTCATCAACTGGAGCAAGCAATAAATCAATTATCTTCCAGATGTTCGGGCACTCAAGGAATCCTCCTGACTTTATGTGGAGAATCTAATGAAGAACGTAGCATGAAGGAGACACTGGAAACTCCAGTGGACAGTAAGGAGCATGAATTTGTTCTGGAACAATTGGAGGAAGCCCAAATTATCCAAGAAGAAGAAGAGTTGATTGAAGACTTAGGAGACGCTAAACCTCCATGGGAATCCAGAATTGTGGAAAATTCCATCAAGGACGTTACAATTGATGCCAAGGAGGATAATGCACGACCCGCAAAGCGGGTATTTTATGAAGAACTAGACAGAATAACCCAAAACGCAAGTTTCCTTGATAATGATAATCACAAGTCAAATTCTCTTAGTAATGAACTTGCATCCGCAAGTGAATTCTTTGAGATAGAAGAATCTTCCCCAAGTGAATATGAAAATGATGCTAAGGTAGATTTTTCTCAACCTCCAACTTATGACTTGAGTGATGTTGAGGAAGAAACCGAGGACTTCGATCATCACATGGTTGAAATTGAAAAAGTTTGCAAGGAAATGGAAGAATTTACAGAAGACCACAAGGGAGTAGAGCTTGCAAAACCATTGGAAACACCTACCCCAAAGCCATTACCACCCAATACAAACTTCAAGAGGGTAAGATCCTTAGCTTTTATCTTTACTTTTCCACTTGAATATGGTTTACTTGATACAGATGGCCAGCTTAGAGCTCTTTGCAGCTTTAAGAGCAAAAGGGAAATGACTCGCACTCAGAGTTGTTATGCAAGATTCAATGAGGTTTCACACTTTAATTTGAGGCGCAAGGATTGGTGCCAAGCACAATTGTATGGATCTCGGAAGCTGTTTGGTCACTACAGTGAAAATCCCAATTACTTATCACCCGGCTAGAAAAATGCAGATCAAGACACAAACGGGTGTAAAAGTAATGTTTGGGATCCTGGAATCTGTTCTGACATTCAACACCCCGGAAGCCTGAGAACCTGTTTAAAACTGCTCAAGGGCTTTACGTGCCTTGTTTGGGACCCCGGAGGCTATTGGCATTCTAAACATTGGTGGAGATTTCTGGATGAATTCAAGCACAAGCTACCATAACAGGAAGCTCATCAAATGTCCAACTTAAGGACTTTAACTAAAAGTGCTACGTAGGAGACAACCCACCATGGTATGATCGTTTCTTTTCCATTTTAGTTTGTTTTTGAATTTTGATTGAACCTGGAATTGTGCATAACATTCATTGCATTTTGCATACTACATAAAAAAAAGATCACCCCACGCGAGCGCGCATGCCGCGCGTGGGCGTGAACTGGAAATCGGCGTCAAGATCCAACGCCTAGAAAGTTGGGCTGGAATCGTGCGGCTGGTGTGCGTTTACCACAAAACGGCCCACGCGTTCACGTCCCTGACGCGAACGCGTCACTTGCACAACACTCATCCCACGCGAAAGCGTGAGCGATGCGTGCGCGTCGCGTGGATATTATGGCCCCCTAAATGGAAACAGAAAGTTGTGCCAAAACGACGCTGGAACTGTGCGTCTAGCACAATTCACAGCGACGCGTTCGCGTGCCTTACGCGTCCGCGTCACTCATCTCTTACCCAACTTACGCGATCGCGTTCGTCACGCGACCGCGTCATACCTCTTTTTGCCCTAATCACGCAATCGCGTGCCCCACGCGTTCGCGTGGATTTGAATCCACTAAACTCACCCACGCGTCCGCGTCGCCCGCGTCGCACAACTTATCCTGATCAGCGTCAATTATCTTATCTTTTCTTTTCTAATCCTAATTTTTTTCTATCTTTTCTTCTTTCTTCTTTCTTTCTTACTTCATCTTTTTAACTTCTCATCCCTCTTCACTTCCATTCTATTTTATTTAATTTATTTGCATACTTTCATCCATTTCATTTTAATTTTGGGTATATATTTATTTTCTTTTCTAAAATTATTATTTTTTCATTGGTGTTAAAATTTTCTCATTCAACTGTTACATCTTTTTGAATTATTCTGGTGCTTCATGACTTATTTTATTTTAATTGGGTATTATTATTCATAAGTCAATGCTAATTTTTATAATACTAATATTCCTTTTGCATTGATATGCACTTACACTATTTTGCATTACCCACACCCTCTTCCCCATTGTTGAAATTCTTGCACTATTGATATGCCGTATGCTTCTACTGTTTTCTCACTGCATGTTGTAGCTACCATGTAATTGAGAACTTTACTATTTGGCATTACCAACCCATATTTTATTTATTCTTATCTTTATTTCTTGGTTACTTTTCTCCCTTCTCCTCTTCTTTCAGGATGGCCACCGAGGAAGGGAAAAGAAAAAACTTCTATATAGGGAGACATGCAAGTCAATCTGCACAATCTATAGAAAAAGGCATCAGTTGGAGCAGCCCGTCCACTTGTACATCTTAGCATGCACCGAGGACGGTGCAACCTTTAAGTGTGGGGAGGTCGATACCAATCTCCATGGGTTAGTTATTCTCTTTTTAACACCAATGTCTTATTTTCTTCATTAGTTCATTGTTGCATTGCATAATAGATTGCATGTGTAGTTGATTGTTTTCATTTAAATACTACTTGGTTGAAAAATAATAAGTTTCTTTCTAGGAGCATATTTTTGAAAAAAAAAATTTACTAATTTAAATAAAAAAATTAAAATTTTCTATGTGTTAAATTTGTTTGAAGTTGTATTTGGAACATGGTTTTTGAGCCAAAGAACACACAACCTGTGAGATTTTGAGATTAATTACATGGTTACAATAGTTAATCATAAATATTTTATTCTTGTGTGTTTTCTTCTCTATAATTACAATCTTTACTTTGTTCCACTCTATATGTCTATTATTTAGTGTATTTGCATGCTTGCATATGATTGAGGCCATTACTTATTTTCACTCACTTATCCCAAATAAGCCTATCCTTTTATGTCACCCTTGTTAGCCACTTTGAGCTTTTTAACCCCCTCTATTCCATAACCACATTACTAGCCTTAAGCAGAAAAATAAAATAAAAATTCCAAGTTAAATCCTTGGTTAGCTTAAGATAGATATTGTGTATAATTTAAGTGTGGGGAATTTTACGGGAACATGGGATGATAGAAAAAAGCAGGGAATTAAATTGAATAAGTTATTTGAAAATTTGGGAAGCATGCTCATGTGAAATCAAAATAATTAAATTACCATGTGCATTGATAAAAAAAATTATGAAGTAATTAAATAAGGGGATACAAAAAAAATATTACCCCAAATGCAAAATAAAAAGAATCAATGCACATGGGACAAAATTCAAAAATAAGTTTGATGCATAAGCATGTAATACAAAAGTGGGAAAAATTTTGGGTAGCTAGGTAAAGCATTTTAAATTATATAAAGTATGTACATGTTAGGTGAGATCTTAGACTAATCAAGGATTCACCTTGTTAGCTCACTTGGCCTTATATATATATATATCCTTACCCTTACCTTAGCCCCATTACAACCTTGAGAAAGACCTCATGATTTTTGTATGTCTATATTCAATATTTGTTGATTGGTTAGATGAAGAAAAAAGTTTAGAAAGCATGACTAGAGAAGAGTAGAGTGAATTACCCTATACACTTGAGAGATTAGAGTGCATATACACTACCAGTAAGGGTTCAATGCTTGATTCTATGTTCCCTGTTTTCATGAGCTATCTTCTTACAAGTTTACTTGTCTTTCATTGTATAATTTGAATTAGTGGAATTTGATTCATATTTATCTTGGAGAACTTATTTACTTTTAACCAAGTAGGTAGAAATATTTTGCATGTAGTTGCATTCACATAGATAGGCTGCATTGTATACTCTCTATCATTCCTCTTCACCCCTTTATAGCTTCTCTTGAGCTTAGCATGAGGACATGCTAATGTTTAAGTGTGGGGAAGTTGATAAACCACTATTTTATGGTTTATCTTGTGCTCAATTGAGTGGATTTTATCAATCTTTCATATATTTATTCATATGATTTGTATGAGTTTACGATTTCCTTCCTGATTTTGTGCTATGATTGAAAACATGCTTCTTTGGTCTTAATTTTGATATGTTTAATCTTCTCTTATTTCCATTCGATGCCTTGATATGTGTATTAAGTGTTTTCAGAGATTACAGGGCAGGAATGGCATAGAGGATGGAAAGGAAGCATGCAAAAGTGGAAGGAATACAAGAAGTTGAAGGAACTGCAAAGCTGTCAGCCTGACCCTCTCGCACTAAAATGACCATAACTTGAGCTACATGGGTCCAAATGATGCGGTTCTAGTTGCGTTAGAAAGTTAACATCTGGGGCTTCGATTTGATATATAATTTGCCATAGTGTCCGTATATATAGGCAACGCGAACGCGTGCTCCACGTGGATGCGTCGCAATGACGAAAATCAGCGTGACAGATTTCGCAATCAGCGATTTCTGGGCTATTTCCGGCCCAGTTTCAAGCCCAGAAAACACAAATTAAAGACTGCAAAGTAGAGGAATGAAGGGAGATCTTCCATTATTCACTTTTCATAATTTAGATGTAGTTTTTAGAGAGAGAGGTTCTCTCCTCTCTCTTAGGATTTAGGATTAGGATTCCTCTTAAAGGATTTAGGACTATTCCTTCTCAATTTCCAGGTTTAATGTTCTTTTTATTTATTTTCTCAAATTGGTTTATGAACTCTTATTGTTTAGATTGGTTTTATATTTAATATATTTTGAGGTATTTCAGATTTGACTTTGTTTTGCTTTATTTATATGGATACTTTTAATTTAATTTAGATATTTTCTTCCTTTTGACTTTGGTTAAGTAATTGGTAACACTTGAGTTGTCAAACTCAGCAGTGATTGAAATTGGCATATTACTAATTGATCTAGATCGCTCTAAAGCTAGTCTTCCCACAGGGATTGACTAGGACTTGAGGATCAAGCTAATTAGTCCACTTGACTTAACTAAGTGGGAGCAGAATCCAATTCTCATCATAATTGATAAGGATAACTAGGATAGGACGTCCAGTTCTTATACCTTGCCAAGAGATTTTATAATTATTAATTTATTTTTCTTGTCATTTAAATTACTTGTTTCTTATTTTCAAAAACCCAAAAACATATCTTTTTACATAACCAATAATAAATCATACCTCCCTACAATTCCTTGAGAAGACGACCCGAGGTTTAAATACTTCGGTTATAAATTTTATTGGGTTTTGTTACTTGTGACAACCAAACTTTTGTAAGAAAGGAATTCTTGTCGATCTAGAAGCTATACTTACAACGCGAATTTATTTGTGAAAATTCTAGATCGCGCGAGAGTTTCGCTCTTTTCAAAATAGCGCCGTTGCCGGGGAATTGCAAATGTGTGCCTTATTATTGGTTATTGTAAATATTTTTCTTTTACTTGTTTATTTGTTTTTGTTTTCCCTTTTTACTTCTATTTGCTACTATGAGTTCTCACCCCTCTCACTTTGAGTTTGGTTCTAAATTTGTTGAAAGGAGTGGAAGCTATAACGGGACTATGCATCACGGTCAAAGCAATCAAAAATGGATGGAGCCAAGAGGATCTGATCAACCCTTTAGGCAACAAAACCTTCCAAGATATCATGGACAAGGACCATTCTACAATGTATATCAAACTGATAGATATGATGGACCCCTTGGTAGTTACCAACAAGCCCCACCCTGTGCTCATAGACCACCCTCTTAATATAGCTTTGAACCACCACACTCACAAGCTCCTTTTCACTATTCACCACCGTATGATCCTTATTCACCCCAATTCTAATCCAATTACTCCCAAGAACCACCACTTCCTTATGTACCATGTCCATATCCATCACCTCAAGAATCACAGGCTCGCCTCAAAGAAACAGTAGATCAATTTCACGCAACCCTTCATCAACTGGAGCAAGCAATAAATCAATTATCTTCCAGACGTTTGGGCACTCAAGGAATCCTCCTGACTTCATGTGGAGAATCTAATGAAGAACGTAGCATGAAGGAGACACTGGAAACTCCAGTGGACAGTAAGGAGCATAACTTTGTTCTGAAACAATTGGAGGAAGCCCAAATTATCCAAGAAGAAGAAGAGTTGATTGAAGACTTAGAAGACACTGAACCTCCATGGAAATCCAGAATTGTGGAAAATTCTGTCAAGGACGTTACAATTGATGCCAAGGAGGATAGTGCACGACCCCCAAAGCTGATATTTTATGAAGAACTAGACGGAATAACCCAAGACGCAAGTTTCCTTGATGATGATAATCACAACTCAAATTCTCTTAGTAATGAACTTGCATCCGCAAGTGAATTCTTTGAGATAGAAGAATCTTCCCCAAGTGAATATGAAGATGATGCTGAGGTAGATTTTTCTCAACCTCCAACTTATGACTTGAGTGATGTTGAGGAAGAAATCGAGGACTTCGATCGTCACATGGTTGAAATTGAAAAAGTTTGCAAGGAAGTGGAAGAATTTACAGAAGACCACAAGGGAGTAGAGCTTGCAAAACCACTGGAAACACCTACCCTAAAGCCATTACCACCCAATACAAAATTCAAGAGGATAAGATCCTTAGCTTTTATCTTTACTTTTCCACTTGAATATGGTTTATTTGAAACAGATGGCCAGCTTAGAGCTCTTTGCGGCTTTAAGAGCAAAAGGGAAATGACTCGCACTCAGAGTTGTTATGCAAGATTCAATGAGGTTTCACACTTTAATTTGAGGCGCAAGGATTGGTGCCAAGCGCAATTGTATGGATCTAGGAAGCTGTTTGGTCACTACAGTGAAAATCCCGATTACTTATCACCCGGCTAGAAAAATGCAGATCAAAACACAAACGGGTGTAAAAGTAATGTTTGGGATCCTGGAATCTGTTCTGACATTCAACACCCTGAAAGCCTGAGAACCTGTTTAAAACTGCTCAAGGGCATTACGTGCCTTGTTTGGGACCCCGGAGGCTGTTGGCATTCTAAACATTGGTGGAGATTTCTGGATGAATTCAAGCACAAGCCACCATAACAAAAAGCTCATCAAATGTCCAACTTAAGGACTTTAACTAAAAGTGCTAGGTGGGAGACAACCCACCATGGTATGATCGTTCCTTTTCCATTTTAGTCTGTTTTTGAATTTTGATTGAACCTGGAATTGTGCATAACATTCATTGCATTCTGCATACTGCATAAAAAAAAAGATCACCCCACGCGAGCGCGCAGGCCACGCGTGGGCGTGAACTGGAAATCAGCGTCAAGATCCAACGCCCAGAAAGTTGGTCTGGAATAATACGGCTGGTGTGCGTTTAGCACAAAACGGCCCACGCGTTCGCGCCCCTAACGCGAACGCGTCACTTGCACAACACTCATCCCACGCGAAAGCGTGAACGACGCGTCTGCGTCGCGTGGATATTATGGCCCCCTAAATGGTAACAGAGAGTTGCGCCAAAACGACGCTGGAACTGTGCGTCTAGCACAATTCACAGCGACGCGTTTGCGTGCCTCACGCGTCTGCCTCACTCATCTCTTACCCAACTTACGCGATCGCGTCTGTCACACGACCGCGTCATACCTCTTTTTGCCCTAATCACGCAATCGCGTTCCCCACGCGTTTGCGTGGATTTGAATCCACTAAACTCACCCACGCGTCCGCGTCGCCCGCGTCGCACAACTTATCCTGATCAGCGCCAATTATCTTTTCTTTTCTTTTCTAATCCTAATTTTTTTCTATCTTTTCTTCTTTCTTCTTTCTTTCTTACTTCATCTTTTTAACTTCTCATCCCTCTTCACTTCCATTCTATTTTATTTAATTTATTTCCATACTTTCATCCATTGCATTTTAATTTTGGGTATATTTTTATTTTCTTTTCTAAAATTATTATTTTTCATTGGTGTTAAAATTTTCTCATTCAACTGTTACATCTTTTTGAATTATTCTGGTGCTTCATGACTTGTTTTATTCTAATTAGGTATTATTATTCATAAGTCAATGCTAATTTTTATAATACTGATATTCTTTTTGCATTGATATGCACTTACACTATTTTGCATTACTCACACCCTCTTCCCTATTGTTGCAATTCTTGCACTATTGATATGTCGTATGCTTCTACTATTTTCTCATTGCATGTTGTAGCTACCATGTGATTGAGAACTTTACTATTTGGCATTACCAACCCATATTTTATTTATTCTTATCTTTATTTCTGGGTTACTTTTCTCCCTTTTTCTCTTCTTTCAGGATGGCCACCGAGGAAGGGAAAAGAAAGAACTTCTATATGGGGAGACAGGCAAGTCAATCTGCACAATCTATAGAGAAAGGCATCAGTTGGAGTAGCCAGTCCACTTGTACATCTTAGCATGCACCGAGGACGGTGCAACCTTTAAGTGTGGGGAGGGCGATACCGATCTCCATGGGTTAGTTATTCTCTTTTCAACACCAATGTCTTATTTTCTTCATTAGTTCATTGTTGCATTGCATAATAGATTGCATGTGTAGTTGATTGTTTGCATTTAAATACTACTTGGTTGAAAAATAATAAGTTTCTTTCTAGGACCCTATTTTTGAAAAAAAAAATTTCACTAATTTAAATAAAAAAATTAAAATTTTCTATGTGTTAAATTTGTTTGAAGTTGTATTTGGAACATGGTTTTTGAGCCAAAGAACACACAACCTGTGAGATTTTGAGATTAATTACATGGTTACATTAGTTAACCATACATAGATAGGCTGCATTGTATACTCTCTATCATTCCTCTTCACCCCTTTATAGCTTCTCTTGAGCTTAGCATGAGGACATGCTAATGTTTAAGTGTGGGGAGGTTGATAAACTACTATTTTATGGTTTATCTTGTGCTCAATTGAGTGGATTTTATCAATCTTTCATACACTTATTCATATGATTTGTATGAGTTTATGTTTTCCTTCCTGATTTTGTGCTATGATTGAAAACATGCTTCTTTGGTCTTAATTTTGATATGTTTAATCTTCTCTTATTACCATTCGATGCCTTGATATGTGTGTTAAGTGTTTTCAGAAATTACAAAGTAGGAATGGCTTAGAGGATGGAAAGGAAGCATGCAAAAGTGGAAGGAATACAAGAAGTTGAAGGAACTGCAAAGCTGTCAGCCTGACCCTCTCGCACTAAAACGACTATAACTTGAGCTACAGAGGTCCAAATGATGCGGTTCTAGTTGCGTTGGAAATCTAACGTCCGGGGCTTCAATTTGATATATAATTTGTCATAGTAGCCATACAGATAGCCGACGCGAATGTGTGCTCCACACGGATGCGTCGCAGTGACGAAAATCAGCGTGGCAGATTTCGCAATCAGCGATTTCTGGGCTATTTCTGGCCCGGTTTCAAGCCCAGAAAACACAGATTAAAGGCTGCAAAGTGGAGGAATGAAGGGAGATCTTCCATTATTCACTTTTCATAATTTAGATGTAGTTTTTAGAGAGAGAGGTTCTCTCCTCTCTCTTAGGATTTAGGATTAGGATTCCTCTTAAAGGATTTAGGACTATTCCTTCTCAATTTCCAGGTTTAATGTTCTTTTTATTTATTTTCTCAAATTGGTTTATGAACTCTTATTGTTTAGATTGGTTTTATATTTAATATATTTTGAGGTATTTCAGATTTGACTTTGTTTTGCTTTATTTATATGGATACTTTTAATTTAATTTAGATATTTTCTTCCTTTTGACTTTGGTTAAGTAATTGGTAACACTTGAGTTGTCAAACTCAGCAGTGGTTGAAATTGGCAGATTACTAATTGATCTAGATCGCTCTAAAGCTAGTCTTCCCACAGGGATTGACTAGGACTTGAGGATCAAGCTAATTAGTCCACTTGACTTAACTAAGTAGGAGCAGAATCCAATTCTCATCACAATTGATAAGGATAACTAGGATAGGACGTCCAGTTCTTATACCTTGCCAAGAGATTTTATAATTATTAATTTATTTTTCTTGCCATTTAAATTACTTGCTTCTTATTTTCAAAAACCCAAAAACATATCTTTTTACATAACCAATAATAAATCATACCTCCCTGCAATTTCTTGAGAAGACGGCCCGAGGTTTAAATACTTCGGTTATAAATTTTCTTGGGTTTTGTTACTTGTGACAACCAAACTTTTGTAAGAAAGGAATTCTTGTCGGTCTAGAAGCTATACTTACAACGCAAATTTATTTGTGAAAATTCTAGATCGCGCGAGAGTTTCGCTCTTTTCATTAATTCTTAATTTTGATAAGTCAAACGACACTCCATAATATGATGTAATAGGAATTTCTCCACCTATACAAAACAACATAAATATTACTAAGGAATATATATATATATATTGAAACTCATTTACTTTTACGGTGAGTTTGTAGTCCATTCTCATCAAATTTTGTTTTTTTTTTTCAATGAGGATATACAGAGATAGGAGTAAAATCATTATGACATATACATATTAAGTAATCATATATATATAAGTATGTATACATTAGCCAAAAAGCTTTTTTTACTTTTCTAAGCATTCAAATATAAGAAAATCAAAGCTGATTTTGCTGGTTTTGTTTATACATATAATTAATCTTTTATGTCTTTAGTCAACTCAAAGCACATTTCACAACATATACATATTAAGGAATCATATATATAAAAGTATGTATACATTAGTGATGAGCGAATAATTTATACACTTTTTGGCATTGTTTTTAGTATGTTTTTAGTATATTTTAGTAAGTTTCTATTATGTTTTTATTAGTTTTTATTCAAAAATCATATTTCTGGACTTTACTATGAGTTTGTGTGTTTTTCTGTGATTTCAGATATTTTCTGGCTGAAATTGAGGGACCTGAGCAAAAATCTGATTCAGAGGCTGAAAAAGGGCTGCAGATGCTGTTGGATTCTGACCTCCCTACATTCGAAGTAGATTTTCTGGAGCTACAGAGGCCTAATTGGCGCGCTCTCAAATGATTTGGAAAGTAGACATCCTGGACTTTCCATCAATATATAATAGTTTACACTTTGCCCGCGATTTGATGGCCCAAACCGGCGTTCCAAGTCAGCATAGAAATTCTGGCGTCAAAACGCCAGAACTGGCATAAAAGCTGGAGTTAAACGCTCAAACTGGCATAAAAGCTGGCGTTTAACTCCAAGAAAAGTCTCTACACATGAAAGCTTCAATGCTCAGCCCAAGCACACACCAAGTGGGCTCCGAAAGTGGATTTTTACACTAAACACCCCAGCTTACTCATTTTCTGTAACCCTAGGTCACTAGTTGATTATAAAAACCACTTTTAGTGATTCATTTTGTACTTCATGACATTCTACACGTTTCATAATGTATTTTCTACGGCATGAGTCTCTAAACCCCATTGTTGGGGGTGAGGAGCTCTGCTATTCTTCATGAATTAATGTAATTACTACTGTTTTCCATTCTATCACGCTTGCTTCTATTCTAAGATATTCATTCGCACTTCAACCTGATGAATGTGATGATCCGTGACAATCATCATCATTCTCACCTATGAACGCGTGCCTGACAACCACCTCCATTCTACATGCAATCAAGCTTGAATGTGTATCTCCTGGGTTTCTAATCTAAGATTGGAACCTTCGTGGTATAGGCTAGAATTACTGGCGGCCATTCCTAAGATCCGGAAAGTCTAAACCTTGTCTGTGGCATTCTGAGTAGGATCTGGGAAGGGATGACCGTGACGAGCTTCAAACTCGCGAGTGTTGGGCGTGTGATAGACGCAAAAGGATCAATGGATCCTATTCCAACATGATTGAGAACCAACAGCTGATTAGTCATGCGGTGACAGCGCATTTGGAACATTTTCACTGAGAGGACAGAAGTAGCCATTGACAACGGTGATGCCCAACATAAAGCTTGTCATGGAAGGAGCCATGCGTGCATGAAGAAGAAGACAGTAGGAAAGCAGAGATTCAGAAGACAAAGCATCTCCAAAACCTCAACAAATTCTAATTACTGCATAACAAGTATTTATTTCATGTTCCTTTACTTTTTACCATTAAAACTAAGAATCATTACTGATATCCTGACTAAGAATTACAAGATAACCATAGCTTGCTTCAAGCCGACAATCTCCGTGGGATCGACCCTTACTCACGTAAGGTATTACTTGGACGACCCAGTGCACTTGCTGGTTAGTTGTGCGGAGTTGCAAAAGTGTGATTGTAATTTCGTGCACCAAGTTTTTGGTGCCATTGCCAGGGATTGTTCGAGTTTGGACAACTGACGGTTTATCTTGTTGCTTAGATTAGGAATAATTTATTTTTGTTGGTTTAGAGTCACTAAATTTGAGTCTTTTATTTGAGTTAGTTTCATATTTTAAGTTTGGTTTCAATTGCATGCTTTTATTTTCTTTTAATTTTTCGAATACATGTTCTTAGTTTTTTCTTGATCTTTAAAAATTCTAAGTTTGGTGTCTTCTTTGTGTTTTGCCTTTAAATTTTCGAAAATTTGTGTTTGATTTTCTAAAAATTTTAAGTTTGGTGTTTTTGTGCTTTTATTTACTTAAAAATTTTTCAAAAATTTGTTCTTGGTGTTCATCTTGATCTTCAAAGTGTTCTTAGTGTTCATCTTGACATTCAAAGTTTTCTTGTTTGTTCTCTTTGTTTTGATCTAAAATTTCTAAGTTTGGTGTCATTTTGTTGTTTTTCTCTTTCCTCATTAAAATTCAAAAATAAAAAAAAATATATCTTTTCCTTATTTTACTCATAAATTTCAAAATTTTGCATTAAATTAGTCAAAGATTTTCAAAATCATATCTTTTTTTTAGTCAAGTCAAAATTCTAATTTCAAAAATTGATCTTTTCAAATCTTTTTCAAAAATCAAATCTTTTTAATTTCTTCATTCATATCTTCTCAATCATATCTTTTTCAAAATAATTTTCAATCATATCTTTTTTTTAATAAATTGCAATCATATCTTCTAAATCATATCTTTTTCAAAATAATTTTCAATCATATCTTTCTGATTGCTAATTCCAAAATCTTTTTAATTAATTAATTAATTTAGTTTTCAATTTGCTTTTATTTCATTTTCTTCTAATTTTCGAAAGTTTTATTTTATCTCCCATTTATTTTGTTTTATTTTTGGTTACTTTTAATTAAATAGAATAAAAAAATATTTAAAAATATAATTTATTTGCAATTCATATCAATTCCCTTTTCTCCATCATGGACATAAGCGGAAATGAACAGTCCAGAAGGACTCTGGGGTCATATGCTAACCCCATTACAGTTGCATATGGGAGTAGCATCTGTATACCTCCCATTAAAGCAAGCAGTTTTGAGCTAAACCCTTAGCTCATTATCATGGTGCAGCAAAATTGTCAGTATTCTGGTCTTCCACAAGAAGAACCTACTGAGTTTCTAGCACAGTTCTTACAAAATACTGACACAGTACGTGATAAAGAAGTGGATCAGGATGCCTACAGATTATTACTATTTCCATTTGCTGTAAAAGATCAAGCTAAGAGGTGGTTAAATAACCAACCCACAGCAAGCATAAAAACATGGAGACAGTTATCAGACAAATTCCTGAATCAATTTTACCCTCCAAAAAGGATGACACAGCTAAGGCTGGACATCCAAGGCTTTAGACAAGAGGATAATGAATCCCTTTATAATGCCTGGGAGAGGTACAGAGGGATGCTGAGAAAATGCCCCTCTGAAATGTTTTCAGAGTGGGTACAGTTAGACATCTTCTACTATGGGCTTACAGAAAAAGCTCAGATGTCTCAGACCACTCAGCTGGTGGATCTATACACCTGAGAAAGACGATTGAAGAGGCTCAAGAACTTATAGATACGGTTGCTAGAAATCAACACTTGTACTCTAGCAGTGAGTCCTCCATAAAGGAAGAAGCTAGGGCAGTAACAACTGACCCTAATCCTCAATTGAAGTAACACTTGTACTCTAGCAGTGAGCTTAATCAACAATTGCTCCTTATGACAAACTAATTAGCAGAATTTAAAGAGATGCTCCAAGATACTAAAAATGCTAACAAGAATATGGAAGCACAATTGAAGACAAGACAGCAGCTATCTAAACAGATAACAGAAGAATGCCAAGCTATCCAATTAAGGAGCGGGAAGACATTGAATAAATTAGCTCAAAGTAACAGAAAGCCAAGAAAGGAACAACTGACAGAGGATGACCAAACCACTGCCCAAAATCCCTCTGAGGACAGCAAGAGCCCAGAGAGGAATAATTCTGGCATTCAAATGCCAGAAAAGGGTGAAAGATTGGCGTTAAACGCCCAGTGGATGCCCACTTCTGGCGTTCAAATGCCAGAAAAGGGTGGGAAGCTGGCGTTAAACGCCCATCCAGCATCCTATCCTGGCGTTCAAACGCCAATGAGGGATCAGACACCTGCAAGTGCTGATCATAACCCCTCTAAGAAGGCTTCTCCAACCACCTCTGTAGGGAATAAACCTGCAGCAACTAAGGTTGAAGAATATAAAACCAAGATGCCTGATCCTCAGAAACTCCGCCAAGTGGAGCAGGATAAACAATTTGCCCACTTTGCAGACTATCTCAGGACTCGTGAGATAAAGATCCCGTTTGCAGAGGCACTTGAGCAAATACCCTCTTATGCTAAGTTCATGAAAGAGATCTTAAGTCATAAGAAGGATTGGAGAGAAACTGAAAAAGTGTTTCTCACTGAAGAATGCAGTGCAGTCATTCTGAAAAGCTTACCAGAGAAGCTTCAAGATCCAAGAAGCTTTATAATACCATGCGCATTAGAGGGTGCTTGTACCAAGACAGCTCTATGTGACCTTGGAGCAAGTATCAACCTAATACCTGCATCCACTATTAGAAAGCTTGGCTTGATTGAAGAAGTCAAACTAACCCAGATATGTCTTCAACTTGCTGATGGCTCCATTAAATATCCATCAGGTATAATTGAGGACATGATTGTCAAGGTTGGGCCATTTGCCTTTCCCACTGACTTTGTAGTGCTGGAAATGGAGGAGAACAAGAGTGCAACTCTCATTCTAGGAGACCTTTCCTAGTAACTGGACGAACTCTTATTGATGTACAAAAAGGGGAAGTGACCCTGAGAGTCAATGAGGATGAGTTCAAGTTAAATGCTGTCAAAGCTATTGGTGCACGAAAATTACTTCACACTATGTAATTCCGCACGGCTAATCATCTATAGGTTCTCGATCATACTGAAATAGAATTCGCTATCCTTTTGCATCTGTCACTACGCCCAGCACTCGCGAGTTTGAAGCTCGTCGCAGTCATCCAATCCCAGAATCCTACTAGGAATACCACAGACAAGGATTAGACTTTCCGGATTCTCAAGGATGCTGCCAATGGATTCTAGCTTATACCACGGAGATTCCGATTAAGGAATCTAAGAGATACTCATTCAATCTAATGTAGAACGGAGGTGGTTGTCAGGCACACGTTCATAGGTTGAGAATGGTGATGAGTGTCACGGATCATCACATTCATCATAATTAGGCGCAAATGAATATCTTAGATAGGAACAAACATGATTGAATAGAAAACAGAAATACTGGCATTAACTCATCGAGGCACAGCAGAGCTCCTCACCCCCAACAATGGAGTTTAGAGACTCATGCCGTCAAAAAGGTACAAAGTTTTGATCTGAAATGTCATGAGATACAAAAAAGTCTCTAAAAGTTGTTTAAATACTAAACTAGTAACCTAGGTTTACAGAAAATGAGTAAACTATGATAGATAGTGCAGAAATCTACTTCTGGGGCCCACTTGGTGTGTGCTGGGGCTGAGACTAAAGCTTCTCACATGCTTGGGCTGTTCTGGGCGTTCAACGCTAGGTTGTAACCTGTTTCTGGCGTTGAACTCCACTTTGTAACTTGTTTCTGGCGCTGGACGCTAGACAGCAGCATGGAATTGGCGTTGAACACCATTTTACGTCGTCTATCCTTGAGCAAAGTATGAACTATTATATATTTCTGGAAAGCCCTGGATGTCTACTTTCCAACGCAATTGGAAGCGCGCCATTTGGAGTTCTGTAGCTCCAGAAAATCCATTTTGAGTGCAGGGAGATCAGAATCCAACAGCATCAGCAGTCCTTTTTCAGCCTAAATCAGATTTTTGCTCAGCTCCCTCAATTTCAGCCAGAAAATACCTGAAATCATAGAAAAACACACAAACTCATAGTAAAGTCTAGAAATATGAATTTTTCCTAGAAACTACTAAAAATAAACTAAAAACTAACTAAAACACACTAAAAACTATATGAAATTAACCCCAAAAAGCGTATAAAATATCCGCTCATCACAACACCAAACTTAAACTGTTGCTTGTCCTCAAGCAACTAGATGAATAAAATAGAATACAAATAATTTAAGAAGCAATAATATCTCAGAGTTTTTGAGTGAAGCTCAGATTCTAATTAGATGAGCGGGGCTAGTAGCTTTTTGCTTCTGAACAATTTTGGCATCTCACTTTATCCATTGAAGCTCAGAGTGATTGGCATCTATAGGAACTTAGAATTCAGATAGTGATATTGATTCTCCTAGTTTAGTATGTTGATTCTTGAACACAGCTACTTTATGAGTCTTGATCCTTTTTATTTACCCTTGCCTTTTGGTTTTAAGGGTTATTGGCTTTTTCTGCTTGCTTTTTCTTTTTCTTTCTATATATATTTTTTTTTTCTTCAAGCTTTGTTCTTTGCTGCTTTTTCTTGCTTTAAGAATCATTCTTATGATTTTTCAGATTATCAATAACATGTCTCATGTTCATCATTCTTTCAAGAGCCAACATATTTAACAGTCTTAAACATCAAATTCAAAAGACATATGCACTGTTCAAGCATTCATTCAGAAGACAGAAGGCATTGCCACCACATGTAAATAATTAGAATGTTCTTATTAAAAACTCGAAAATTATTGCCTCTTATTCTAAAGAAATTCTTCTATTTTATTCATGTTTGATGATGATGAGAAAATTAAATTATAGCTTAGTTAGAGATAAAATAAAAAATATAGATACTAATTACTACTATATGACTCCTAAGGTAAAACTAGAATAAGAACAGTTATCACAGAGTTAGGGCTAAGATTGGAATTTAACAACCTTTGTTCTGGGGAGTGGATGTTCCTCTAATCTGCGGGGTGCTTGGTCCTTCAAGAGATAATTTCTGGCGCTTCAATTCCCTTAAGTCGCGCCCTTGCTCCTCCTATTCTTTAATCATATAGCAGAGAATGCTACTTTGTTCCTTCTATTCTTTCATTATTTGTTTCATAGCTTCTTGCATCTTGGTAACTGATGTTTCAAGGTACTCCCAGTATTCAGATTGAGGGATTTCTGGGAGAAATTTCTGTGTTTTCTTCTTGATGGGGTCATCCTGTGCTTGTTGTTTTTCTATTGATGCTTTGGTGATTGGTCGCTCAATTGAGATATACTCAGTTATTCCCATCCTTACTCCAGCGTCCTTGCAGAGCATAGAAATCAAGCTTGGATAAGCCAACCTAGCATCTTTGGAATTTTTGTTTGCTATTTTTTAAAATTCAGTTGAAATCAGTTGATGAACTTCCACTTCTTTTCCAATCATGATGCAATGGATCATCACTGCTCTTCTACTAGTGACTTCAGAACGGTTGCTAGTGGGCAGCAGAGAATGCCTAATGAAATCCAGCCATCCTCTGGCAACTGGTTTGAGATCTTCTCTTTTGAGTTGATTTGGAACACCCTTCGTGCTGGTGGTCCACCTGGCTCCAGGGATACATATATCCTCTAGAATCTTATCCAGGCCCT
Source organism: Arachis ipaensis (assembly GCF_000816755.2). Lineage (NCBI taxonomy): Eukaryota > Viridiplantae > Streptophyta > Magnoliopsida > Fabales > Fabaceae > Arachis > Arachis ipaensis. Next base: position 84,812,859 of record NC_029787.2, read on the forward strand.
TGTCTGTTCTCATCATTCTCCTATTGAAGGAGTCTAGATCATCTTTCAGCTGAGGTAGCTTTAAGATCTCTCTGATCTTGTCAGGGTGGGTATGAACAACCTTTCCTCTGACCACGGTCCGATAATCATAGATATCAGATCCAGATAGTCTTTGCCTGTCTGTATGCCACATATTAGCATAGAACTCCTGGACCATATTCCTTCCCACTTTCGTTTCAGGATTGGCTAGGATCTCCCAGTTCCTTATTCGAATTTGCTCCTGGATCTCCGGATATTCGTTTTCTTTCAGATCAAATCTAACTTCCGGGATCACTGATCTTAGACCCATTATTTTGTAATAATGGTCTGAATGTTCTTTAGTTAAGAACTTCCCTTGATTCCAAAGTGGTTTTGGAACACTCTCTTTCTTGCCTCTTGGAGTGGGTTGTTTTCCTTTAGGAGCCATGATCTTAGTGATCACAGATAAGCACACCAAACTTAGAGGTTTGCTTGTCCTCAAGCAAAATAAAAGAAAGGAGAGGGAGAGAAGGAGAGCTAGGTGCAATGGTGGATGGGAGGGGAGGGAGGCCGAACCCATATTTAAAGGGAGAGGGGGGTGGGTTTTCGAAAAATAGGGAGAAAGATAAGATAGAAGATATGATTTTTAGAAAAAATATGATAAGAAAAGATATGATTTAAAATTGGAAAGATATGAAAGATATTTGAAAAAGATAGATTTGAAATTTTGAAAAAGATAGTGTGGAGATTTGAAAAAGATATTGCTTAGTTGAAAAGATTTTTGAATGAAAAGAGAGAGATTTGTTTTGAACATTTTGAGAAAGAGTTGAGTTGGATTGAAAAAAAGGATTTGTGCTTATGGATTAAGATACATTTAATATTTTTAAAGAAGAGTTTTTGGAAATTAGGGATTTTAGAAATCAGGGTTCTTAACATGTTTATGCAAGAAATCATGAATTGGAACATGAAAATTATGATTAAAATGAAAAATATGAAGAAAAAACGAATTTACCTCCTCCCCACCATCCTGGCGATTGAACGCCCAAACGCTGCATGTTTTGGGCGTTCAACGCCCAAATGCTGCTTTTCCTGGGCGTTCAATGCCCAGCTGCTGCTTATTTCTGGTGTTGAAAGCCAGGAAGTCCTTTGTTACTGGGCGTTTTTCTGAACGCCCAGAACGCTGTAAATCTGGCGTTCAACACCCAGATGGCTATCCTTACTGGCGTTCAACGCCCAGTGGATGCTTCTGTTGGGCGTTGAACGCCCAAAACAGACTTTTATTGGCGTTTTCTTGCCAGTGAGCTCTTTTTCTCTGTTTTGCGTGCAGAATCCTTCTGTAACCCTGTGAACTTATACAATTGACTCTTTACCTTAGGATCAATGAACTTTATATAAACAAATAAAATCAAGAATAGGGCAAAATGCTTAGAGGAAGTGATGCCCCATGGCTGGGTTGCCTCCCAGCAAGCGCTTCTTTATTGTCTTTAGCTGGACCTTGCTGAGCTTCTAATCTAGCTTCAGCCTTGAGTACTCTTGCTCAACATTGCCTTCAAGATAGTGCTTGATTCTCTGTCCATTAACAATGAACTTCTTATCAGAATCAATATCTTGAAGCTCCACATAACCATATGGTGATACACTTGTAATCACATATGGTCCCCTCCACCGGGACTTCAGTTTCCCGGAGAATAGCCTAAGCCTAGAGTTAAACAACAGAACTTTTTGTCCTGGTTCAAAGATTCTAGATGACAGCTTCCTGTCATGCCATTTTTTTTATTTTTCTTTATAAAGCTTGGCATTTTCGAAAGCAGTGCATCTGAATTCTTCTAGTTCATTTAGCTGGAGCAATCTTTTTTCTCCAGCTAATTTGGCATCAAAGTTTAGGAATCTGGTTGCCCAGTAGGCTTTATGTTCCAGTTCCACGGGCAGGTGACATGCCTTACCATACACAAGTTGGTATGGAGAGGTCCCTATAGGAGTCTTGAATGCTGTTCTGTATGCCCACAGAGCATCATCCAAGCTCCTTGCCCAATCCTTTCTATGGGTATTTACAGTCCGTTCTAGGATTCTTTTTAGCTCTCTGTTGGAGACTTCAGCTTGGCCATTAGTTTGTGGATGATATGGAGTTGCCACCTTGTGGCGAATCCCATATCGAACCATGGCAGAGTAAAGTTGTTTGTTGCAGAAGTGAGTGCCCCCATCACTGATTAGTACTCTAGGGACCCCAAACCTGCTGAAGATATGTTTCTGGAGGAACCTCAGCACTGTTTTAGTATCATTGGTGGGTGTGGCAACGGCCTCTACCCATTTTGATACATAGTCGACTGCCACCAGAATATAAGTGTTTGAGTATGATGGATACTCATACGGAAAAGTCTCAGAGATCTCAAGAGAGGGGAGGGACGTCCCTTCTACTAGCTCTATCCGGGACAGATGATCAGCCAATTGGTTCTCTGTTCCTTTTCTGTCTCTTATTTCTATATCAAACTCTTGCAGAAGCAACACCCATCTTATGAGCCTGGGTTTTGAATCCTGCTTTGTGAGTAGATATTTGAGAGCAGCATGGTCAGTATACACAATCACCTTTGATCCTACCAAATATGATCTAAACTTGTCAATGGCATAAACCACTGCAAGCAATTCTTTTTCTGTGGTTGTGTAATTTTTCTGGGCATCATTTAAAATGCAGCTAGCATAATAAATGACGTGCAAAAGCTTGTCATGCCTCTGCCCCAGCACTGCACCAATGGCGTGATCACTGGCATCACACATTAGCTCAAATGGTAATGTCCAGTCTGGTGCAGAAATAACTGGTGCTGTGACCAGCTTAGCTTTCAGCGTTTCAAATGCCTGCAGACACTCTGTGTCAAACACAAATGGCGTGTCAACAGCTAGCAGATTTCTCAGAGGTTTTGCAATTTTTGAAAAATCTTTTATAAACCTCCTATAGAATCCTGCATGCCCCAGAAAGCTTCTGATTGCCTTAACATTGGCAGGTGGTGGTAATTTTTCAATTACCTCTATTTTTGCTTGATCCACCTCTATTCCCTTGTTTGAAATTTTATGCCCAAGGACAATCCCTTCAGTCACCAGAAAGTGACATTTTTCCTAGTTTAAAACCAGGTTGGTCTCTTGGCATCTTTTCAGAACTAGTTTCAGGTGATCAAGGCAGGAGCTGAATGAGTCTCCATATACTGAGAAGTCATCCATGAAGACTTCCAGAAATTTTTCCACCATATCAGAGAAAATAGAGAGCATGCATCTCTGGAAGGTTTCAGGCGCATTACACAGCCCAAATGGCATCCTTTTATAAGCAAACACTCCAGATGGACATGTGAATGCTTTTTTCTCTTGATCTTGGGGATCTACTGCAATCTGGTTATAGCCTGAGTAGCCATTCAAAAAGCAGTAATAATCATGACCTGCCAATCTTTCTAGCATCTGGTCTATGAATGGTAAAGGAAAATGATCCTTTCTGGTGGCTGTGTTGAGCCTTCTGTAGTCAATACACATGCGCTACCCTGTAACTGTTCTTGTGGGAACCAGTTCATTCTTTTCATTATGAACCACTGTCATGCCTCCCTTTTTGGGGACAACTTGGTATTTGCCCTAGTGCCTCTGCAAATGGAATCTTTATTTCAAGAGTCCTGAGATAATCTGCAAAGCGAGCAAATTGCTTATCCTGCTCCTCTTGGCAGAGTTTTTGAGGATAAGGTATCTTGGCTTTATATTCCTCAACCTTAGTTGTTGTAAGTTTATTTCCTACAGAAGTGGTTGAGGAAGCCTTTTTAGATGGGTTGTCATCAGCACTTGTGTGTGTCTGATCCCTCACTGGCAATTGAATACCAGAGTTAGGAGCTGGAGTGGCGTTAAATGCCAGCTTCCTAGTTCTTCCTGGCGTCTGAACACCAGAACTGTGCTCCTTTTGGGCGTTCAACGCCAGATCCTTGCTTGTTTCTGGTGTTGAACGCCAGTCCTGAGCATGGTCTGGGCGTTCAGCGCCAGCCTTCCACCAAATTTTTGGCGTTTTAGCGCCAGGATTATTTTTCCTTGGGCTCTTACTGTCCTCTGGTGGATTTTGGATGGTTTGCTCATTTCTTGGCTTCTTGCTGCCTTGAGGTAGGGTATTTAATGTTTTCCCACTTCTTAATTGGACTGCTTGGCATTCTTCTGTTATTTGTCTTGATAGCTGCTGCTTTGTTTACTTCAATTGTTCTTCCATGTTTATATTAGCCATCCTTGTCTCTTGTAGTTTATCCTTAAATTCAACTAACTGCTTTGTTAGAAAATCCAATTGTTGATTGAATTCAGCAGCTTACTCTGCAGGATTGAGTTTAGCAGTTACTGTTTTAGCCTCTTCTTTCATGGCAGAGTCACTGCTTAGGTACAGATGCTGATTTCTGGCAACTGTATCAATGAGCTCTTGAGCTTCTTCAATTGTCTTTCTCATGTGGATGGATCCACCAGCTGAGCAATCTAAAGAGATCTAAGCTCTTTCTGTAAGCCCATAATAGAAGATGTCTAACTGAACCCACTCTGAAAATATTTCAGAGGGGCATTTTTGTAGCATCTCTCTGTATCTCTCCCAGACATCATAAAGAGATTCATTATCTCCTTGTTTAAAGCCTTGGATGTCCAGCCTTAGCTGTGCCATCCGTTTTGGAGGAAAGTATTGATTCAGGAATTTTTCTGTTTCTGAATTTTTTAAAAATAATTTTCGAAATTTTGTTTTAAAAATAGAGAGAAAAGATATTTTTGAATTTAGTGAGGAAAGAGAAAAACAATAAAACAGCACAAGATTTAAAATTTTTAGATCTAATGCTCCTTGTTTTCGAAAATTTTGGAGGGAAAACACCAAGGAACACCAAACTTAAAAATTTTAAGATCAACACACAAGGAAAACTCAAGAACACTTTGAAGACTCACAAGAACACAAGAACATGAAGAAAGAACACCAAACTTAAAATTTTTAGAAAACCAAACAAAAATTTTCGAAAAACAAAGAAAAATCAACAAGAAAACACCAAACTTAGAGTTTGGCACAAGATTTATTCAAAGAAAAATTATTTTTGAAAAAGATTTTAAAAATAGGATAGCCAATTACCAAGAACATAAGCACCACACTCTAACTAATTGAGCTATAAATTTAAAGTGTTTTAACAATGTATAAATAATAAGAGACTCTAAACCAAAAAGAAAAATTTTTCCTAATCTAAGCAACAAAATAAACCGTTAGTTGTCCAAACTCAAACAATCCCCGGCAACGGTGCCAAAAACTTGGTGCACGAAAATTACTTCACACTATGTAATTCTGCACAACTAACCAGCAAGTGCACTGGGTCGTCCAAGTAATACCTTACGTGAGTAAGGGTCGATCCCACGGAGATTGTTGGCTTGAAGCAGCTATGGTTATCTTGCAACTCTTAGTCAGGATATTAATTAGTGGTTATCAATTGACTTGCAAATGAACAAGAGAGCATGAATTAAAGGTTACTTGTTATGCAGTAGATGAGAATATGTTGGAGTTTTGGAGATGCTTTGCCTTTTGAATTTCTACTTTCCTCTGTTTTCTGATTCACGCATGCACGTCCTCCTATGGCCCCCAGAGTCCTCTTGGACTGTTCATTTCCACTTAGATCCATGATGGAGAAAGGGAGATGATGTAAAAAATATTTTATTTTTATTTATTTATTTATTTATTTATTTCGAAAATAAAATAAATTAAAAGAAAATAAATAAAAATAGGTGAAGATTTTCGAAAAAATGAGGGGAGAGAAAGTGGTAAGGAAGTTTTGAAAAAGATATGATTTGGAAAAGAG
>NC_029787.2:84818691-84858270 GCF_000816755.2 Arachis ipaensis
ATGTGTTGGAGGATCACCGTTGTCAATGGCTACAATCCTTCCTTTCAGTGAAAATGGTCCAGGTGCACTATCACCGCACGGCTAATCATCTGTAGGTTCTCGATCATACTGGAATAGGATTCGCTATCCTTTTGCGTCTGTCACTACGCCCAGCACTCGCGAGTTTGAAGCTCGTCGCAGTCATCCAATCCCAGAATCCTACTAGGAATACCACAGACAAGGTTTAGACTTTCCGGATTCTCAAGGATGCTGCCAATGGATTCTAGCTTATACCACGGAGATTCTGATTAAGGAATCTAAGAGATACTCACTCAATCTAATGTAGAACGGAGGTGGTTGTCAGGCACACGTTCATAGGTTGAGAATGGTGATGAGTGTCACAGATCATCACATTCATCATAATAAGGCGCAAATGAATATCTTAGATAGGAACAAACATGATTGAATAGAAAACAGAAATACTGGCATTAACTCATCAAGGCACAGCAGAGCTCCTCACCCCCAACAATGGAGTTTAGAGACTCATGCCGTCAAAAAGGTATAAAGTTTTGATCTGAAATGTCATGAGATACAAAAAAGTCTCTAAAAGTTGTTTAAATACTAAACTAGTAACCTAGGTTTACAGAAAATGAGTAAACTATGATAGATAGTGCAGAAATCCACTTCTGGGGCCCACTTGGTGTGTGCTGGGGCTGAGACTAAAGCTTCTCACATGCCTGGGCTGTTCTGGGTGTTCAACGCCAAGTTGTAACCTGTTTCTGGCGTTCAACTCCACTTTGTAACTTGTTTCTGGCGCTGGACGCCAGACAGCAGCATGGAACTGGCGTTGAACGCCAGTTTACATCATCTATCCTTGAGAAAAGTATGAACTATTATATATTGCTGAAAAGCACTGGATGTCTACTTTCCAACGCAATTAGAAGTGCGCCATTTGGAGTTCTGTAGCTCCAGAAAATCCATTTTGAGTGCAGGGAGGTCAGAATCCAACAGCATCAGCAGTCCTTTTTCAGCCTAAATCAGATTTTTGCTCAGCTCCCTCAATTTCAGCCAGAAAAAACCTGAAATCACAGAAAAACACACAAACTCATAGTAAAGTCCAAAAATATGAATTTTGCCTAGAAACTACTAAAAATAAACTAAAAACTAACTAAAACACACTAAAAACTATATGAAATTAACCCCAAAAAGCGTATAAAATATCCGCTCATCAGCTATGTAGCATCCAGACACATCAAATGACTGCATGAGCGCTGATATCATTGACTCTTTGGTGGAAGAGATCAATATGACTGAAAGTCTCGAATCAGAGCTAGAGGACATCTTTAAAGATGTTCAGCCTGATCTGGAAGAATCAGAGGAAATAAAAGAACCTCTGAAAATCCCTCAGGAAGAGGAGAAACCTCCTAAACCCGAGCTCAAACCACTACCACCATCCCTGAAATATGCATTTCTGGGAGAAGGTGACACTTTTCCAGTGATCATAAGCTCTGCTTTAAATCCACAGGAAGAGAAAGTACTAATTCAAGTGCTAAGGACACACAAGACAGCTCTTGGGTGGTCCATAAGTGATCTTAAGGGCATTAGCCCAGTAAGATGCATGCACAAGAGCCTATTGGAGGATGATGCTAAGCCAGTGGTTCAACCACAAAGGCGGCTAAATCTAGCCATGAAGGAGGTGGTGCAGAAAGAGGTCACTAAGTTACTAGAGGCTGGGATTATTTATCCTATTTCTGATAGCCCCTGGGTGAGTCCTTTCCACGTTGTCCCCAAGAAGGGAGGCATGACAGTGGTTCATAATGAAAAGAATGAACTGGTTCCTACAAGAACAGTTACAGGGTGGCGTATGTATATTGACTACAGAAGGCTCAATACAGCCACCAGAAATGATCATTTTCCTTTACCATTCATAGACTAGATGCTAGAGAGACTAGCAGGCCATAAATACTACTACTTTTTGGATGGCTATTCAGGCTACAACCAAATTGCAGTGGATCCTCAAGACCAAGAGAAAACAGCATTCACATGTCCATCTGGAGTATTTGCTTACAGAAGAATGCCTTTTGGTCTGTGCAATGCACCTGCAACCTTTCAGAGGTGCATGCTCTCTATCTTCTCTGATATGGTAGAGAAGTTCCTGGAAGTCTTCATGGATGACTTCTCAGTATTTGGAGACTCATTCAGCTCCTGTCTTGATCATCTAGCACTTGTCCTAAAAAGGTGCCAAGAGACTAACCTGGTCTTAAACTAGGAAAAATGTCACTTTATGGTGACTGAAGGAATTGTCCTTGGGCACAAAATTTCAAGCAAGGGAATAGAGATGGATCAAGCCAAGGTAGAGGTGATTGAAAAATTACCACCACCTGCCAATGTTAAGGCAATCAGAAGCTTTTTGGGGCATGTAGGATTCTATAGGAGGTTCATAAAGGATTTTTCAAAAATTGCAAAACCTCTAAGCAACCTGCTAGCTGCTGACACAGCATTTGTGTTTGACACAGAGTGTCTGCAAGCGTTTGAAACCCTGAAAGCTAAGCTGGTCACAATACCAGTCATCTCTACACCAGACTGGACATTACCATTCGAACTAATGTGTGATGCCAGTGACCATGCCATTGGTGCAGTGTTGGGACAAAGGCATAACAAGCTTCTGCACGTCATTTACTATGCCATTCATGTTCTAAATGACACACGGAAGAATTACACAACCACAGAAAAAGAGCTACTAGCAGTGGTTTATGCCATTGACAAGTTTAGATCCTATTTAGTAGGATCAAAAGTAATTGTGTACACTGACCATGCTGCTCTTAAATATTTACTCACAAAGCAGGATTCAAAACCCAGGCTCATAAGATGGGTGTTGCTTCTGCAAGAATTTGATATAGAAATAAGAGACAGAAAAGAGACAGAGAACCAGGTAGCTGATCACCTGTCCCGGATAGAACCAGTAGTTGGGGCGTCCCTCCCTTCTACTGAGATCTCTGAGACCTTTCCAGATGAGCAACTCTTTGCCATTCATGAAGCACCATAGTTTGCAGATATTGCAAATTATAAAGTTGTGAGGTTCATACCCCAGGAGTACAGCAGGGTGCAAAAGAAAAAACTAATTTCTGATGCAAAGTACTACTTGTGGAATGAACCATATCTATATCTAAATGGGTAGAGGCAATTGCCACACCCACTAATGATACCAAGACTGTGATGAAGTTCCTTCAGAAACATATTTTCAGCAGATTTGGTGTTCCCAGAGTACTAATTAGTGATGGGTGCACCCATTTCTGCAATAAACAGCTTTACTCTGCTATGGTCCGATATAGAATTAGCCACAAAGTAGCAACTCCGTATCATCCACGGACAAATGGGCAGGCTGAAGTCTCTAATAGAGAGCAATAAAGAATCCTGGAACGGACTATAATTATCCGTAGAAAGGATTGGGCAAAGAGCTTGGATGATGCTCTGTGAGCATAGAGAACAGCATTCAAGACTCCTATAGGAACCTCTCCATACCAGCTTGTGTATGGCAAGGCCTGTCATCTGCCCGTGGAACTGGAACATAAAGCCTACTGGGCAACTAGATTCCTAAACCTGGATGCTAAGTTAGCTGGTGAGAAAAGATTGCTCCAGCTAAATGAGCTAGAGGAGTTCAGACTCAATGCTTTTGAAAATGCAAAAATTTATAAGGAAAAAGAAAAAAAGTGGCATGACAAGAAACTGTCATCTAGAGTCTTTGAACCAAGACAGAAGGCTCTGCTATTTAACTCTAGGCTCAGACTATTCCCTGGGAATTTGAAATCCCGGTGGAGGGGACCATATGTGATTACAAGTGTATCACCATATGGATATGTTGAGCTTCAGGATATTGACTCTGACAAAAAGTTCATTGTTAATGGACAGAGAATCAAACATTATCTTGAAAGCAATTTTGAGCAAGAATGCTCAAAACTGAGACTAGAATAAAGCTCAGTCAAGGTCCAGCTAAAGACAATAAAGAAGCGGTTATTATGAGGCAACCCAATGTTCTTTAATCATATATATTTATTTTCCATTGTTATTTTATATTTTTCTTTAGCTTGATGATCATGTGGAGTCACAAAAATAACTGAAAAAGCAAAAACAGAATGAAAAACAGCATTAAAAATAGCACACCCTGGAGGAGGAGCTTACTGGCGTTCAAACGCCAGTAAGGGCAGCAGAATGGGCGTTAAACGCCCAGTCTGGCACCATTCTGGGCATTTAACGCCAGAAATGGGCACCAGACTGGCGTTTAACACCAGAAAAGGGCAAGAAGCTGGCGTTAAACGCCAGAAATGGGCAGCAACCTGGCGTTAAACGCCAGGATTGGCAGCAAAGGGCGTTTTGCAAGCCTAATTGGTGCAGGGATGAGAAATCCTTGACACCTCAGGATCTGTGGACCCCACAGGATCCCCACCAACCTCAACTCACTCTCTTTTTTCTTCACACCATTTCATAATACTCTTCCCCAAATACCCTTCACCAATCCATATCCATCCATCATAAACCCCACCTACCTCACCATTCAAATTCAAACCACTTTCCCTCCCAAACTTCTCCCCCTTGGCTGAAACACTAACCCCCCCCCTCCATCTCCTCTATTTCTTCTTCCTCTACCCTCTTCCTTCTTCTTTTGCTTGAGGACGAGCAAACCTTCTAAGTTTGGTGTGGTAAAAGTGTTGCTTTTTGTTTTTCTATAACCATTTATGGCACCTAAGGCCGGAGAAACCTCTAGAAAGAGGAAAGGAAAGGCAAAAGATTCCACCTCCGAGTCATGGGAGATGGAGAGATTCATCTCACGGGATGCATTTTCCTCCACAAAGTTATTGGGAGCAAATTAACACCTCCCTAGGAGAATTAAGTTCCAATATGGGATAACTAAGGGTGAAACACCAAGAGCATTCTATCCTCCTCCATGAAATTAGAGAAGATCAAAGAATCATGAGAGAGGAGAAACAAAGGCAAGGAAGAGACATTGAGGAGCTCAAGCACTCCATAAGATCTTCAAGAGGAAGAACTAGCCGCCATCACTAAGGTGGACCCGTTCTTTAATTTCCTTGTTCTTTATTTTCTGTTTTCAAATTTTTATGCTTTATGTTTATCTATATTTGTGTCTTTATTACATGATCATTAGTGTCTTAGTGTCTATGCCTTAAAGCTATAAATGTCCTATGAATTCATCATCTTTCTTAAATAAAAAGTGTTTTAATTGCAAAAAGAAAAAGAAGTACATGAATTTCGAATTTTAAAACAGATTAATTATTTTGATGTGGTGGCAATATTATTTGTTTTCTGAATGAATGCTTGAACAGTGCATATTTTTTGAATTTGCTGTTCATGAATGTTAAAATTGTTGGCTCTTGAAAGAATAATGGAAAAGGAGAAATGTTGTTGATAATCTAAAAAATCATAAAAATGATTCTTGAAGCAAGAAAAAGAAGTGAATAGCTTGCAGAAAAAAAAATGGCAAAAAAAAAGAAGAAAAAAAAAAGAAAAAGCAAGCAGAAAAAGCCAATAGCCCTTTAAACCAAAAGGCAAGGGTAAAATAAAAAAGGATCCAAGGCTTTGAACATCAGTGGATAGGAGGGCCCACAGGAATAAAATCCTAGCCTAAGCGGCTAAACCAAGCTGTCCCTAACCATGTGCTTGTGGCGTGAAGGTGTCAAGTGAAAACTTGAGACTGAGCGGTTAAAGTCGTGGTCCAAAAGCAAAAAGAGTGTGCTTAAGAGCTCTGGACACCTCTAATTGGGGACTCTAGCAAAGCTGAGTCACAATCTGAAAAGGTTCACCCAGTTTTGTGTCTGTGGCATTTATGTATCCGGTGGTAATACTGGAAAACAAAATGCTTAGGGTCACGGCCAAGACTCATAAAGTAGCTGTGTTCAAGATTCAACATACTGAACTAGGAGAATCAATAACACTATCTGAATTCTGAGTTCCTATAGATGCCAATCATTCTGAACTTCAAAGGATAAAGTGAGATGCCAAACCTGTTCAGAAGCAAAAAGCTAAAAGCCCAGCTCATCTAATTAATACTGATCTTCATATATGTTTTTGGAATTTATTGTATATTCTCTTCTTTTTATCCTATTTGACTTTTAGTTGCTTGGGGACAAGCAACAATTTAATTTTGGTGTTGTGATGAGCGGATAATTTATACGCTTTTTAGCATTGTTTTTAGTATGTTTTTAGTATATTTTAGTTAGTTTTTATTATGTTTTTATTAGTTTTTATTCAAAAATCATATTTCTGGACTTTCCTATGAGTTTGTGTATTTTTCTATGATTTCAGGTATTTTCTGGATGAAATTGAGGGACCTGAGCAAAAATTTGATTCAGAGGCTGAAAAAGGGTTGCAGATGCTGTTGGATTCTGACCTCCCTGCATTCGAAGTAGATTTTCCGGAGCTACAGATACCCAATTGGTGCGCTCTCAATTGCTTTGGAAAGTAGACATCCTGAGCTTTCCAGCAATATATAATAGTCTATACTTTTCCCGAGATTTGATGGCCCAAACTGGCGTTCCAAGTCAGCATAGAAATTCTGGCTTCAAAACGCCAGAACTGGCATAAAAACTGGCGTTTAACTCCAAGAAAAGTCTCTACACATGAAAACTTCAATGCTCATCCCAAGCACACACCAAGTGGGCCCCGAAAGTGGATTTTTACACTAAACACCCCAGCTTACTCATTTTCTGTAACCCTAGGTCACTAGTTGATTATAAAAAACCACTTTTAGTGATTCATTTTGTACTTCATGACATTCTACACGTTTCATATTGTATTTTCTATGGCATGAGTCTCTAAACCCCATTGTTGGGGGTGAGCAGCTCTGTTGTTCTTCATGAATTAATGCAATTACTACTATTTTCCATTCTATCACGCTTGCTTCTATTCTAAGATATTCATTCGCACTTCAACCTGATGAATGTGATGATCCGTGACAATCATCATCATTCTCACCTATGAACGCGTGCCTGACAACCACCTCCGTTCTACATGCAATCAAGCTTGAATGTGTATCTCCTGGGTTTCTAATCTAAGATTGGAACCTTCGTGGTATAGGCTAGAATTACTGGTGGCCATTCCTAAGATCCGAAAAGTCTAAACCTTGTCTGTGGCATTCTGAGTAGGATCTGGGAAGGGATGACCGTGACGAGCTTCAAACTCGCGAGTGTTGGGCGTGTGATAGACGCAAAAGGATCAATGGATCCTATTCCAACATGATCGAGAACCAACAGCTAATTAGCCGTGCGGTGACAGCGCATTTGGAACATTTTCACTGAGAGGACGGGAAGTAGCCATTGACAACGGTGATGCCCAACATAAAGCTTGCCATGGAAGGAGACTTGCGTGCATGAAGAAGAAGACAGTAGGAAAGCAGAGATTCAGAAGACAAAGCATCTCCAAAACCTCAACATATTCTAATTACTGCATAACAAGTATTTATTTCATGTTCTTTTACTTTTTACCATTAAAACTAAGAATCATTACTGATATCCTGACTAAGAATTACAAGATAACCATAGCTTGCTTCAAGCCGACAATCTCCGTGTTCAATTTGCTTTTATTTTATTTTCTTCTAATTTTCGAAAGTTTTATTTTATCTCCCATTTATTTTGTTTTATTTTCGGTTACTTTTAATTAAATAGAATAAAAAAATATTTAAAAATATAATTTATTTGCAATTCATATCAATTCCCTTTTCTCCATCATGGACATAAGCGGAAATGAACAGTCTAGAAGGACTCTGGGGTCATATGCTAACCCCATTACAGCTGCATATGGGAGTAGCATCTGTATACCTCCCATTAAAGCAAGCAGTTTTGAGCTAAACCCTCAGCTCATTATCATGGTGCAGCAAAATTGTCAGAATTCCGGTCTTCCACAAGAAGAACCTACTAAGTTTCTAGCACAGTTCTTACAAATTGCTGACACAGTACGTGATAAAGAAGTGGATCAGGATGTCTACAGATTATTACTATTTCCATTTGCTGTAAAAGATCAAGCTAAGAGGTGGTTAAATAACCAACCCGCAGCAAGCATAAAAACATGGAGACAGTTATCAGACAAATTCCTGAATCAATTTTACCCTCCAAAAAGGATGACACAGCTAAGGCTGGACATCCATGGCTTTAGACAAGAGGATAATGAATCCCTTTATAATGCCTGGGAGAGGTACAGAGGGATGCTGAGAAAATGCCCCTCTGAAATGTTTTCAGAGTGGGTACAGTTAGACATCTTCTACTATGGGCTTACAGAAAAAGCTCAGATGTCTCTAGACCACTCAGCTGGTGGATCTATACACCTGAGAAAGACGATTGAAGAAGCTCAAGAACTTATAGATACGGTTGCTAGAAATCAACACTTGTACTCTAGCAGTGAGTCCTCCATAAAGGAAGAAGCTAGGGCAGTAACAACTGACCCTAATCCTCAAGAACAGATTATTGAGCTTAATCAACAATTGCTCTTTATGACAAACTAATTAGCAGAATTTAAAGAGATGCTCCAAGACACTAAAAATGCTAACAAGAATATGGAAGCACAATTGAATCAGACAAGACAGCAGCTATCTAAACAGATAACAGAAGAATGCCAAGCTATCCAATTAAGGAGCGGGAAGACATTGAATAAATTAGCTCAAAGTAACAGAAAGCCAAGAAAGGAATAACTGACAGAGGATGACCAAACCACTGCCCAAAATCCCTCTGAGGACAGCAAGAGCCCAGAGAGGAATAATTCTGGCATTCAAATGCCAGAAAAAGGTGAAAGATTGGCGTTAAACGCCCAGTGGATGCCCACTTCTGGCGTTCAAACGCCAGAAAAGGGTGGGAAGCTAGCGTTAAACGCCCATCCAGCATCCTATCCTAGCGTTCAAACGCCAATGAGGGATCAGACACCTGCAAGTGCTGATCATAACCCCTCTAAAAAGGCTTCTCCAACCACCTCTGTAGGGAATAAACCTACAGCAACTAAGGTTGAAGAATATAAAACCAAGATGCCTGATCCTCAGAAACTCCGCCAAGCGAAGCAGGATAAACAATTTTCCCGCTTTGCAGACTATCTCAGGACTCGTGAGATAAAGATCCCATTTGCAGAGGCACTTGAGCAAATACCCTCTTATGCTAAGTTCATGAAAGAGATCTTAAGGCATAAGAAGGATTGGAGAGAAACTGAAAAAGTGTTTCTCACTGAAGAATGCAGTGCAGTCAATCTGAAAAGCTTACCAGAGAAGCTTCAAGATCCAAGAAGCTTTATAATACCATGCGCATTAGAGGGTGCTTGTACCAAGACAGCTCTATGTGACCTTGGAGCAAGTATCAACCTAATACCTGCATCCACTATTAGAAAGCTTGGCTTGACTGAAGAAGTCAAACTAACCCAGATATGTCTTCAACTTGCTGATGGCTCCATTAAATATCCATCAGGTATAATTGAGGACATGATTGTCAAGGTTGGGCCATTTGCCTTTCCCACTGACTTTGTAGTGCTGGAAATAGAGGAGCACAAGAGTGCAACTCTCATTCTAGGAGACCTTTTCTAGCAACTGGACGAACTCTTATTGATGTACAAAAAGGGGAAGTGACCCTGAGAGTCAATGAGGATGAGTTCAAGTTAAATGCTGTCAAAGCTAAAGGCGGCTAAATCCAGCCATGAAGGAGGTGGTGCAAAAAGAGGTCACTAAGTTACTAGAGGCTGGGATTATTTATCCTATTTCTTATAGCCCCTGGGTGAGTCATGTCCACGTTGTCCCCAATAAGGGAGGCATGACAGTGGTTCATAATGAAAAGAATGAACTGGTTCCTACAAGAACAGTTACAGGGTGGCGTATGTGTATTGACTACAGAAGGCTCAGAAGGCTCTTGATCATCTATCACTTGTCCTGAAAAGGTGCTAAGAGACTAACCTGGTCTTAAACTAGGAAAAATGTCACTTTATGGTGACTGAAGGAATTGTCCTTGGGCACAAAATTTCAAGCAAGGGAATAGAGATGGATCAAGCCAAGGTAGAGGTGATTGAAAAATTACCACCACCTGCCAATGTTAAGGCAATCAGAAGCTTTTTGGGGCATGCAGGATTCTATAGGAGGTTCATAAAGGATTTTTCAAAAATTGCAAAACCTCTAAGCAACCTGCTAGCTGCTGACACAATATTTGTGTTTGACACAGAGTGTTTGCAAGCGTTTGAAACCCTGAAAGCTAAGCTGGTCACAATACCAGTCATCTCTGCTCCAGACTGGACATTACCATTCGAACTAATGTGTGATGCCAGTGACCATGCCATTGGTGCAGTGTTGGGACAGAGGCATAACAAGCTTCTGCACGTCATTTACTATGCCATTCATGTTCTAAATGACACACGGAAGAATTACACAACCACAGAAAAAGAGCTGCTAGCAGTGGTTTATGCCATTGACAAGTTTAGATCCTATTTAGTAGGATCAAAAGTAATTGTGTACACTGACCATGCTGCTCTTAAATATTTACTCATAAAGTAGGATTCAAAACCCAGGCTCATAAGATGGGTGTTGCTTCTGCAAGAGTTTGATATAGAAATAAGAGACAGAAAAGGGACAAAGAACCAGGTAGCTGATCACCTGTCCCGGATAGAACCAGTAGTTGGGGCGTCCCTCCCTTCTACTGAGATCTCTGAGACCTTTCCAGATGAGCAACTCTTTGCCATTCAGGAAGCACCATAGTTTGCAGATATTGCAAATTATAAAGTTGTGAGGTTCATACCCCAGGAGTACAGCAGGGTGCAAAAGAAAAAACTAATTTCTGATGCAAAGTACTACTTGTGGGATGAACCATATCTCTTTAAGAGATGTGCAGACGGAATGATCCGTAGATGCATCCCTAGAGAAGAGGCACAGAAGATCCTGTGGCATTGCCATGGATCACAGTATGGAGGACATTTCGGAAGTGAGCGCACAGCCACTAAAGTTCTCCAATGTGGCTTCTACTGGCCTACTCTCTATAGAGATGTCCGAGAGTTTGTGCGTAACTGTGACAGTTGCCAAAGAGCTGGCAACTTACCTCATGGTTACGCCATGCCTCAACAAGGGCTCTTAGAGATTGAGTTGTTTGATGTATGGGGTATTGACTTCATGGGTCCTTTCCCACCATCATACTCAAACACTTACATTCTAGTGGCAGTAGACTACGTATCTAAATGGGTGGAGTTAATTGCCACACCCACTAATAATACCAAGACTGTGATGAAGTTCCTTCAAAAACATATTTTCAGCAGATTTGGTGTTCCCAGAGTACTAATTAGTGATGGGGGCACCCATTTCTGCAATAAACAGCTTTACTCTGCTATGGTCCGATATGGAATTAGTCACAAAGTAGCAACTCCGTAGCATCCACGGACAAATGGGCAGGCTGAAGTCTCTAATAGAGAGCAATAAAGAATCCTGGAACGGACTATAATTATCCGTAGAAAGGATTGGGCAAAGAGCTTGGATGATGCTCTGTGAGCATACAGAACAGCATTCAAGACTCCTATAGGAACCTCTCCATACCAGCTTGTGTATGGCAAGGCCTGTCATCTGCCCGTGGAACTGGAACATAAAGCCTACTGGGCAACTAGATTCCTAAACCTGGATGCTAAGTTAGCTGGTGAGAAAAGATTGCTCCAGCTAAATGAGCTAGAGGAGTTCAGACTCAATGCTTTTGAAAATGCAAAAATTTATAAGGAAAAAGAAAAAAAGTGGCATGACAAGAAACTGTCATCTAGAGTCTTTGAACCAAGACAGAAGGTTCTGCTATTTAACTCTAGGCTCAGACTATTTTCCGGGAAATTGAAATCCCGGTGGAGGGGACCATATGTGATTACAAGTGTATCACCATATGGATATGTTGAGCTTCAGGATATTGACTCTGACAAAAAGTTCATTGTTAATGGACAGAGAATCAAACATTATCTTGAAAGCAATTTTGAGCAAGAATGCTCAAAACTGAGACTAGAATAAAGCTCAGTCAAGGTCCAGCTAAAGACAATAAAGAAGCGGTTATTGGGAGGCAACCCAATGTTCTTTAATCATATATATTTATTTTCCATTGTTATTTTATATTTTTCTTTAGCTTGGTGATCATGTGGAGTCACAAAAATAAATGAAAAAGCAAAAACAGAATGAAAAACAGCATTAAAAATAACACACCCTGGAGGAGGAGCTTACTGGCGTTCAAACGCCAGTAAGGGCAGCAGAATGGGCGTTAAACGCCCAGTCTGGCACCATTTTGGGCGTTTAACGCCAGAAATGGGCACCAGACTGGCGTTAAACGCCAGGATTGGCAGCAAAGGGCGTTTTGCAAGCCTAATTGGTGCAGGGATGAGAAATCCTTGACACCTCAGGATCTGTTGACCCCACAGGATCCCCACCAATCTCAACTCACTCTCTCTCTTCTTCACACCTTTTCATAATACTCTTCCCCAAATACCCTTCACCAATCCATATCCATCCATCATAAACCCCACCTACCTCACCATTCAAATTTAAACCAATTTCCCTCCCAAACTTCTCCCCCTTGGCCGAAACACTAACCCCCCTCCATCTCCTCTATTTTTTCTTCCTCTATCCTCTTCCTTCTTCTTTTGCTCGAGGACGAGCAAACCTTCTAAGTTTGGTGTGGTAAAAGTGTTGCTTTTTATTTTTCTATAACCATTTATGGCACCTAAGGCCGGAGAAACCTCTAGAAAGAGGAAAGGGAAGGCAAAAGCTTCCACCTCCGAGTCATGGGAGATGGAGAGATTCATCTCAAGGGATGCATTTTCCTCCACAAAATTATTGGGAGCAAATTAACACCTCTCTAGGAGAATTAAGTTCCAATATGGGATAACTAAGGGTGAAACACCAAGAGCATTTTATCCTCCTCCATGAAATTAGAGAAGATCAAAGAATCATGAGAGAGGAGCAACAAAGGCAAGGAAGAGACATTGAGGAGCTCAAGCACTCCATAAGATCTTCAAGAGGAAGAACTAGCCGCCATCACTAAGGTGGACCCGTTCTTTAATTTCCTTGTTCTTTATTTTCTGTTTTCAAATTTTTATGCTTTATGTTTATCTATGTTTGTGTCTTTATTACATGATCATTAGTGTCTTAGTGTCTATGCCTTAAAGCTATGAATGTCCTATGAATCCATCATCTTTCTTAAATAAAAAGTGTTTTAATTGCAGAAAGAAAAAGAAGTACATGAATTTCGAATTTTAAAACAGATTAATTATTTTGATGTGGTGGCAGTATTATTTGTTTTCTGAATGAATGCTTGAACAGTGCATATTTTTTGAATTTGTTGTTCATGAATGTTAAAATTGTTGGCTCTTGAAAGAATAATGGAAAAGGAGAAATGTTTTTGATAATCTAAAAAATCATAAAAATGATTCTTGAAGCAAGAAAAAGCAGTGAATAGCTTGCAGAAAAAAAATGGCAAAAAAAAAAGAAGAAAAAAAAAAGAAAAAGAAAAAAAAAGAAAAAGCAACCAGAAAAAGCCAATAGCCCTTTAAACCAAAAGGCAAGGGTAAAATAAAAAAGGATCCAAGGCTTTGAGCATCAGTGGATAGGAGGGCCCACAGGAATAAAATCCTAGCCTAAGCGGCTAAACCAAGCTGTCCCTAACCATGTGCTTGTGGCGTGAAGGTGTCAAGTGAAAACTTGAGACTGAGCGGTTAAAGTCGTGGTCCAAAAGTAAAAAGAGTGTGCTTAAGAGCTCTGGACACCTCTAATTGGGGACTCTAACAAAGCTGAGTCACAATCTGAAAAGGTTCACCCAGTTATGTGTCTGTGGCATTTATGTATCCGGTGGTAATACCGGAAAACAAAATGCTTAGGGTCACGGCCAAGACTCAAAAAGCAGCTGTGTTCAAGAATCAACATACTGAACTAGGAGAATCAATAACACTATCTGAATTCTGAGTTCCTATAGATGCCAATCATTCTGAACTTCAAAGGATAAAGTGAGATGCCAAAACTGTTCAGAAGCAAAAAGCTAAAAGCCCCGCTCATCTAATTAATACTGATCTTCATAGATGTTTTTGGAATTCATTGTATATTCTCTTCTTTTTATCCTATTTGACTTTTAGTTGCTTGGGGACAAGCAACAATTTAAGTTTGGTGTTGTGATGAGCGGATAATTTATACGCTTTTTGGCATTGTTTTTAGTATGTTTTTAGTATATTTTAGTTAGTTTTTATTATGTTTTTATTAGTTTTTATTCAAAAATCATATTTCTAGACTTTACTATGAGTTTGTGTATTTTTCTGTGATTTCAGGTATTTTCTGGCTGAAATTGAGGGACCTGAGCAAAAATTTGATTCAGAGGCTGAAAAAGGGCTGCAGATGTTGTTGGATTCTGACCTCCCTGCATTCGAAGTAGATTTTCTGGAGCTACAGATACTCAATTTGCGCGCTCTCAATTGCGTTGGAAAGTAGACATCCTGGGCTTTCCAGCAATATATAATAGTCTATACTTTTTCTGAGATTTGATGGCCCAAACTGGCGTTCCAAGTCAGCATAGAAATTCTGGCTTCAAAACGCCAGAACTGGCATAAAAGCTGGCGTTTAACTCCAAGAAAAGTCTCTACACATGAAAGCTTCAATGCTCATCCCAAGCACACACCAAGTGGGCCCCGAGAGTGGATTTTTACACTAAACACCCGAGCTTACTCATTTTCTATAACCCTAGGTCACTAGTTGATTATAAAAACCACTTTTAGTGATTCATTTTGTACTTCATGACATTCTACACGTTTCATATTGTATTTTCTACGGCATGAGTATCTAAACCCCATTGTTGGGGGTGAGGAGCTCTGCTGTTCTTCATGAATTAATGCAATTACTACTGTTTTCCATTCTATCATGCTTGCTTCTATTCTAAGATATTCATTCGCACTTCAACCTGATGAATGTGATGATCCATGACAATCATCATCATTCTCACCTATGAACGCGTGCCTGACAACCACCTCTGTTCTACATGCAATCAAGCTTGAATGTGTATCTCTTGGGTTTCTAATCTAAGATTGGAACCTTCGTGGTATAGGCTAGAATTACTGGTGGCCATTCCTAAGATCCAGAAAGTCTAAACCTTGTCTGTGGCATTCTGAGTAGGATCTGGGAAGGGATGACCATGACGAGCTTCAAACTCGCGAGTGTTGGGCGTGTGACAGACGCAAAAGGATCAATGGATCCTATTCCAACATGATCAAGAACCAACAGCTGATTAGCCGTGCGGTGACAGCGCATTTGGAACATTTTCACTAAGAGGACGGGAAGTAGCCATTGACAACGGTGATGCCCAACATAAAGCTTGCCATGGAAGGAGCCTTATGTGCATGAAGAAGAAGACAGTAGGAAAGCAGAGATTCAGAAGATAAAGCATCTCCAAAACCACAACATGTTCTTCATTACTGCATAACAAGTATTTATTTCATGTTCTTTTACTTTTTACCATTAAAACTAAGAATCATTACTGATATCCTGACTAAGAATTACAATATAACCATAGCTTGCTTCAAGCCGACAATCTCCGTGGGATCGACCCTTACTCACGTAAGGTATTACTTGGACGACCCAGTGCACTTGCTAGTTAGTTGTGCGGAGTTGCAAAAGTGTGATTGTAATTTCATGCACCAATTAGCCAAAAAGTTTTTTTACTTTTCTAAGCATTCAAATATGTATATATTGAAAGCTGATTTTGCAGGTTTTGTTTATACATATAATCAGTCTTTCGTGTCTTTAGTCAACTCAAAGCACATTGCACAAAAGTGTGCAAGGAGGAGCATAGTTACTAACCACTATATGTAGTTTTTTGGAGACTACTGATAAACCTCAATTTTATGGTTTATCTTATGCTTAATTTAGGGGATTTTATCAACTTTTCTCACATTTATTTAATGAAATAGCATGGTTTTGTAATTCTCCCTAAATTTGTGCTTGAGTGTGAAAACATGCTTTTTAGGCCTTAAAATCACTAAATTTAATTCACTTTAATTCCATTTGATGCATTGATATATTTTTTAAGTGATTTCAGGTTTAGAAGGCAAAGATTGGAAGTGAGGAGAAAAGCATGCAAAGTGGGAGAACTCATGAAGAAATGAAGGAACCGCAAAGCTGTCAAGCATGACCTCTTCGCACTCAATTGACCATAACTTGAGCTACAGAGATCCAAATGAGGCGGTTCTAGTTGTGTTGGAAAGCTAAC
This sequence comes from Arachis ipaensis, assembly GCF_000816755.2. Classification (NCBI taxonomy): domain Eukaryota; kingdom Viridiplantae; phylum Streptophyta; class Magnoliopsida; order Fabales; family Fabaceae; genus Arachis; species Arachis ipaensis. The sequence continues at coordinate 84,834,897 of NC_029787.2, forward strand.
ATTCAGGGCTTCAAAATGATATAAAATTTGTTATAGTTGCCTGACGTATAGGGATGCATACATGCACTGTACCCGTACACGCTGATGGATCAGCATGATTCACTAAAGTGAAATTGTGGCCAGCGATTTGTAGCTCATTTTGGGCCCAATCCAACTCATTTCTGATGCTATTGAACCCAAGGACTATGGGGGAATAAACCAAGTAGTCATAGTAGAGTTTTCATCATGTTTTAAGTTAGAATTCTAGAGAGAGAAGCTCTTCCTTCTCTCTAGAATTTAGGGTAGTTTAGGTTTAATTTTCTCAAATCTAATTTTCAATTCTTGTCTTGATTTAGTTTTCCTTCTTAATTTCTTGTATTACATCTTTGCTCTTCTAGTTTTACTTGTTCATTTCCCTTATTTGTTACTTTTATGTTGATGAACCATTGTTGGATCTAATTTCCTTTTAATGTAATTTCATGTTTCTATGTTTCTTTTATGTTGATCTTGATTGTTATTGTTAAATTCTTGCTTATATTAGTCATGGATTTCTTTAATTCTTGCATTTTGTGATGTTTACTTTTCTTGCACACTAGGTGTTTGATAAAATGCTTTCATTAGTTTTTGAGTAGTTTTCTTTACTCTTGGCTTAGGCTAAGGGAATTGAGTGACCTTGAGTCATTGGGTCTCATTGAATTGGTGATTTGAGAACCCTTGGTGATCAATTTAATACCCATTGTCACTAACCCACTACTAATCTAATTAGTAGATAGGTTGGGACTTATGGGTTGATGTGATCAAAGCCATTTGACGTACTTCAAGTCTAGGAGTAGATATTACGTACTTAAGGCTTTTGGAAGTAGACTTAATGAGCTTGGTTCCTCATAATTATCAATATTTGGTTTGTAGACAAGGATGGTGATCTCAATTACCTATGTCTAGCCAAGAGTTCTTTTCCCTTATTTTATTAGTTCTTGTTATTTTACTTTCTTATCATTTAATTTTTTTTCAAAAATATAAAAATCAAACCCCTTTGTTCCTTCATAGCCAATAATCATTCATTTCATTGCAATTCCTTGTGAGACGACCTGGAGTTTAAATACTTCGGTTAATTCTTATTTGGGGTTTGTTATTTGTGACAATCAAATTTTTTATTGGGAGGATTGTTTGTTGGTGTAAAACTATACTTACAATGAAGTTCTTATTTCTATAAGAGAAATTCTATACCATCAAAGAATTCGCTCATCAACTACACATATGGTCTATTAAACAATTATTTTTATAGCTTTATAGGTTAAAAGTGACAATTAATAATTAAGAAAAAAAGTCACAGCTATATAGGGAGAATTAGCAAATGGCAATGTGTATATGGTCTTGGTTAAATGTGCAAACCAGGTGTTATATCACATCACTTAACCTATTTCATGTTTTAGGTTAACAAACATATAAACAAAGCTGCGAAAGATTATAACAAAAGCAAAGCCATGGGTATTTGAAAATCACCGTATAGATGTGATGCAAGTATCGATGCATGTAAATGCTCATTGTTATTATAGACCAATCAACTACAATGTAAATAAAAAAAGGAATATATGTATTATGAAGTAGTATAAACCCTTCAAATTAGATCTAGGATTGCATGAAATACACCTCCTATCATTCTATATATAAACGGCATTCAATCTAATGGACACAAGCACAAAACATAAACACTCCTCTCTACTTAGAAACTTCACTAAGAAATTTACAAGCTGCATTTCACAAATGAGTGACATTTCTCCAAAAAAAATCGTTATCATATCTTGGTGATGACTTAGTGTGGAAGATCTTAACTAAGGCTGATCTTAAAACGGTTGGCAGATGCAGGACACTCAACAAGTCTTGAAATTTCAGGCTTAACACACCATACTTTGTGAAGTAGAACTAGACTGAACAAAGGGGCCAAAATATCAATGTCATTGTTGGTGTTGGGAACCCTCCAGTAGACGAAAATTCTCAATGGTTCATTCGTGCTGATGTAAATGATGGAGTGCACTTGCAGCTCAACCTCCCAATTGTGATCAACCAACTTGGTTTTTACTCACTTATTGGCTCAGACCATGGAGTTTTTTGTATAAAATTATCTCAAGGAGGACTTAAGGCTTCTCATATGGAATTCACTCACTGGAAAGATGAAATATGTATTTGATGAGTCCAAAAAACACTACCGTCATGCTGTTTCAATTTATGCATTTGGGTATTTGTATAATTCCATGGAGTATCGAATTGTGCATGTCTTTAAGCGCCATTACATACATAGGACCTTGGATTACAAAATATGTGTTTTTAAGCGCCATTACATACTTTAAATGGTCCCATTACAAAATATATTTTTTAAGTTTTTTAATAACTGCTAAATAGTCCATATGTAATTTTAATTACAAATTAATCTTTTATATATTATTTAATTATAAAATCTATTTTTTATTTCATAAATTATTATTTTATCATTTATCTATCATGTTCATTAATAATCAAAAACAAAAACAATAATAAATTAGATCTTTCATTAATCGTAATAATCTTTTTGGCGATCCTAATTGATTAAAATTTTATCTTTGATTTGTTACATCCGTATACGGTTGTGAAATCGTGTTTCTTAGAAAATCAATCGATTGGATTCACAAAATAATCGATTGAATTTCAGGTTTCCCATAATTCAATCGATTGGAATTGATACACAATCGATTGATTTTTGCAAGACATGTGTGCTTTTTCTTATTCAATCAATTGAAGTCTTCAAAGCAACGTGAGGTCTCACAATTCAATCGATTGGTTGTGTTACCCAATCGATTGACTTACGCTATTAGAATGATATATCAAAATTTAATTGATTGGTATGATAATATAATCGACCGAAGTTTTTACGTGATTAATGGTGTTTTCAAATTCAATCGATTGGTCTGATAATACAATCGATTAAAATGTGTCGGTTTTCTTCTGCATTCAATCGATTGGTATCCCTCCTTTTTTAAATATAACTCCATTTCTGCATAACCTCTCTTCTCTCTCTAAATTTAGAAAATTTCTCTCTTTATCTTCTCCAATCTCATCAACACCCACTCCAAACTACATATATATTAATCCTTATCCAAATCTCTACAAAACCCACCAAACTAATATCCCAAAATAGCCAGAACTAAAAACGCAAAGAGAGCTAGAGTTGAAGGTGAAAGTTCTGCATCCACCAGACTAGTTTCTTCATCCCATTACATGGCAAGGTGGATGTTGTCTCCAAAGGCATTGAACAACCATGTGGAGAAGTTCAAGTCAAGGGCGATTGTTCTTCCCAGGTATATAACAGCCAATTTCATTCATGGTAGACATTATAATTTGTTCTGGAATGCTTTGTAAACACAACACTTGACTTATTTTGTACAAACTAAGGATGAATATTATCCTCACTTGGTTAGGGCTGTTTATAGTACTTTAAATTATGTTGTTCCTGAAAGTGATGAAGAGAATGAGGAAGTAATAATGTCGCTGATTGAGTTTGATTTAGGGTCACGACATTATAGAGTTACTTTGGAACAATTAGCTGAACAATGGAATTTAGTTTATCACAGGGAAAATTTTACTGGAGGTATTCCGACAGATGAGGAATGGGGTGAATATGAAAGATTGATTAGTTTGCAGAGTCCGCAGTATGAGGATCCACACATGGATGCTAGAGGTAATATAAGTTGTAGTGGTTTGGGTAATAAGCATCGTATATTGATGTATTTGTTTTTATACGTGTTGATTCCAAGAAAACATAATCATGGAATCTTGTTTAACGAAGATATTCTAGTGCTTTGGGCTATGATGACCGGAAAGGAGATAAAATGGCCTTATTTTATGGTTCATCATATGTTTGAAATAAAGAGAGAAAAATCAAGTGTTGGTTTATATGCTTGCCAATGGACCAAGATTTTCAAATGGCTTGGAATTGACTTGAGTGAAGAGAAAAGTATCGTCTTGAGTAATGTAGCCAAGATTGATGACAGCACTCTAAGACAGATGGGAAGAGATCCGACTGCCCAAGAACCTTAGGTACAAGGACAAGCACAAGACCCTGAGGTGCAAGCACAATCCCAAGAATCCCCACCACCACCGCCTCCTTTGCCAACAATGCGAGATTTGATGGATGAATTGCGAAGCATAAAATTATACATTGAGGGATAATTTGCTGAGATAAGACAGCGTCAAGACAGACAAATTTTGGTAATGAAATAGATAGATATGACTTTTAAGTTTAAACCAAAGGGTAATAATAAGGTGAGCAGCTAAAATAAATCTCTAATATTTATACTCCATTTTGTGGTACTAATTTGTAATAATTAAATTGCAGCTTGAGGATCATGATATTCGCATGATAACCGCTGTGCATTTATTCAAGAGTTAGATCAACTAGAAGAAGTCACAAATTATAGCGGCAGCCAATGAATTTTAGAATATGTACACAAATCATGAGATGTAAAGATAATATTAGTAATATAGATATATTATAATACTTTAGTTATTGAGTATTTATTTGTTAGGTTTGATGGATGTACTTCTTTAGTTATTTTTCAATGACTTCTTAAATAGATATTTTCTACTTTGTGGCTTTACAATTTTTCTCTAATTCTATGCACTATATAAATATCTTAGTTTAAAAGAACTCATATTTTTATGATAAAGTAATGTCATTTTCATTTATTATTTCAACAACAATGTCATACAAATATTATGTCTTATAAATTATATTTTATTTTATACAATTAATGTTTTAGAAAAAAGATTTTTTTTTATTTTTTTATTTGTTTGCATTCTATTTATATATTTCCATGTATTTAAGATTTAAACTAGTTTGATAAAGGATCTTTCAGAGAAATAATTTTTTTTTCTTAAATCCTCTTATTTATATTTGTAAGACGTATTTTAAACTTATTAAGGTCCAAAATCAGAAGAGATTTCAACTAATAGTGATTAAACGAAATCTATTTGCCGTAGCTATAATATTCTTGCTGTAAATATGACTGAAATTGTCAAATGCAAACTAACACTACTAGAAAACTAGTTATTACAGACGGATATTTCCGATGGATTTTATCCCACGGAAATACAGACGGAATTTCAGAGAGATTTTTTGTCGGAAAATAAAAAAAATGAATTAGCATAAATTACAGACGGAAAACAGAATCTGTCGATAATTTTGTCGGTAAAATTAATTTTTTTTTTGTAGAAAATGATTACAGACGGAAAATCTGTCTGTAATTAAATAGACAAAACACTACATTTTATTAAATTATTACAGACAAAAAATCCGTCTGTAATTTAAAATATTCCGTCAGAAATATCAAAATAAAGATTTGATCAAATGAGCTCTTCCTCATTTCCCGTGTCTCTTCCCCGTAGCACCTCCACGCCCATCCCCTCCAAATGCTCTATCGTTAGTGCGTCTCAGCCTTGCACCGCCGTCTTACCTTGTGCCGCCATCGCACCGAACCTCCATTGCACTGAACTTCCATCGCCGCGAAACTCTGTCACACCCCTTCCCGGCTCTTCTCTGTGTGTTGCTGATTCCCCTTCGAACCCTAATATGCATTTCTCCGCCACCGTCTTTGTCGCCTCCGTCCTCGTCCTCTTCACCTTCTCCTGCGTTCACTCTTTCTACCTTCCCGGTGTCGCCCCTTGAGATTTTCAAACCGTACGTCTTCCATTTTTCTATCTCTTTCTGAGATTCGCATTCTCCTTTCTCTTATTCGAATTTATGCGCTACTTGTTTCATTAATTTCTTGATCAAAGCTATTCTCACAGAAATCACAAGTGCATTTCTCGCTCGTGTGTTGCTCAGTTGATGTGTTTTTCTCTTCGATCTCGCCTCAGCCGTGCAGGTAACCCTAATCAGAAGGAGGTGCTGTGAGGTTTTTGTTGTATTTTGTTGATGTATTTTGTTGTTGTTATGAGGTTTTTTCTAATTTTCATACAATATGGATAACATTGTAGTAAAGAGTACTACTACTTTGGGTTTTATATATAATAATGCTTTTCCTGTCATTGAAACATGAAATAGTAGCAGCAGGAGATAACAATTACAATTATCCATACTTTTGTTTGAATTTTGAAGAAATTTGATGGTGCATGCAGTAGCTGGGATTGATAAACCCTAGGATTGTGATTTAATTGGAGGTCAGTTTTTTCTTCTTCAAGCTCTTAATGATTTACAATCATAGTTATTATTTGTTTATTTATTTATTGTTTGATTATTTCTGGATTTTTTTTTTAGAATTTTAAGATTTAGTAATTAATTCTTTTACTTCTTGTTCATTGTGGGTATGGGTGCAGTAGAGATGAGATGTTGCTTTCGCGGGCTATGAGGTCGCAATATAAAAGGATGTTTCTGCTGAAAAGATGATATTTGGTGTGGCTGGGATTGATCCTGAAAGAAGAGCAGAGCTAATCAAGGTTGGATGAATATTTTTTATGTCACTTAAGCCTAACCTAACACTTTCACATGCTCTTAATTTATGTCTGAACATGCTTTTCATGAATATTTTTGTTGATGGTAGATGAGTTCATTGATAATAAGGTACTTGTATCTTTAACATACAGAATGAGTTATTTTTCTATGAAGACTTTGAAAATATAGATCAATTTGATACATTGAGTTAAGATTTTTTATGTCAACCTTGGGGTTAAGGACATTTTCTTTTCTGGCATGCTAGTTATAAACTTATAATTAATAATAAATAAAATATTCTTTGAATGCTTTTCTGTTTTATATAGCTTTTTTCTTGCAGATGTTGTAAGGGACTAAATTAGATGGTAAATACTCAATGTTGCTAATTAATAATGCAAGTTGAATGTTTACATTTATTTCCCATTTATTATCTGCAGCTTGCATCATCTCTTGGTCCGCGCTTCTATTCTAACATTTTCAAACGCAAGCAAATATCAGAAACGGGCGCTCAACAAGCACTGGCCGCTTTTTTTAATTGGTTTTTATTTCCTTTTGGTTACATCAAGAGTAAAGTTAAAGCATATTTTTGATAGGTTTGTAAATGTAAGATGGCTTTTATTCTCAACAATTTTGAACATTTTTATCTAGAGTACAGGATACATAAAGGAGTTTGAAACTTTTTTTTTCTGTGGAACACTTGAAACCTTATAAAAACGAGCTAACAAAGTGATACTTTTGCAGATGCTACTGGATACACAAGTTGTTAAGACAATCCTTCTTGAAATTCCTTCCCTTGGTAGACAGGTGATCTAACTTCTGCAAATACTTTTTAGTCATCTTTCCTTCCCTTGGAGCTTAAATCTAGGGAATCTGACCTCCACATTTTAAGAGTTGGTGAATTTACTACGCTGCTGTTCCTTTTACCAATAGCATTTAATTTTCTTTTCAGCTATAGTTTTATATAGAAGATATTGATAATGAAATTTTCAAGTGAAAATTTTCACCATTTTTCATCCTTAAACATAATTAGAATGTTGCATCAATATTGATCTTCAGCCAGTCGTTTGGTGGCACTCTCCATCTCACTGATAAGCTATTTTTCCTTTTAGGTTCTATTAACTGGTGGTTCTTTTTCTCATATATGTTGTTATAGTCAGATTCTAATTGTCAGTTAGTGGAGTTAGTAAGTCAGTAAGTATAGAAACTTCAGTTATAGTATGGGTGCTTCCAATCTCCAGCTCAAGCTTATCAGTTATTACTTCACTTGAGTTCTTACTTCTCAGATTGGGAGATAAAAGGAGAAAAATTGAAGAAGATGGGGTTGGGAGTTCCTGCTCTTCCATTTACCTTTGTGGCTCACCTTCTAGCGGTGGCTGCTATTGTCATGGTCTTGCTTTGGAACATACACTTCAGAGGTGGCTTAGCTTGGGAAGCTACCAACAAAAATCTCATATTCAATGTATGTTTCTTGTTTCATCTTGCTCTTTACTCTCTATTTGCTATTATTTTTGGGACTATGATGCATTGATATATGGCTCTTCTTGATTCTTACTCTATTTCATTTGGTCCTCTGTTGAATGAACCTTAACCATGGAACTGATATATCTTGGTTGATAAACATAGTTGTGTTGTTGCTGCTTTATTTTATTTTCTTTTTTTATTAAAAATGCGTTAAAGTAAGTTGTTATTTGTTAGTTCCAAGGGTGCATTCTAAGCACTACGGAAATGTAGATATTGTTTTAGAGTGAAAATAAGTAATTTGGGTATGTACATGCCTAGAATACTTATTAATATGTAATTTGGCCATATATACATATGCAAGTGCGATATATATATAAAAAAAAAAGTGTATATAAGAAGTGATATAAATAAAACAAGAGGCTCTTATAGGAAGGACAATAATTCTAAATTTGGAAATGAAGAAATGATCAAAAGCAGAGGAGATATAAGATAGCGTTGCCATTTGGAAGGAGGCAAGCTCAAATTGATATGTGTATGCTATGTTATTTTTTTAGCATGTTTATGTTGTTTATAATTTTTTTTCATATAGCAATGTTTGCAAATTCCTATTTTTTATATGAAAACTTGTCAATATCAGCCTCATGGCATTCAAGTTGAACGAAATAAATTAAATAAGTATGATCATTCTCTATTGGGATGTATTATATATTAAACCAAAATTAAGTTATCCACAAAAAATTACGGTAGAGCATAGCAGTTTAAAAATATCTTTGAGGTGGACTTAATTTTACTGAAAATGAGGTGTACATCATATATATATCAGTTCCATGGTTAAGGTTCATATATCTTGCCTTTAGTTTGAGTTCCATGGTTTCAGTGATTGATTGATTACCTTAAAGTTATTAGAGACTAATATTGTATATTTTGTGGACAGTTTACAATTTACACTTTACATATTTACCACCATATTGGTTTCTCAGTTTCTTGCTTAGTATTTCATACTAGTATTTACTTCAATCTTGTAAAGTTTCACATATTTTTTTTGTTTACTTTAACTATTTTAAAAAAGCTCTTTAAGTTTTATTTTTTTCTTTCTATATTTTCTATTTATTATCGGGCCCCAACCCTCATAAACAAGGGGTCCCAACAATTCATTGCTTGCAGGCTCCACATGCTTATCCTTCGATTCTTCGGTGTGAATTTCATATACTAATACATTCATGTGGTTTCAAATCAAATAATAAATGAGGCAAAGGGTACTCCTTAGTCCTTAAAGGCTTAAACTACTTTATTTAGATGCTTTTGTTATTTTTTTCTCCTACCATTACGTTGATGAATTAGTAACTAAACTGATTTGGGACTGGGTTTAGTTTTTAATACGATATATAATATTACAGAAGTTGAAGTTACTAATCTATATTAAGCCCTTATATATTGACTATTATTATATATAAATGTCAATATATAACTGAATTTTCTATACTTACTGATAAGTTTCTATACTTGCGGTTTTTCTCTTTTAGTTAGTGGAGTTCCACCCAATGCATTCTGTGAAACTGGTCAGCTGTGAAGCAGATTTGATCTTAATCCCAGGATAAATATTTTGCCATAAATTTACTAGTTGAACTTTTTGTTGTTGTTGAAGTTATGTGGCAATTTTAACAACCATTCCCCATGACTATGTTATTTTTGTTCCTCTTCTCTTTCCATAACTCTTTAACCACCTATGACAATATCCTGATTGATTCTTTTTATAAACCTTTTTAAGAAAATTTCCCCATCTTCTCCATCGTAATATTGTAATAATTGCTAACATGTCATAGTACATTGTAAGGCCTCCTTTCTCATTTGGGTCTCTGATTTCTTATTTTTTAAAATTTTCATATTTTAATGAGAAGTCCTTTGTATGATTGGAATGCCATGGAAAAAGAAGGATACTCGTGGTGGATACGCCGCATACGCCATGCACAGAATTTATATGATGAATTTAGAATCGATCACTTATAAACCTTGTTCGCCTAGATTTTCACATTTTAAACTTTGGAGCTATTGAAATAAACTGGGAATTTCAACCAGTAACTCTGAAGTTGGAAATCAGGGACAAGAATGGCCATCCTGTGTTATTGATCTAATCTGATTTCGTTTGGTTATATTTGCAGCTCTGATTCCTTTGACGGAGTTTAGAGAGCAAGTGATTATGAAAAGGTTAATATAATGGAAGAGTGTAAAAACAATTATTTGTTCTTATTGAAGATTTTTTTGAGTCTACCAAAAAAAATTTTCCTTCTTTAACGGCACCATTGAAGTTGCCGAGGCCGGTGGCTTTCTTAGCATGGAATCTGTCTTCCTTGTTACTCTTGGAATTGCCCTCTTCGTCCTCCTGGGGCTATGGATCCATGGTCAAATACAACACCTATCTAAGGTATTAACAATCTCTCTATTTTTTCAAAAGTAATCCAATATTAAATGGATTGGTAACTTTAAGTTGATGATATGATAATAAGTTATCCTCCTTCACTTTTTCTTAATCCTATAAAACATTGCTAGGCTTCTAAAATCTGTCCATGTCCTGTTTTTTGACACCAGGAACTGCACATGCTCAGTCCAATGCAAACAAATCAAAGAAGAAGAAGTAGATGAACAAATACTCTCAAGTTTCAGCCACACAAGAGTCTACCATGGAGTGAAGAATCATGTAACTCAGATTAGATTGGAGAGTTTAAACTTTAAAGAGAGCATGAGGAAATAGTTTTAAAATTTAGGCTGAAAGTCCTGCTCTTCTCTGTTGTAGTTTAAAAGAAATTTTGGGGTATCTTTTTATTGAGAAAGTGAGATATTGGATAATGGTGTTGAAAAATAACATCCAATTTTATAGGTATCATGTAATGAATATTATGTTTATCTATGTGATTTTTGGCTTTCTTTTTTTCAATTTTCAGTGTGTTTTATGGAGTAAATTTAGAAAACAAATCTAAAATATTTATTTTGTAATTAGAAAAATAAAAAAAATCTATTTTACTTTACTGACTACAGATGGATTTTCTGTCTGTAATTAGAGTGTGAGATGATTTTCCAAAGTTTAAATTACAGACAGAAAATCCGTCGAAAAATCCGTCTATAATTACAGACGGAAAATCCATCTGAAAATCCGTCTGTAATTACAGACGGAAAATCCGTCTAAAAATCTGTTTGTAATTACAGACGGAAAATCTGTCGGAAAGTTCGTCACTTTCGGGATATGGATGGAGAATTTACAGAGGGAAAATCCATCGGTAACTAGTAAAAATCCGTCGGTAATTTTCCGACGGAAAAAAATCCGTCGGTAAATAATTTCCGACGAGGCTTTTATAGAGGGACAAAATCCGTCGGTAATTTCGTCGGTAACCAAAAATCCGTCTGTAATAAAGACTAAATATGTCTGTACTAATCCATTTTCTAGTTGTGTAGCAAATTAAAATCTAGAATTTATTACAATGGTTTATGTTAAATGTTCAAACATCAAAAATAGTTGCAGATTTTAAGTTTATTAAGACAAATAAATTTAATCATCACATTCAAACAATTTTTCTCCTCAAATCCTAACATTATTAGTACGTATTCCTTGATATTTTAATTATCCGTTATAATAAAAATCAGAAGTGAAAATAGGAGAACAATCAGAAAATTGAATGAGAGAAAAATGAGAAATATTTTATTTAACATAACAAACTTTGTATTTCTTTCATTTCCATCTATGAACTCCATCGATCTCCTCTTTTGTATTTTTGTAGCTTCATCATCAGCTTCTTCAAGTTGAGCAGTCCTCTTCATTAATAAATAATAAAAAAAATTAAAATAAATATTATAAATTAAATGGCTAGACATACAAAATTATTATTTTTAATGAACTCGTAAAATCACTTTCAAATACTAAATAAAACTTCGTATAATTAGTGTTTTTCCTTTGTTCTCATCATTGACACTAATCTACACTACATAACCATCTTGCTGCATTTGGTGACACTAATTAAGATTTAACCATTAAGTTCCACAAAATTCAAAAGTTGAGAGAAAGCCCAAAACAGTCATTTAATAACAATATACATACTAGTACATTTTTTTATTCTAAAAGAAAATTAAAAAAATAAAAAATGTTGAAAATTTGCTGCTATTTTTTATTTTTTATTTTTAAGAAGCACAAATAAACGTATCTAATGAAAGTTTTTGAATTGCTAGAGTTGATAGTTAAATATTTAATATTTAAAATATTATTATTTTGAGTAATATTTAATAATTTTTTTCTCAAAGGTGAGTACCCGTTATATAATTCGTATCTAGTTGCTTCGATTTAGATATTTAATAAAATGCTAATTGATTCGATTTGCTATGACGCTCAACCTATTCCATAAATTGAATTCATCTAATTCAATTTACCATGGAATATAAATTTCATTATAGTGGGACTCAATGAAAAAACAAAAATATAAGTTATATAAACTCTTTTAGTATAATTATCTAATAATACATTTTAAGTCCATACTTTTAAATATTGCAAGCTAATTAATAATAAAAAAATAAAATTTATTTACTTTTTAGTATTTCTCAAAGTCCGTGAATTACTAAAAGATAAAAAAATATTTTTTCATTACACAATCAATTTTACGAATAAAGAATCGAAACAAAAAATTGCAAAATTAGAGATTCTATTCACTGACCTCGATTTTGTAATCAAAACAGTGGATTATTTTCTAAACACTACAATGAAAAAATGGGTTGGATCTTTGCTGATTGCTGCAACTGTGATTATCAATTAATGATGAATAAATATTGGATATTAAAGAGATGGATGAAAAATGAAGAAAAATTGGATATTAAGTAGATAGATAACTGGAACAAAAACAATGAAAATTTTGATAATCAAGGAGATTGATAAACGATTCTAATTATAGGATTGAGTAATTGATAATAGATTATTCACAAATTTATAATCTTAATATTAAAGAAAAGATAAGATTAGAGTATCTAAATCAAAATAAAAACTTAAAAATTGAAGATAGAATTTTAAAGATAAGATAAATGAATAATAAAATAATAATTTATAAACACGAGTAAAAAAATTGAGAACGGCGTAACATATAACGTAGATTGGATAACAAAACTAATCGATTGAATTGTGAAAATCCATATTGCTTTGAAGACTTAAATCGATTAGTTAACACAGCCAATCAATTAAATTGTGGGATCTCATATTACTTTGAAGCCTTCAATCAATTGGGTAACATGAACAATCGATTGAAATAGAAAAAACCCACATTCTAAGCATCGTTCAATGGATTGTGTAAAAGTTACAATCGATTGATATTTAGAAAAACCACACTATCGTCCAACATTCAATCGATTGTTTTATGGAAACCTGAATTCCAATCGATTGAATTATGGAAAACCTAAAATTTAATCGATTGTTTTGTGAATCCAATCGATTCTAATTTGTTATTATTTATCCAAATCTCTACAACACCCACCGAACCAATATTCCAAAATGGCCAGAACTAAAAACGCAAAGAGAGCTAGAGTTGAAGGTCAAAGTTCTTCATCCGCCAGACTAGTTGCTTCATCCCATTACATGGCAAGGTGGATGTTGTCTCCAAAGGCATTGAACAACCATGTGGAGAAGTTCAAGTCAAGGGCGATTGTTCTTCCCATGTATATAACAGCCAATTTCATTCATGGTAGACATTATAATTTGTTCTGGAATACTTTGCAAACATAACACTTGACTGATTTTGTACAAACTAAGGATGAATATTATCCTCACTTGGTTAGGGCTGTTTATAGTACTTTAAATTATGTTGTTCCTGAAAGTGATGAAGAGAATGAGGAAGTAATAATGTCGCTGATTGAGTTTGATTTAGGGTCATGGCATTATAAAGTTACTTTAGAACAATTAGCTGAACAATGGAATTTAGTTTATCACGGGGGGAAATTTACTGGAGGTATTCCAACAGATGAAGAATGGGGTGAATATGAAAGATTGATTAGTTTGCAAAGTCTGCAGTATGAGGATCCACACATGGATGCTAGAGGTAATATAAGTTGTAGTGGTTTGGGTAATAAGCAGCGTATATTGATGTATTTGCTTTCATACGTATTGATTCCAAGAAAACATAATCATGGAATCTTGTTTAACGAATATTCTAGTGCTTTTGGCTATGGTGACTGGAAAGGAGATAAACTGGCCTTATTTTATGGTTCATCATATGTTTGAAATAAAGAGAGAAAAAACAAGTGTTGGTTTAGGATATGCTTGCTAATGGACCAAGATTTTCAAATGGCTTGGAATTGACTTGAGTGAAGAGAAAAGTATCGTCTTGAGTAATGTAGCCAAGATTGATGACAGTACTCTAAGACAGATAGAAAAAGATCTGAATGCCCAAGAACCTCAGGTACAAGGACAAGCACAAGACCCTGAGGTGCAAGCACAATCCCAGGAATCCCCACCACCACCGCCTCCTTCGCCAACAATGCGAGATTTGATGGATGAATTGCGAAACATAAGATTATACATTGAGGGACAATTTGCTGAGATAAGACAGCATCAAGACAGACAAATTTTGGTTATGAAGTAGTTAGATATGACTTTTAATTTTAAACCAAAGGGTAATAATAAGGTGAGCAGCTAAAATAAATCTCTAATATTTATACTCCATTTTGTGGTACTAATTTGTAATAATTAAATTGCAGCTTGAGGATCATGATATTCGCATGATAACCGCTGTGCATTTATTCAAGAGTTAGATCAACTAGAAGAAATCACAAATTATAGCGTCAGCCAATGAATTTTGGAATATGCATACAAATCATAAGATGCAAAGATAATATTAGTAATCTAGATAAATATAATACTTTAGTTATTGAGTATTTATTTGTTAGGTTTGACGGATGTACTTCTTTAATTATTTTTGAATGACTTCTTAAATAGATATTTTCTACTTTGTGGCTTTACAATTTTTCTCTAATTCTATGCACTATATAAATATCTTAGTTTAAAAGAACTCATATTTTTATGATAAAGTAATGTCATTTTCATTTATTATTTCAACAATAATGTCATACAAATATTATGTCTTGTAAATTATATTTTATTTTATACAATTAATGTTTTAGAAAAAAGATTTTTTTCATTTTTTTTATTTGTTTGCATTCTATTTATATGTTTCCATGTATTTAAGATTTGAACTAGTTTGATAAAGGATCTTTCGAGCAATAAATTTTTTTCTTAAATCCTCTTATTTATATTTGTAAGGCGTATTTTAAACTTATTAAGGTCCAAAATCAGAAGAGATTTCAACTAATAGAGATTAAACGAAATCTTTTTACCGTAACTATAATATTCTTGCTGCAAATATGACTGAAATTGTCAAATGCAAACTAGCAAATTAAAATATAGTATTTATTACAGTGGTTTATGTTAAATGTTCAAACATAAAAAATAGTTGCAGATTTCAAGTTTACTAAGACAAATGAATTTAATCATCACATTCAAACAATTTTTCTCCTCAAATCCTAACATTATTAGTATGTATTCCTTGATTTTTTTATTATCTGTTATAATAAAAATCAGAAGTGAAAATAGGAGAAGAATAAGAAAATTGAATGAGAGAAAAATGAGAAATATTTTATTTAACATAACAAACTTTGTATTTCTTTCATTTCCATCTAAGAACTCCACCGATCTCCTCTTTTGCATTTTTGTAGCTTCATCCTCAACTTCTTCAAGTTGAGCAGTCCTCTTCATTAATAAATAATAAAAAATTAAACTAAATATTATAAATTAAATGGCTAGACATACAAAATTATTATTTTTAATGAACTCGCAAAATCACTTTCAAATACTAAATAAAACTTTGTATAATTAGTGTTTTTTCCTTTGTTCTCATCATTGACACTAATCTACACTACATAATCATCTTGCTGCATTTGGTGACACTAATTAAGATTTAAACATTAAGTTCTACAATCTTCAAAAATTGAGAAAAAGTACAAAACAGTCATTTAATAACAATCTACATACTAGTATATTTTTTTATTCTAAAAGAAAATTAAAAATATAAAAAAACGTTAAAAAATTGCTGCTATTTTTTTTTTCTAAAAAGCACAAAAAAACGTATCCAACGAAAGTGTTTGAATTGCTAGACTTGGTAGTTAAATATTTAATGTTTAAAATATTATTATTTTGAGTAATATTTAATATTTTTTTTCTCAAAGCTGAGTACCTGTTATATAATTCGTAGCTAGTTGCTTCGATTTAGATATTTAATAAAGTGCTAATTGAGTCGATTTGTTATGACGCTCAACCTATTCCATAAATTAAATTCATCTAATTCGATTTACCATGGAATATAAGTTTTATTATAGTGGGACTCACAATGAAAAAACAAAAATATAAGTTATATAAATTCTTTTAGTATAATTATCCAATAATACATTTTAAGTTCATGCTTTTAAATATTGCTAGCTAATTAATAATAAAAAAATAAAATTTAATTACTTTTTAGTATTCCTCAATATCCGTGAATTACTAAAAGATAAAAAAAATTATTTTTTCATTACACAATCAATTTTACGAATAAAGAATCGAAATGGAAAATTGCAAAATTAGAGATTCTGACCTCGATTTTGTAATCAAAACAGTGGATTGTTTTTCTGAACACTATAATGAAAAAATTGGTTGGATCTTTGTTGATTGCTGCAACTGTGATTATCAATTAATGATGAACAAATATTGGATATACAGATGGATAAAAAATAAAGAAAAATTGGATATTAAGTAGATGGATAACTGGAACAAAAACAATGAAAATTTTGATAATTAAGAAGATTGATAAGCGATTCCAATTATAGGATTGAGTAATTGATGATAGATTATTCACCAATTTATAATCTTAATATTAAAGAAAAGATAAGATTAGAGTATCTAAATCAAAATAAAAACTTAAAAATTGAAGATAGAATTTTAAAGATAAGATAAATGAATAATAAAATAATAATTTATAAATACCAGTAAAAAATTGAGAACGGCGTAACATATAACGTAGTGCACAATATAATCGATTGGATAACAAAACTAATCGATTGAATTGTGAAAATCCATATTGTTTTGAAGACTTAAATCGATTGGTTAACACAACCAATCAATTAAATTGTGGGGTCTCATATTACTTTGAAGCATTCAATCAATTGGGTAACATGAACAATCGATTGAAATAGAAAAAACCCACATTCTAAGCATTGTTCAATGGATTGTGTAAAAGTTACAATCGATTGATATTTGGAAAAACCATACTATCGTCCAACATTCAATCGATTGTTTTGTGGAAACATGAATTCCAATAGATTGAATTATGGAAAACCTAAAATTTAATCGATTGTTTTGTGAATCCAATCGATTCTAATTTGTTATTGTTTTTGTTTTTATTTTTTATTATTAATAAACATGATAGATGAATAATAAAATAATAATTTATAAAATAAAAAATAAATTTTATAATTAAATAATATATAAAGGATTAATTTGTAATTAACAATATTAAAGAATTAAAAAATATTTTTTCGTAGTATTTCATAGAATCCAAATATATACTTAACTAAAATGATTTTACTAAAATACCCTAAACAGTAAATAGTTGAAGATTATTGGTGGGGAAGCAAAATGACCCGTGTGAGAAATAGGAGGGGAGGGAATTGGAGAACGGAAAGGGGGAAGAAATTCCAGAGAAGTCTAGACCTCACTCGCTCTCCCTTTCTTCACTCTTCTATTCTTTCTGTATATTAAACTCTGCAAACGCATTCCCCTATCTGCGCATCATCGTAATCGTAATCCTAATCCGAAACCTAATCATCTTCTTCATCCATGGCGGGATACAAACTGTTGAAGCGGAAAGGCATCGATCATGTTCCCGACGATTTCTACGATTTCCCTCTTTCTTCTCCCGCCACCAAGATTCGCCGTCTGGTTCGTCTTCTCTCTTTCTTTCGTTCTCATTGTTCATTCCAAGTTCCTCATCGGTTTATTAATGAATTAAATCGTGTTTTGTTAATTATGGTTGTGATCAGGATGGTGAGTTGCCGCCAATTGCAGAGGTGGAACTCGAACATGAACAACCCTTACCCATTCCAGCGGAAGCAGAAGCAGATGCTTCTCCACCTCCCAACGCAGAGAGAGCTCTCGTTCTCTTCAAGCCGCTAATGCATTCGTCATCTCCTTTCTCTCTCACCCTCGACTCTGATCTCCTCTCTCGATTCAAGAGTACGTCTCTCTCTTTCGCAAATTAATTAGTAGGCGACTTCATCCAATTCAATTCGAGATTCAAAATTCAGTTGACTTTACTCTTTAATTTGCTGCAGGGGAAGCGCATTGGTCAAAAGGTGATTCTGATTGCGAGCGCCTCATAAAATCAGCGGTGGAGAAGGAAGAACAAGACAAGAGGAACCGTGGAATGGCTATTGTGCCTTGGGCACCCTCATCCAATTTCGCGCAAGGTTCCAACATTGCAAATACAGAGATGATGGAAGCTGATCACATGGGTCCAGAACCAGAAGAAGAACCATCCGTGATGATGGATGTAGAAAACCAACAAGAAGAAAATAATAGTTATTTTAAGTCTTCAAGTTCAACGCTAAATCTAAGTAATGGTGGTGGTGTTCTTGTTGGTGGAGTGGCAGCAACACCAGAAGGGTTCAACCAGTGGCAGCAACAGCAACAGCAGCATCATTGCTTGTGGCCACATCTTCCTCAAAACATGTCAACTCCAATCACATGGACACGTTGAGACGCAAATCACCTATTAGTTTCTACACGCCCTTCCTTTCATTGTAGTGCTACTAGATTGGAATAGAATGGGATTGCAATTTTTTTTTAGTTTTGCAGAGAATTGCACCTTTTTCAATATCAAGGAATGGAATGTGGATAGGATTAGGCATGCCATGGGACTTGAGAGGATAGGACGGTAATCCTTTGTACTTATGTGGAAGGACCATCCACTTTTAACCAAGAATTTCATGTTCTTATGTCGTCTTTGCCCCTCATGCTTCATCATTTAAACTTGTCATTGGCTAATGCTTAGCAGTACTAGATATGAATTTTGCATTGGTATTTGTATTCGTGCCAACTCGATAAGGCTTTTCATAGATATGAATTACAGATTATTATTAAAAAAAAAAAAAGATTGCGTACATGTGCAAAGAAGGAGGAGGTCCTTTCAATTTTTATTACAAAAAGAAAATCCTTCTAAGAATGAATTAAATGGTTTTCCACAAATCCAAATCAAACAATCCAAAGGGCTTGGTTGGAGTTTTTTCTTTTAGGTTTGGAGCTTATAATTCAATTTTACAGGTACATCTCTGGTAAAACCAGAATCACAGCAAAATTAAATGCCAAAAAACTGGCAGGTCAATCATAAGGGAGCCTTTCAGACGACAATATAAATGGAAAGGTCATGATGTAATTCCTAAGTTACGGCCGAAAATATTGTTCTTCTATGTCATACTCTGTACTCTTCTTCCTTAAGAAAGTATATGTAGATATTCTTCTCTATCCAGCATCTCTATGATTCTATATATATATGCTAATCTCCAGTCACATAAGTCTTTTCTTCATAGTATCTCTTTTCGCTCTGAGCCTTTTTAGCATTGCGTTTCTGCATCAGATAAAACAAATGGAAGCAGAGAACTTTCTATCAGAAATTTGTACAGGAAAAGCAAATAGGATAGGAGTAAAGCGTTCTATCAGAATTCAGCCGTTACCACATAGGCTTCATGGTTAGCCAAAATACGCTGGGCTACTGAGGTAGTAGTGATATCTTTAGGGCTTTCAAGCAAGTGGAATATTCCCATGCTCTTTGGGACCTCATATGGATCTCTTTCACTCTGTACAATGACAACTTGCTCACTCGTATGGAAGAAAAATAATAAAATAAGGAAATGACATTGTATATCATGTGAAATTGCAAAAGGCCAACTTACATATAATGATTTCTCAGCAACAGTCCCGTGCACAACCGCCGAGATATTGAAAGTTGTTATCTGTTTGATTCCAAATAAATAAATAGAACTCATCATCATGAAATATTGGAAATGCATATGAACACTTAGCTCAAACTATGCTCAATAAGGGTGAGACAAATGGAGAGGATAAGCATGTTCAGATGATTCTTAAGTATGCAATTTATGTGTAAAAGCAGTTAAATCCTTAATCACTTAAAAAAGAACGCAAGGGAAAAGGCAGATATCATGAAACTAGCATGCCCTATTAAAAGACAGTAATTCGAATCAATACAACAAGAACAACTTCATATAAATGGTGGCAGCTACTTAAACGATGTTCAGACTTGAGCATATACCATGTCCTTTGTAATTTCCCATGGTGCGCCAATAATGACTTCATCAACATAACCGCAAGCCAGCACACTAAGGCTACGCTCGTGTAGGTGCATAATTGGATAGTGATTCCCTCGTTGTGAGCTGCAAGGAAGTTGCTAGTCACATGAATACTTGGATCATAGCTGTAACTTCAATTTTACATGATAAAAAACTGCATACCTCACAGTCTCGTCTGAGTGGATACCAACAAGAAGAAAATCTCCGAGCTGCCTAGCCTTCTTAAGTATCTGAGAGAACAGGAAATACTGAATTAAGACAGCCATATCAAATAGTGCTATTTGACTGTTGCACACCTATAGAAAACTCATGTATACCTCAACGTGCCCAGCATGGAAGAGATCAAATGCCCCATCAATGTATACAATACGAGCATCAGGTCCAGGCCCCTAAAAGAGGATGAAGCCACAATGAATTATCATGCAAAATATTTTCATCTTGAAACCAATGATTGTGGCATAAATTTCAAATCAGTGTCTGTTGCAGCAAGTCAAGATATACAAGCATTGATCATCAAAATACCTTGCCATTTGAAAACTGTACAATACGTCGGGAAGTTGGTAGGAATTGGGACAAGTGGGAAACCTTTGGCTTGCTTTCTTCTTGAGGTTTTGCATCAGTACCATTAAGATCTTCGCGAGCTTTTTGATCTTTTAACGAAGACATAATTCTTCCTGTATAGAAACAGAGATCATACACATAATTAGCTTTTACCTACCACCCAATTTTTATCAATATAACACTTGGAACAAGAAAATTAACTTTATCCATCAACAACACAAGATTTCTGCTATCTTCGAACATAAGAAGAGACAAATCTTACCAACAATATCTGTACTGGAAACTCCTTCAGTACGTTTAATTTGCTTGTATCGGCCAGCTTTCTTTGCTGCAGCATAAGCATCTGTTCCATCTGGAAGCAGGCAAGGGTCATCGCCATGTATGACATAGTCAATGTTGTATTCATAGAAAAGACGATTCAAGAATTCCTCAGTAATTGCATAAGGAGCATCGGTTATGACTTCGTCCACCCATTTCAATCCACTAACAAGGGTCAGCCTGGAAGACAAAATACATTCTCAACATTAATTCTTTTACAATGTCGGCAAACTTGAGTTATTCAAACAAACAAGTTTATTCCCTTGCTGCAAAGTCTCTAGTCTTATGTTTAAGCTGAATTAGATTTTGTCTAAGAGAAAATCAATAGGAGCAAAACAGAAAAGGACCAAATATTTGTACCTCTCCTCCATAGACAAAACAGGCGGGCCTTTATTGGCGAGGATCTCCTCATCACTCACCAGACCCACAACCAATTCATCTCCTAGAGCTTTTGCCTGTCTGAGTGCATTGGCATGGCCATAGTGCATCAGATCAAAACAACCATCCATGTAAACCCGAACACGCCTCTTACCGGATCTCTTCTTAGGGAAAATCCCCAAATTAGACCAGGAGTGGGTCATCCCCCCAAAGTAGCTCGTCGACAGTCCCAGCAAGGCTGCTGTAACCATTAGACCACCCAACACATGTGGGTGGTTGTATACCCCCTCCCAAATCCAACTATTACTGTCATAATCCATATGGTCTTCTTTCTTTCTTTTTTGGTTTTGTTTTGTTTTGTTTTCTTATCAGAAACAAGATGTTTCTGTGATGTAAGAGGAGGCACAGACCTGCAACAAAGCAACCATCACGGCAAAATGTGAATCACATGAATGGTATGCCATCGAAAATCCTAAATTTCACACACAAAAACCTTTTTTATAGCTCAAATGCAAACAAGTGAAACTAGGAAGGAATTATTGCTTCACATAATCACATATCCTGATTCATCCCAAAAAAATAAAAGAAGAATTAAAAATGCTTCATATATTTAAGCAAAAAGTTGGCAAGCCACCACAACGAAATCAAATAACCGTTACACGTAAAATCCACAACAACAAAAATTGGAGGCGTTCTCATCTTCCTGATCTAGTCAAACCAACAAATAAAAAATGCAGCTATATTGTGAAATTCTTAGAACAAGTATCTTCCATTGTATGAATGAATATGTAAAAAGATTTAAAAAATTCCAACGAGAAAACCGACCTGAGATCCCGAAGTAAAAAACGAGAATTTTCACGGAAGGATGTGCAGCAATAAATGAAGATGGCAGAATGAGAAAATTGAACGCGTTTGATGGCATGCAAATTGCAAAAAGGAACTAGAAAAGAAGAAAAAAAAGGAAGAAGGAAGAGATCGAATCTTAACCTGTTGTGTTTGTTTGTTCCTTTTTGCGTTACCTTTGTGTCTGTGTCTCCTCTTTCCTTGTTTTTTCTCTTTTCCTTTTTTCTTTTTTTTTTTCTTCTCTCTGTTCTCTCCCTTTGGATTCGTATGGAAGAAACCTCCTCTAAGTTTTGGCAACAACGAAGCTTTGTCTGAGCTTAATATTATTAATATTAATATATATATACGTCACTTTTGAAAAGGGAAAATTTTTAAAGTAACCAAAAATAAACAAAGGCAGAAGTTATCACTTATTAGTTATGGACAATGTAAATATTAAATAATGTAAATAATAGATATATCGGAAATTATTAGGTGTGTAGATAATTATTTTAATATTAAGATTTAGGTAAATAATTTAAAAATATTGAAATATTTTTATTTTATTAGATTAATTTTAAAATTTATTGTTCACATTGTTCACAAAAATTATTCTCTACCTAATAAACTCCAAATAAAATAGTTATCGGATTGATCTATATACAAAATAACCGTTTATAACACATGTCAAGCATGCAATGAAGGACCTCTATTATTACTTTAGACCACGTGTCACTGAGCTGACACGTCAACCAATCATCTTGTGACATGTGGCATTAGCCCCCACGTTATCATATGCCATGTGGCACTTAACGTGACACGTCATCATCCAACTGACGAAAGGACTAACATGACCAATCGTATATCTTTCGAGGACGATTTCGATTAACTTTATCTTTCGAGAACCAAAATGAAGATTGGGGTTTGGCTATTTACTCATATAACTTTTTAGGATTCTATATATATAAATATACACCC
>NC_029787.2:84858358-84884173 GCF_000816755.2 Arachis ipaensis
AATTTTATCTTATTTTAATATTAAAAATTATTATTATTTTAAAATTCGATTCTGTTGTCCACCATATGGCTACTGGTAGTTTTTCTATGTTTATATATAACTTTGAGTAAATAGTTAAAATCGTTCCTAAAAGATACTTCGATCTTCATTTTGGTTTTCGAAAGATAAAGTTAATCGAAATTATCCCAAGAGATACACATTGGTCATGTTAGTCTTTCCATCAGTTGGATAATGACGTGTCACATTAAGTACCACGTGGCATATGATGACGTGGGAGGCTAATACCACGTGTCATAAGATGATTGGTTGACGTGTCAGCTTAATGACAGTTAACATACATAAATTTTGATTTTGAGCATATAACTTTGTTTAGGTTAACAAATACATACATTTCAATTTTGAGTATATATAGTTTAAATATAATTAAAAATCTAGATAATAAAATATGTAATTAACTTTAGTCACAATTAGTTAATAGGTACCGTCTTATTGACCTCAGTTAATTTTGTTAAAAAATTACAAAAATTCCCATATTTTTCATAGTAATAGTACTCCTATTCAATAATTGTAACTTGGAAGGAACTCTCATAAAAAAATAAAATAAAAAACATTGTCCTAGACAAAGAATAGACTTATTAGTTGTCAGTAGGGTGTTCATGTCCCAAATTGAAACCAGTTGATTTGATATAGACTCAAAAGTCAGTTGGATCTTTTATAAAATTTGAAGTTGATGCAATAACAATTTGAAATACGGAATATTATTATTAAGGTTGTGTTTTTAATACTAATAAAAAGATCCAGGACCTACTAACATTCTAGAACACAATATTATCTCTGGAGACGTGACTAGAACGTTACTTCCTATGAACAGATTCTATTCCATGACTGCTTGTTTGAAAAAAAAAATATGGTAGAAATGGTAAATGGTCAAGGGAAACCACCGAATCGGGGAAAATAAGAAAGCAACTAAATAAGGAGGATGTTTTTTTTTTTTAATTACAAGCGAGTTTAAAGTCTAAAAAAAAAGAGAAAAAAACTACGAATCACAAGCTAACGAGTTAAAGAAATCGTTTTGCCATCAATAAAATGTATTAGAGGCTCTTTGAGAATCAGAAAATAGAGTAGAAATCAAAGAATGAGAAAGAGAGAGTGAGAGAGAAAGTGTGGGAGAGATTAATGATTTCATTATGAAGATCAGTAAAAATAATCACATCTGACATTTATTACACTGCAGCTTAGTATTTACACTAGCTTAACGTTTTGGAAACATTTCAAGTGTACTGGAAGTATCAGTGCTCCAATTATTTTAACCGTTGATCTAAATTATAAAAAATATATATAATATATATTAATTAAAATCAACGGTTAAAACAACTGGTGCATCAGTACTCTTCGGTGTACTTAAAATGTTTCCTAAGGTTTTAGTCATAACAATCACATGCTCTACTCTTGTAACTATTTCTCAATAGAATTACCCGCTCAATTAAATCATTAGCTGTTATTAACTGTCATGAACTAACACCTCTTTTAGCTTTTACTTTTTTTCTTTACTGTTATGCCTAACATCTCCCCTCCTCCCTCAAACTGAGGGATGGTTGCTCAACCAACCTTAAATTGGGCTGAAAATGAAGGAAGGCATTTTGGGACACCGACTTTGTAAGTAAATCGACAATCTGATCATATGATGGTATATAAATTACATGTGCTTGCTGCTGGACTACTCGGTTGTGTACAAAGTGCAGGTCAATCTCAAAATATTTCGATTGGTTATGCAGAATTGGATTTCTACTCATGAAGACAGTGCTTTGATTATCACAATTAAAATGTAGGAGAAGGGCCTAGAGGTAGATGCATCTCATACAAGAGCTTTTGTATCCAAATAATATCAGTCATGACATCAACTAAGGCATGGAACTCTGCCTCTATGCTAGACTTGGACACTGAGACTTGTTTGCGGCTGGACTAGCAAATGAGATTGGAACCCAGAAAGACACAGAACTCAATGGTGGACTTCCTAACAACTGGATCAGCTACCCAGTCGGAGTAACAAAACCATCAGGCTTTCGTTTCACCCGAAACACCCACCTACAACCAATGGGTTCAATGCCTGAGGATGCATCCATCAATTTTCACGTTTTACATTTCAATAGGGTCGCATACTCTTCGTCCATCGCTGCCTTTCAATGGGAAGAGTGTAGAGCTTGAGCTACTAATGTTGGTTCAGTTTGTGTAAGATCTAGGTTCAAGTGAGGAAGCTGCAAGTTGTACATCTTTGGTTTGAAAATACCAACTCTTCCTTTTGTGATCATAAGGTGTACTTTGCCTACATTGGGGACTAATGCAACAGCAATTTCCTCAGGCAGTTCTTCAGTTAACCCTGCACTTCTCAAGAGAAACACAGAAGTAGAAGTAAAGTCACAAGAATTAACAACTAAATTGACATGTATCAATACAAATAGCATTAGTAACAAAGTCGGGCTGAGGTGTGAGAGGTGGTTGTGGAGGAAAAGGTTGGGAGGGTGAGGCTGGTGTAGGTTGAATGACTTGGTGTAAGGGTGTTGTGACTGAAGGGTCTGTACCAGACACTTGGTTAACTGCATTGTTAGACTGTTGTGGTGAGTGAGGAGTAAGATTTGCTAGTTATGTTGATGTGGTATGGGTAATTTCTATAAGAATTGAGGTTGGTTTTGATAGATGTAGAACTGAATCTTTGAGGGTTGGTTGTTTGTTAAAGAAGATGCTTTGATAAGGGAATTCTTCTTCATTAAACAAAACATGCCTGGAGATGTAAAGCTTCTTAAATGGTGAGAGACTTTGTAGCCCTTGTGTTATGAGGAGTACCCAAGAAATAGACACTTGTGAGTGTTATAATGTCTAAGTTGCGGGTAATAGGAGCAGCAAAAAATTCTTAGAAATTTATAATCTGGTGCTTTGTTGTGTAACAATTCAAAAGGAGACTTCTGGTTAGTGATAGGCGAGGGAAGCATATTGATGAGGTGTGTAGTAGTGAGGCATGCCTCATCCCAAAACTTTAGAGGCATGGATGCTTGAGATAGATGTGTAAGGGCAGTCTCTATTATGTGTCTATGTTTTCTTTTGGCACGTCTATTCTGTTGATGTGTGTAGGGGCAACTAAGTCAGTAAGCAATACCATTCTCTATGAAGAACTGTGTCAAGGTGCAAAGTGTATTCTTTTCCATTATTAGTTTGAATAGTCTTTATTTTGTGGCCAATTTTATTTTCCATGAGAAGCTTAAACTGTTTGAAAGCTTGAAGTGATTGTGCTTTGTTGTGCAGAAGGTATATGCACATGTACCTAGTCTTAGCATCTATGAAAATAATGTAAAATCTGGATCCAGAAATGCTGGTAATAGGGGCTGGACCCCAGAGATCGGAATAAACCAGTTCCAATGGAGTATTATAAGCTGTTGTGGAGTCAAAAAAAGGAAAATTGTGATGTTTACACTCACAACATGCATTACACAAAGTATCATTTGAGCTTCTATTCAATTCATTAGTTACCATTGGCTGCTGCCCCTGAACCTTCTAAATTTAAGGGAATACAATCAGAGATAGTGACATTACAGACTCTATCTAAGGTTGTGGTTTGGTTTGATGGACAATGAGGTGTATGTGTGTTACTTAATAGTTTATTTTGGTTGTGCCTTACCATTCTGCCAGGTTGTGCTGCCCTTGCAAGCACTCCAATATTATCAAACTTGTAGAGACCACCTCTAAGGGATTTTCTTAGCAACACTTTCCTGGTCTCCTGAGATTTCACAAAGCAGTCAAATCGGTAAAATTTAAAGAACACTTGGTTATCCAATGCAAACTGGCCACACTTATAAGGTTCTTGGTGATGGTTGGGACATGTAAGAGGTTAAGCAGTTTAAATTACTGAGGGCTTGATTCATGGAATAGGACAATTTTGCTAATGCTATTTATATTCATACCTTGGCCATTAGCTGTAAAGACTTGCTCCATTCCTTCATACTCTGAGCTTGCAACCAAGTTATTCTCCTCAAAGGTCAAGTGATGGAAAGTGCTAGTATCCAAATACCATGCTTTGTCTGTGAGTGAGGTTGGAGGTGGTGCTGCTGCCAGTAATGCTTAAGCTTGTGAAGTTGGTTGTGGCCTATGAAATAAAGAGGAAGGAGGAGGTGGCATGGTAATGGTATTTTCATGAGGTTTTTGAAAATCTTGATTAAACTTGTGGTAGCACTCACACACATGGTGTGCAAATTAGGATTTCGCACAGCTTAACCGGCAAGTACACCAGGTCATCCAAGTAATACCTTAGGTGAGTGAGGGTCGATCCCAAGATGATTGTCGGACTGAGCAAACAATGGTCGTTAGGTTGGACTTAGTCAAGTGAATTAGAAAAAGGGTTGGTGAGTCAATTCGCATAAAAACAGTAAATAAGCAAGTAAAGAGAATAATAAAGGGTTTGGTGTGAAAACAGAATGAGAAAACAGTTAAGCCTTTGAAGATGTTTATCTTTCCGAATTAAAAGTTCTTACCAACTATTTTAACAATGCATGATTTATTTCATGGTAAATTGTAAGTGTCTAAACCCTAATCTCTTAGTGATTTAGCCTCCTCTAACCTTCATTAACCGCCACTCTCGTGGTCACTTAATTCTGATTAGAGGGTTAAGTTCAAAAACTAGTTTATGGCCACAAAAATCCTAATTACCCAAAGCTAACAGGATTATATGTCACATATCCCAATTAGTTCATGTAATTAGCAATTTAGGAGAAATTTGTTTTCAAGCTGTAGTTCAAGTGAGATAACTCTCTCGAGAATCACAAGAACTCATGTAGAATAAGGGTCATACCTTCGTTCCACCCAAATTCATAAGATTAAGAACGAAAACAATCATTAGAATTGAATCAAAACATTAATTAAAATAGAAGAATAATAGTTTTAATCTATAGAAATAAACAGAGCTCCTAACCTTGTCCAAGAGGTTTAGTTGCTCATACTTACAGAGAAAACAGGGTTCTGAAAAGTGCGAAAGGAAGAAGATCCGAATCACAAGTGATCTTTTCCCTAATATACTAACCTAATTTGATACGGAAATAAAATAGAATAATAAATCCTAAGACTAAAAGATATTGCTTGTAAATAAAAATTACAAAAGAAAAATAAAATAAAACTAATAAATGTTAAATCCACTTGGAAGCCCAAAGAGGGGATGAATCCAGCCTGCTGCTGGCGTTAAATGCCAAGTTGGGCGTTTAACGCCCCAACGGGAGCATACGCTTCTGGTTCTAGGTCCCCTGCTGGCGCTAAATGCCAGGTGGCCGTTTAGCGCCCAAGGAGGGTGCTGCCAACATTTTTCTTTTTAGCTCCAAACTCTGCCAATTGCTCCAAATTTCACCTAAAATCATAAAAAATACCAAAACAACTCAAAGTAGCATCTAAAAGGGATTTTTTGCACTAAAATCAAGTAAAACTAAATAAAATCTAACTAAAAACAATTGGAAAATGCTAAGAAAAAAGGGTATAAGATGCCACGCATTACAATACCAAACTTAAACTGTTACTTGTCCTCAAGCAACCAAAATAATATAGGACCAAGAAGAGAAAATGTCTGCGACTTGAGTTGTCATTTAAGCTTAGGTCTAGTTATTGAATAGGGCTTATGACACTCTAATTCTAAATAGTTTCAGCATCTCACTTCACTATCCTTTGAAGCTTAGAAATATCAATATCTTTTGGAGCTAGACTTCGGTTAGGAATTTTCTCCTTAATAAGAGAATCACTTCGTTGCAAGTATAGTTCCAAACTAACAATCGACCAGCATAAGAGTTTAATTTTGGTTATCACAAGTTCAACCTAATAAAAATTAACCGAGAGTATTGCTCCCGGGTTATTCTCCCTAGGAATTGCAATCGAATACTTAATTATTAGTTATGAGATTCACGAGGGTGGGTTGATAAAAAGGCAAGAATTTAAATGACAATAAAATAAAGAAAACAACTAAAAATGACAAATGCTAAAGAGGCATTCATGGCAGGACTTGAGAATCAAAGTCTTCTATCTTAGCCATTAGTTATAATGCAATAATTACCAAGAGCTAAGCCTATTACGTTATCTTCACATCGGAAGAAGATCAATTAGGTCTAGTTAACCCCAATCCAGAAGTAGTGTCAATAGAAACAATATTAACTAACAACTCTAGATCACTAATCCAAGTTGGGTATTAATGACTCACACTACAAGAAAAAAGGCCTGTCGGCATCCTTTTTTTTTGCCACGCTTTTAAAGCGTGCCCAAAAGTGGTCTATGGAACGCTTTTGCGAGGGTGGCCACTGATTTGTGATTTGGCCACGCTTTCTTTTGTCACGTTTAAAAAGCGTGGCCATAGAAGGAAATCGGCACCCTTTTATTGGGTGGCCACTTATTTGAAATTTGGCCATGCTTTCTTATTGCCACGCTTGAAAAGCGTACCCATAGAGAGAAATCGGCATGCTTTTACAAGAGTGGCAACTGATTTGATATTTGGCCACGTTTTTTTTTGCCACACTTAAAAAGCGTGGCTACAAAAAAAAACCGGCACGCTTAAAAAAACCGACACACTTAAAAAACGTGGCTATCCTAGGTATAATCTGGCACCATACAAAAACGTGCCAATAGAGTCCCTTCCCTAAAATTTAGTTCCCACTTAATTTTTTCCACACTTAACTTTTCTTTTTCCAAGTTTTCAAATTTTAACCCTAAAATTAATAGTAACAATACACTAGTTTCCGAAATCCCTTTAGCCCTAAAATTACTTTCAAACCCTAAGCATACTGCAGCACCGTCACTTCATCTTCACTCTCGAACCCAGCAGCTTCTTTCGTCGTTCATCGTTCAGCTTCATCGCACCCAGCAGCCTTCATCACTACCCTTCATCTCACCCAGCCTTCATCGCCTTCGTTGCACCAGTCATCTTCGTCGAGCAGTCGTTGTCTTGAGCTTGCCGTCGCCACCACCGTGGTCTTCCTCGAGCTTGCCGTCGCCATCATCTTCGTCGAGCAGTGGTTGTCTTCCTCGACGCTGCTTTGAATGGCTTTTCCTTGAAAATTTCAGAAAACCCTAACCTCCATCACGCCGCCATCTATCTCACCGTCGCCTCCCTTAGCGCTGAAGATCGCAACCAGGTTCGTCCTTGAATGCCATTCCTCTTGCTGTTTTGCTTGTCGTCCCTCTCACCGTTCTGCTCGGAAAGCTGCTCGCCTCTGTCTCGTGGTTCTGCTCGCCGCTGTCTCGCGGTTCTGCTCGGCAGGTCTCGCGGTTCTGCTCGGCAGGTCTCGCGGTTCTGCTCGCTGTGCTGCTCGAAGGTTAGTGCTCAGTTGTGCTCCATCTTCATTTTTTTAAAATGCTCCATTTAGAATCAATCAAGAAAATAGCTCTTGCTGTGCTGCTGTTTTAATTTGTAATCAAGAAAATAGCTCTTTGACCCATGAATTTGTACCTTTTGCAGATTATACTTTGCTCATCCATGAAACATTTCCGTGGATCTAAGAAAGATACAATCCTTGGAGAGGTGCTCTTTACAGCTTTTGAATTTGCAAAAATGATTCCTCTTTTTTTAAAAATATATATTGATTCTTATGGTTCTAATAATCTTGCAGCTATATAAATCTTACTCTGAGTTATGCAAATCATCATTGATTCCCCCAGCAAGAATCTTGGAATTCTCAAACATGTGCAGAGTGCTTAATGACCAGGTATCTGAAACAAAGCAGTACAGAAGTTGATTATGGATTTCTAGATGTAGCTTTCTGCCATTGATTATGAATATTCCGATGAAGCAAAGTGGCAATAAGTAAAATGATGAAACATATTATTACTGCAGGGCCTCATTAAACTAGTTGATTATGGATTTCTAGATGTAGCTTTCTGCCGTTGAGTATGAATAGAAGAAGCAAAGTGGCAATAAGTAATATAGGACAGCTTTATAATTAAACAAGTTAGCAGTTTCCTCCATTTTTTTTCTTTCTTTCTTTCTTGATAATAATATAATTATCACTCACTTTATCTTATCTTTTCAGGCATTTATCTGTGGAGAGGAACAGAGTTTCTTGTGTTAAGTTGTTTCCAGAAGCAAGAAACAATCTTCTTCCAGTTTCATCTTTCGTCATTCGCCTGCTTAGCTCTGCCAAAGATCGCAAGGCCTTGGCTCAATCAGGTTTTCTTAATTCTATTTTGAAATACAACAAGATATAGCTTAGCCTTTGTTCTTGCTTTAACATTTCAATGGTTTCTTATTTTGATGCAGAGGTAAGAGACAAATTGCTGAGCAGTAGAGAAGGATTTGTGTGGGGAATTGAGGTTCCACTTCCAGGGAGATTCATTTTTCATGTTGAGTTCCTCAATTTGAAAACTTCATCTTCAAATGTATGTTACTCTTAGAATCCCTTCTACTATTATACTGTTCCTCCTTATTGTTTTATCAAATTTGTAATTAAATTCCAATAATTTAGGGTGGTAATTCAATTTGAAGATAAATGTTCTGTTCAAAACAGTAGGGACCAGATTAAAAGCTTTTAAATTATAAGCATTTAATTATAAATTTAAATTGATTGATAAGGGATTAACTAGAATTGAACTTGAGAGTTGTTGAGGGATTAAAATTTAAATGCCAAATCCTTTTCTTGAAAATCTGATTTTCTAAAATGATGCAGTAATTTTATAACTGAATAAATAATTCTACAGTCAACGAAATTGTAATGAGTTAAATGCTGGATAAACTAGAGTAAGTCTAGTTGCTAGAATTTAATTTTAAAAGGATTCTATAATTTGTGAAATTAGTTGTAAATTTTTTAAGTTGGACTACTAAATCTGTTTTTCTGCATCACTTTAAAAGAGGGCAGAAACTTTGAAGGGTTATAACAAATTTCACACTGATCGGAATCGCATGGGATAAAGTTTGGGGTGAACATAGAAATGTTTAGACTAGGCTGGAAAGTTGGAAGGCGATTCGTTAAGTATATGATTTATGGTGGATTTTTGAAATTTGGTGGTCGAAAATCTGTTTGCTGCAGAAAAATCCAAGTGAGGCAACAACTCAAATTTATCATCAAAGAATTTCTTTCTGTAAGAATCACTCATATTTGTTATGGGAATAGGTAGTGGAGGCACTGTCTCTGGTGTTGGACAATATCTCAAATAAAAAAATCCTAATGTTAAGCTGATGTTCTCTGTTCACAGTTCTCACTACAAACTGAACATTGTTCTGTTTGTTAGATAAGCTCATTAAATTCTGGAAATGTTTTCCGCTGCATAGATATATGGAGTGGAGCCAGCTGAAAGCAATATCCTAAATGGTGGTAAACCTGGTAAAGATCATGCTCTTTTTTCATTAATATTCTTTTTCTTAGTGACGATTTCCTACCTATTTTTTTCGTGGTGATTGCTTACATGAAGATGTTTTCATGTGACGATGATAGCTAAGATTTTCACAGATACTATATTAAGCAGTTTAGGCAAACATATCAAACCATTTGTGTGAGTAGTCATCTTTCCTCATAAGGACTTGAGTTCAATGTCAATACTCAATACTTAATTGTGATTTCTAGCATTGTTGTAGTGATGAACTAATGTAAATGTAAAAAGTAATCAAAATTAGGATCTAAAAAGATTATGATATTTACTGAATTAGGTTGGGAAATCTTTATCTATTGTTTCTTTTTTCAAATATATGGAATTACAAACTTTGATATTGTTCTTCTATATAGATCCACATCATATTACCGGCAATGGGGTTGGATTCAAACCAGACATATTGGACATGGATGTAATGGAGAAAGTTCTTGAGGTAAATGGAAAACACTACTTTAATTTGCTCACCTAACTTGAAAATATTATGCTTCTCCTAACTGTCATTTCAAACATGTGTGGTAGGTTAGCAGTGAAGATGCAGTCAACATGGCCAGGGTGCTGGCCTTGAAGGAAGGACTCATGGTAACTTTTTCAAATGATCATTGTTGCATACATCATGTTTAGAATCAATGACAAGTTTCAAACTTTATTCATTCAACCATTTTGTTCAGTCTAAGACATGCATCTTTTCTTTAAATAACTGTAACTGATTTTCCAACTTTTTTTTATTGTTCCTAATTATTATTTGTAGGTTGGTATTTCATCCGGAGCTAATACAGTTGCAGCTCTAAGATTGGCTAGTATTCCTGAGAACAAAGGCAAACTTATTGTGGTAATGAAATTTTCCTTTAAAACTATAGTAACATTAAGAGAGTTTGATTAATGTGCCATCACAAGAGACATTAATATAGTGGTTAAAAATGCTTAGCACCACGATTTTAGGTAGCGAACTTGTATGTATTGGTTGCTGACTATGAAGCGAGAGTTGCTCATGGGAATATATGAGAAGGATTTTACTATGTTTGGTTTTGAAAAAATCCCAAAAAAAGAGTTATAAAATTTCCTAGTGGATCTTGAGCTCAGATATTTGGTCAAAATTTGCAACTGCTTCACTTAAGTTTTTTTTTTTTCCAATTTGAGCTAGATAGTTTGATTTTCTTTTGTTGCCCTTCTTTGTTTTTTGTTATTTTATTGTGCAATTTCTGATTTATAACTTGGTTATTATATTTTATTTGCTCTTTCTACAGTCGTTTGAGAAAAATTAAAAGTGAGTTTTGTTTGTAGTGAAAGAATTTTTTTTCTTTTATCAAAGTGTTTGGAAAATATAAGGAATTATCATTAACTTTATCATCCTCACTTGATAAGAATCCACTTGTTTTCTTGTTTGTTATTTAAGTATGAATTTGGTAACTATTTGATTAAGGAATACGCATGTTTGCCGGTATTTGGAGGTAACAAACTTTTTCTTACTAATTAATAACAGAGTAACGCTAAGAAACCAATTTTTTTCGGCTAATATTAAATAATTTTTTTAATTATTTTATTTATCTTAAATTTTAGATTATAAATCCTAAATTTTAAATTATACACAAATTCTATAATTAACTAATATTTACTAATTAAAAGTTTATTCTCTATACTTTCTCATTTCTATTTTAAAAACAATAATCAAATTTTAAATTATACACAAATTCTATACTTTCTCAAATTTTGCTTTAAAGATTTTATGATTCCATGTTCCAAATTTTGTTTACCAATTATGTCAAATGCCTTATATGCAGGATGGGAACCGGAACAGGACCTTGGCGTTTTCTGAGAGGCAATTACTAATAACTTGTCTAGGTAACATAGGAAATAAATTCCAAGCTGTGTTATTCAGCTCAGGTTTTGTATCATCGTATGTTCATCCTTTAGGATTGAGTGTCTCCTTTTTTTTCTATTTTTAGAACATGAATCCTTCTCATTTTTCAATTCTCTTAAGATGATAATCTTATCTTGTAGTGCCCTGTTTACATATTTTTGTTAATGTTTTTTTTTTTGGAGTGTATTAGAGTGCATGTAAAAAAGCATATGCTAATTTTTTTAATTTTTTTAAAACGTGGCAATAGTTTTTCTTTTAAATTGATAATGATACAACCACGCGTTTAAAACGTGGCAATAGTTTTTCTTTTAAAATGATAATGTTACAGCCACGCTTTTAAAGTGTGGCAATAGGTTCATTTCTAGGTACGTTTAAAAAAGCCTAGCCTTATTGTTCCTTATTGGCACGCTTTTGAAATGTACCAAAACCAACCTGCTGGGCATGCTTTAAAAGCGTGGCGATATGTACACTTTTTGGTACGCTTTTTAAGCGTATCCATAGGTTAAAAAGCGTGGCAAGAAATGAAAGCGTGCCAACAAGAAAAGCGTGCTGATAGATCTACAAAAGCATGGCGATAGAGAAACGGGCACGCTGGCAGATGTGACCCTTTCAAAAGTGTGTCAATAGCTCAAAAAGCGTGGCGAAAAACTATCGGTACTTTTTTTGCACTTTTCGGCACGCTTTTAAAGTGTGGCAGAAGGCTTATTTTCTTGTAGTGTCAAGAGTACCTAATTTCTCTTTCCAAGCCAAGAATGCTAAAAAATCTACTCTAAAACTAAGCCAAGCATTTTATCAAACACTTGGTGTGCATGAAAAGAAAAGCATATTGAATTGCAATAATAATAAAATCTACTACTACCAAATGTAAGAAAGTAACAATAATTCAGTTAAACAATAAGAAACATAAAAAGACATCAATTGTATTAAAGAAAATGAAAATCAGTGAGAGTTCAATAAAAGCTGTTAGAAAAAAACATGAAAGGTGATTTGATTAATTCATTGATTCAAGAAGCCGTTAGAAAAGGGGGCCCTAAAGAATGTTCCATAACACTCTAATGGTGAAAAGGAAGAGAAGCTAGCAGATGCTTGTTCAAAGGAGAGGACACTCTCAAATGACACCAAGGAGAAAGAGAAACCGCAAGGCTAGAATTAAAATCTCTACCAACCACCATCAAATATGCATTCCTTGATGATAAGGAGACCTACCCAATGATTATAAATGCTTAATAAAGAAGAAGAAAAAGAAGAAGGACTGTTACAAGTAT
Source organism: Arachis ipaensis (assembly GCF_000816755.2). Classification (NCBI taxonomy): domain Eukaryota; kingdom Viridiplantae; phylum Streptophyta; class Magnoliopsida; order Fabales; family Fabaceae; genus Arachis; species Arachis ipaensis. The sequence goes on from NC_029787.2 coordinate 84,870,857, forward strand.
TAAGAGAACATAAGACTGCTATTGGATGGACAATTAGCTATCTGAAGGGAATAAATTCCACCATGTGCATGCACAAGATTTTACTTGAAGAGGACTCAAAACCTGTGGTGCAAGCGCAAAGAAAGCTTAATCCAACAATGAAAGAGGTTGTTCACAAAAAGGTAATGAAGTTGTGGGATGCGGGAATCATATACTCCATCTCTGACAGCCTATGGGTAAGTCCGGTACAAGTGGTGCCAAAAAGGGAAGGATCACAATAATCTTTAATAAAAAAATGAATTGATCACTACAAGAACGGTCACCAGCTGGAGAATGTACATTGACTACCGAATTCCCTCTCCCATTCATTAATCAAATATTGGAGAGGTTTGCTGGCCATGCATTCTATTATTTTCTTGATAGGTACTCGGGGTACAACCAAATTGCGGTTGATCCCTTGATCAAGGAAAGACCGCATTCATATGTCCTTATGGAGTTTTTGCCTATCGAAGAATGCCCTTTGTGTTATGCAAGCACCCGCCACTTTTCAAAAGTGCATGCTTTCTATTTTTTCTAATATAGTAGAAAAATTTATAGAAGTGTTTATGGATGATTTTTCTGTATTTGGTGACATATTTAACGCTTGCTTGCACCACTTGTCATTAGTTTTATAAAGGTGCCAAGAAACAAACCTAGTTTTAAACTAGGAAAAGTGCCATTTATGGTCATGAAAGGAATTATTCTTGGGAACCGAATCTCAATTAAGGGCATAGAGATTGATAAAGTTAAGGTAGAAGTGATTGAAAAATTACTACCACAAGTGAGTGTAAAGGCGGTCTAAAGTTTCTTGGGACATACAGGCTTTTATAGAAGATTTATAAAATATTTTTCAAAAATTGAAAAACCATTGAGTAGTTTATTAATTAAAGGAGTTCTATTTGTTTTCAATGGAGAATGCCTACATGCCTTTGAAACTTTGAAAGCTAAGCTTGTGTGTGCACCAATAATTGCCCCACCTAATTGGTCTTTACCATTTGAGTTAATGTGTGATGCTAGTGATTATGTTGTAGGCGCAGTCCTGGGGCAAAAAAAAAAGACAAGTTGTTACATGTAATTTATTATGCAAGTCATGTCTTGAACGATGCGCAAAAAAATTACACAACATCTGAAAAAGAGTTATTAGCCATAGTATTTACTATTGATAAATTTAGATCTTATTTATTTGGTTTAAAAGTAATCATCTACACTGATCAAGCTGCTCCTAAGTATCTTTTGTCTAAACAGAATGCCAAACAAAGATTGATAAGATGAGTATTGTTGCTTCAAGAGTTTGATGTTAACATCCGGGATAGGAAGGGCACAGAGAATCTTGTGGCGGATCACCTATCTGGGATTTATTTTGAAGAAACTCAAGCACCACAAATACCCCTCAAAGAAGAATTCCCAAATGAACAACTCTTAGCCATTAGAGTTATGCCATGGTTTGCTGACATGGCTAACTACAAAGCTGGGAGAATCATTCCTAAGGAATTTAATTGGAATCAAAGAAAAAAAGTAAATTCATGACTCCCACTACTTTATATGGGATGACCTATATCTCTTCAAAAAATATTCTAACAACATCATACGAAGGTGCATTCTCGAAGAAGAGATTCAAGGTGTATTATGGCACTGCCACGGTTTAGACTATGGCGGCCACTTTAGTGGAGAGAGGACAGAGGCTAAAGTGCTTCAAAGTGGCCTCTATTGACCGACTCTTTTTAAGGACACCTAATGCTTTATTGAAAATGTGATAGATGCCAGAGATCTGAACTTTATCCCGGAGACATGAGATGCTACAAAATTACATATTTGAAGTATAATTGTTTGATGTATGGAGAGTTGATTTTATGGGGCCTTTTCCCTCCTCACACTCAAACCTCTATATACTAGTGGCCATTGATTATGTATTTAAGTGGGTGGAAGCCATGCTATCACCCACTAATGATGCGAAGGTTGTGATTGGCTTTTTGAAGAAGACAATCTTCAACAGATTTGGAATTCCAAAAACACCAATTAGTGATGGAGAAATTCATTTCTATAATAAATAACTCAAAGCTCTTCTTTAGAAATATGGGGTGAGACACAAAGTGGCAACTCTATATCATCTGCAAACCAGAGGACAAGTGGAGGTATCCAACAGAGAGATGAAAAAATTATGGAAAAGACGGTCAATGTAACACCTAACTTTCAGCACATCATATATCAAAGATCTACAAGCAATACTAGTCACATAGTTAGTAAGAATAATAAATATCTTACAAAAGAATTCAAATGAAACTCAGATATAACTCCTATCCCTCTGTATAAAATAAAATCTTAACTAACAAAGGCGAGGAAATTTTAGGAAAGTGACTCAACACATAAACTTAACTCAAATAAGACTAATAATTGCCCACAGCTTCAAACTGAGTCTTCGAACATGTGTCACTGAAAGGGTGGAAGATTTTGGGGTGAGAACAAACCACGCGTTCTCAGTAGGGAATGGAAATGCCGTAAGAGTAATGAAATAAATTTCAAATAATTAACTTTACTCAATAAAACTATATTTTTATTAAACCTTTTGAAAATACTTTTTACTATTACTTTATATAATTAATTACCTTCTTTAAATTCCGAACTTAAGACAAATCTCAATCACAACCTTAGTTCTCAGTCACCTCAACACACAAACTAATAGCACAGGAAACAGATCAACACACAAACAAATAGCAATAAGACAAACAACACAATCACAGAGAGACAAGATAAGCAAACACAATCAAATGCAAATGTGCAAACAATGATGATGTATATCTAGTCCTATCGCGGGTAATGAGCTCATTTGTCGGTTTCGACCCACACCCGACGCAATCCGATTTGCAAGTCAGATAAGGCATTCCAGCGGCATAACCTCTGCAAGTTTCTACTTCTTGCAGGCGCTGATTCTCCAGCTGAAGTATGCTGAACATGACCTCTACAAGTACTTGCAGGCACTGATTCTTCATCTGAAGCATGTGCCACTTTCTCCTGGAAGCCATTCCATACACACGGGCATCCCCACACAATCATTCACACATAAAGTCCACGGCTTAACATTCTCACGTCGGCACCCTAACTAGTTACTTTCCGTCACCCTCTCGTGACCTTTTATTCATTTCATCATCACACATGCCGTGTTCTCTTTCCTCTTTCCTTCTTTCTCTTAACAAACCGAACTCAAATAATAACTTGAAACAAAATCTATTCTAAAAAAACTGAATGTAAAACCTTATACTTTCTTAATAAATCAAGCTAAAAATAAGACTTTCTGTAATAAATCGAAATCAAATAGTTTTCAGTATTAGAACGTTTTCTTTGAAGGTAAGCCACTTTCTATTTTAATAAAATTCAGACCTTTCAAAATCTTATGTTATTGAGTCAAACCAATAATTATTAATAAATCAAATAAATAATTTCTCAAAATAAGTTTATAAATCATATTTTAAAAATGAAATCACTTTTCCTATATTTTTACAAAAATTGGACAACATCTCCCTTTTAAAATTGGACTTCACCACCCTTTACGGGTCCCAACCGAACCATTCTCAACTTTTTTTTCAATCGTTTCCAATAACTCAAACTAATTCCAATATCATAAATCATTTTCAAATCTCAATTCAATACTAACAAATCAAACCAAGATCAATCTCACTAGTTAATCATTCACAACAATGAAACCAGTCATAATCACAGCTATAACCCAAACTCAATTCATCAATTACTCATACAACAGGTTTTCAATAATCAACTCAGCATATTCAAATTAATAAATAACCCCAGATTAATCACCATTCACAGCCACAATTTAACCAATTTCATCACATTCAATTATATTCAAAATCACTAACAATCTCAATTTCATCAATTTTCATCAGTTAATCAAACGAGACATTTATGAATTATTCATTCGTAAATTAAAACAGTTAATTTTAAAATAAATCCCCTACCTCCGTACGAAATCAAAGTCAATGAAATTTCTGGAGAAGCTTTTTGACCGAGCTGCTGAAAAAGAAAACGTCAGAAATCGTCTGTGCCTCCTAAAACTCCAATTGATCAAACTCAAGGGGTAGAAAAACTACGTCACCGTCAATTTCCACCGATCAAAAATAGCGTCACACGGCCTTCTCTCTTTTTCCTTTCTTTTGGTTCTGTTGAGAATAAGAGATGATGATGGTGTTTAAGAAATAAGGGATATGTGTCATTAGTGCTTTGTATATATAAAGGAAACTTGGCATTGGTTTATATATATATATATGGCTTATAATAATAATAATAATAATAATCAATTTAATTTTTATTTTATTAAATTATTTTTTGATAAATAATTTTAAATTTAATAGAATAAATAATAATTAAATTAAACTTCAATAATTATAAAATTTTATGTAATTATTTTTATTAAAAATAATTTTCTTAAAAACTACATCTCAATATAATATATTAGTTCACAAATAGTTAATTATTTAATTTTTAAAAATCTAGGTGTTACAGTCAACGCTTCTAAAAAGGACTGGTCTAAAAAAATGGAATGTCAAAACTCCAATTGGAATGTCACCTTACCAAATAGTTTACAGCAAGGCATGACATTTACCAGTTGAATTAGAGCATAGAGAGTTTTAGGTAATTAAGTTCTTGAACTTTGATGCCAAGATAATGGGTGAGAAGAGACTTCTTCAACTCAACAAGCTTGATGAATTTGTAAATCAAGCTTATGACAATACTTAGCTATACAAACAAAGAATAAAAATATGGCATGACAAGAAATCATTCTCAAAAGACTTCGAACTGGGGCAGAAGGTCTTGTTATTTAACTCACGGTTGAAGTTATTTTCCGAAAAATTAGAAATAAGGTGGTCTGGACCATTTACAGTATACAAAATGTCTCCTATGGACATATTGAAGTAATAGAGAAAAATATTGGAAAAAAGTTCGTAATGGACAAAGTTTAAAGCCTTATCTTGGAGAAAAAGTGGATCGACGAAAATTAACCCAACTCCTATCTTAGAAAGCACTAATCATCAAGGTAGTGATGTTAAAAGAGCGCTTGTTGGTAGACAACCCAATCCATTAGTATCCTTTATCTATTTCTTAATTTTTGTTTTTCTTTAGTTAATCATAAAATCTATGAAGAAAACAAAGAGAATCAGCTCCCCAGGAGAATTGGCACCGAGCGCCATGCTTTGGCGCCCAACGTCAGCAAGCAAATTTACTCCCAGGGGAGCTGGGAATCTAGCACCCAGGCAAGGGGAACTCCCAGGAAGAGCAGGTGCCCAACACCATCTTATGAAGCCTAGCGCCTTCGTGGCACAAAAGGTTGGCGCCAAGCTCCCAGTGCCCATATGGTGCAAGCCAGCGCCTTCGTGGCATTCTTCCTCACTTACAATCTCCAAGTATCTCCATTCATAGTTTTAGATTCAAAAATTGGTTTTCAAAATTTTGCATGCGTGACTTTCTATGTTTTAACCACCATGCTTAAATTGCCCTTTTTTTTCAATGTTCTGCTCATCATAACCCCTCTACATATACACATACCTTCTCATTTAAACTTAAAGTTTTGACGAATCTCTAAGTTTGGTGTTATTAGAAAAACAAAGGAGCTCCCAGAGGAAGATGAAAAGGAAGGTGACAATAATGATTAATAAACTTAGTAACTTTATTTTGTTTCTGGTGGTTAGTTTTTTTTTTTTCCTTTTTCTTTGTTTTGTTTTTATTTTCTTTGTCGTTATTTTTTTTCTTTTAGTGTTTACAACTTGTACTTGTTCTCTACCTCTCTATTAATGTAGAGAGAGTAGTTTTTAATAGAAAGAGTTTGCATAATAACAAGGGAGTTCAATTAAAATGTGGTGGTCATTAGAAGTATTGTTATATTTTATGGACCCAAAGTATTTGAATGGATCTCGAGGAAAGGGAGATAGAATCTCCATAAACAAAGTTTTAGAGACATATTATAAGAATCCGACGTCCAAAGCAGTTCCAAAAAAAAGTATGGAAAGATAAAAAAATCCAAAGCAATAAGGTTCTGAGCACCAATGACTATAGCCCAGTTATGTGCCTATGATGCTTGTGTTTCAAGGAGAGACTTGGAAAAGTAAATCCGAGGGGTATCTCATTACTCGATAACTTGGGCTAACTGGCTCGAGATTGTCGATTAAAAGCCCACATTAAAGAGTTTTCTTGAAACAAAGCATTTAGAGTCCAAAGAGGCTCTGGGCATTTATGTCTCGATAAAAAAAAATTCCTAGTTATGTGCTTATGGTGTGATTGTATCAAGGAGATGTTTGAGTAATTAGATTTGAGGGATGCTTTATCACCCAATAACTTGGGCCAACTGGCCCGAGATTATTAATTGAAAACTCATTAAGAGTTGCCTTGAGACAAAACACTTAGAGTCAAGGACTTCAAACATCTTTTTCCTATTAAATTTACTAAGTAAACTGCTTCAAGGATCATACAATTCGAAAAGGATTCTCATAATACAATCCGAAATTAAGTTTTTGAAAGATTCTTGATTCCTAAGTATGCAAGATTCAGCAAAATCTGAGAAGTCCATATATAATCATAGAGATTATTGTAAACTCCACTTTTACTTGGACTTTGAATTTATAAACTCTTTAATTCTTTTCATTAAGATAAACTCTATTTACTTTTCTTTTTGCTTAAGGATAAGTAAAGTTTTAAATTTGATATTGTGATAAATGACCCCCTAACCCTCTCTAGCAAAGTTTTGTAATTTTCTTTTACCTTCCTTTTGTTTGAAACGCTGGACTCCAAATATCTACCAAGATTTTGTACTTCTTGAAAATTGTAGACATCTTTGATCTGGTATCTGCTATCTTGATCTAGATTCTTTGAGAAAAGGATGGATGTTTTTGAAACATTGATTTTTATACTTAAAAGCCATAGAAAAATCATTAAGAGTCTTAGTTATTATCTCAATTTGTGCTCTAGAGATCTCAGCGAACAACAACAGATCATCTGTGAAAAGAAGGTGGGATATTGGGGGACTATCACGCTTAGCTCTAATCGGTTTCCACTCTCCTTCTTGTATACGATCCTCGATGACATAAGTAAGTCTTTCCATGGCAATAACGAACAGACATGGGGATATTGGGTCCCCCTGTCTTACCCCTCGAATTGGAATAAACGTGCTAGATTTGCACCTTTCCAAAGTAGCTTGAAAGTGGAAGATGAAATGCATGAAATGATAATTCTGTTTACTTTCTCTGGGATGCCGTACTCCTCCAATGTGTGATGCATGAATCCTCTATTTAGATGATCATACGCTTTCTCAAAATCTATTTTTATCGCCATAAATCTCTGTGTTTCCTTCATGCGCCACATGTCCCTTGTAACTTCTTTAGCGATAATGATGTTATCATGTATGATTCTACCTAGTACAAAGCTGGACTGGCAAGGAGAAAGATCTTTTCAACTAAGATTTTTGTAGAAACTTTGTATGTTACATTACATAAAGCAATTGGCCTAAATTGAGACATGTACTCTGGTTGTTGTATCTTTGGAATGATGGCAAGTAAGGTTAGATTGACTTCAGCAATGCCATCAGAATTATTCCACAGATAGGTGATAAAAGCAACAAGAGAATCACCTATAATGTTCCAATTATTTTGGAATAAGAACGTTGGATATTCATCCTCACCTGGCGCTTTAAGAGCTCCAATCTTGAAGGTAGTTGTTTGCACTTTAGTTCTAGTTGGGATTCTCTGTATTGAGGCTTTGCTGCCATTATCCAATCTAGAAAGGTGTTTCTGGTATGCCAAATGAGTCTGTCTAAAACTTTTTTAGTGTACAAGTTTTTGTAGAAGTTCATGGCTATATCTTTCAACTCATCCACTTCTTCGCACCAGCTTTCATATTCTTTTCTTAGTTTTATAATTTGATTCTTCCTCCTTTTGATAATTATTTTGGTGTGACAGAATTTGGTGTTTTTATCACCCTCTACGATCCGTTGTTGTGGAAATTTTTGGAGCCAGAGAATTTTCTCCTGTTCCAAAATTTTCTCCAATTCTTGTTGCAGCTCCTTCTCTAACCTAGCAAGAAAGGAATTGTGTCTAATCTGTTTAGCAATCTCCTATTTTTTCTAAAAATATGCTCAAACACCTCAATATTTCATTTGTTCAAGCAATCGGTCAGTCTAACAAGGGCATAAGAAAGTACAGTTTCTTTTATCTAATTATCCTCAATAAGCTTGTCAAAATCAGGATGAGTCTTCCAGATTTCTTGAAAGCGAAAAAGCTTCTTCCTCCTATCAAGACGGTTAGGCTCCAAAGAGGTGAGAAGAGGGTGATAATCAGAGTTCACCCTGGGAAGGACCCTAACAACAGCATCCGGGAAGGTGATTCTCCAATCCAAATTGAAAAGTGCCGTGTCCAAGCGCTTGATTACTCTATCTATTTTGTCTCTCACCCCTCCTATCTACGTAAATTTAGATCCCGCATATCCAAAATTAATAAGAGCATTCTCATCAATCTATCTTTGGAAACTGCGGCAAGCCTGATTGTCAATAAAAGCACCCCCTTTCTTGTCACTTTCATTTGCAATGTCATTAAAGTCATCCACAAGGAGCCACGTATCTCCCATATCTCTAGCAATATCTTTGATATTCTCCCACAACTCCCTCCTTAGAGGTGCTTGAGGACTAGCTTAAATCGCTGTGAGGCACCATCTTCTCTTCTCCAGATCAACAACTTCTATATGAATGAATTGCTTGTGAGAGCTAATTGGCATGATAATCAGATTTGGATTATTCCACAATACTCAAATTCCTTACATTCTTCAATGAGGGAATAGCGAAATCCCATCTCCTTAATAATATTCCTTGCTCTTTCTCTACTAACTTTAGTTTCAAAAGAGTAAAGTGATGTCAGTATAATACTATTTATTTATTTCTCTAAGAGTGTGCATGGAAGACTTATTTGCACACCCCCTTATATTCCAAGCAAGCATATTCATGAAAACGAGAAACCAACATTTGTTTTTGGACGAGATATCAAACCAACATTGAATGAATAACGACGACTAAAGTACAAACTACAAAGTAAAAGACGTGTCGTAATAGACTTTTTCTTTTTTTTGGTCGGAGTTAGGGGTGTGCATGGCCCGGCCCGGCCCGAAAACTCGGCCTGGTCCCGAACACTTTAGGGGCTAATTTGATGATTTCATCGGGTCTAGGGCCGGGTATGGGTCTCAAAAGTAGACCCGGTCATTATTCCGGGTCGGGTCTGGGCCATAGCTCGGGTCACCCGAAATCGGCCCAGTGGCCTGATCATCATACATAATTAATATTTTGTGTTATTAGTGATGGATGATGGCTATTATTATGTGAAATTTAAGTATTGTAAATCTTAATATTTTGTGTTATTAGTCATTATATATAAGACTATAAGTTAATATTTTATGTTTAAAATGCATAAGACTTTAGACTAATGCATAATCTTGTGTTATTTGTATTGATTTAAATATTTGGTGTTATTAGGCAATATTAGTATTGATTATGGTTATACTTTAATTTTAGAGAAGAGTTAGTTCTTATTATATTTTTCTAAGTGAATTTTACCATGTCAAATAATGGTTGGAGTCTTGGAAATTTGGATATTTTTACATGCTAACTTACAAGAATGTATCAAGGTAATATAATGTTAACGGCCCGGTTTTCACCCGGTTTTTACCCGGTATAATCGTGGCCCGAAAGTGTATAGGTTTCATCGGGTCTAGGGTCGGATTCGAGTCTAACAAATAGACCCGGTATATATTTCGGGTCGGATCTGGGTCACATCAAATCCGGTTTCACCCGACCCATGCACACCCCTAGTCGGAGTAATAGATCTCAAAAGAACCGGCACGACGAATGAATTGTTTGGGCTTAGGCTTGGCCCTTGTGTCCTTTCTGGGCTTCGGACGCTCATATCCTCGTGTCCACAAAAAAGAAAATGATGATGAAGGAAAGAGTCTACCAAAAAAAAAGGAAGAAGGAAAGAAAACGGAAGGAGAGAGATTGGATTAGTAGGGGGAAATAATAACAAAGTAAACGGCCTCGATCATCATCTTAATCTTTATCGTAAGTTCTAAGAAGAGGATTAAGGATTCTCATCTTCCGAATAAGTCAACAAAAAACAAGAGATTTTTTGTTTCAGTATTTGCTTTTGGTTTTGCAGACTGAGAGTGAGATGGGACTCTTATCACTTACATTCCATCCTTCTCCCGCTTTCAATCCCTCGATTTTTACGCTTCCTCCCCACCGCTACCACCGCCCTTCTTCACTCGCCGTCAGAGCCACTTCCGCCGCCGGCACCCCGCAGCCTCTTCTCCAAGTCAATGACCTGAGGGCGAAGATCCTGGAATCCGGCGTCGAGATTCTCCACGGCGTCAACCTCACGGTCAACGAGGGAGAGGTTCACGCCATCATGGGAAAGAACGGTTCCGGGAAAAGCACTTTTGCTAAGGTACCTTCATTTCCTAAATTCTTTCATTTTTAGCTGAATTTTTAGTCTTCTGCTCAAGATGGTTGATCAATTGAAGTCTACGCTATTCTGTGTATCGATGAAGAATTTTGATTACTGTAAAGCTAAGGAATTTATGATGCTATGATATGCCATACATGGAATGAAAGTGAATAGGGGAAAAAAAAAGAGTTGATTCGATTATTATGGATTTTCCTTTCGCAGGTTCTTGTGGGTCACCCTGATTATGAGGTTACTGGAGGCAGTGTTGTGTTCAAAGGGGAGAATTTGCTTGAAATGGAACCCGAGGAGCGGTCACTAGCTGGTCTTTTTATGAGTTTCCAGTCCCCTGTTGAGATTCCTGGTGTTTCTAATGATGAGTTTTTGGTCATGGCATATAATGCACGGAGGAGAAAGCTTGGCCTCCCTGAGCTTGGACCACTCGAGGTGGGTCGTCTTTTGTCTTATCGGGCTGTGCATGGTTCCAGTTGTTTCTGATATTGTTTGTTGAGCTGAATATGTGGTTCTGTCTTGCAGTGCTTCTCTTACCTGATGGAGAAACTCCAGCTTGTTAACATGAAGCCGGACTTCCTCAATAGGAATGTCAATGAAGGATTCAGTGGTGGAGAACGCAAACGCAATGAAATTTTGCAGCTTGCGGTACTGTTTAAGTCCTAGTTTCTTTATTGTAAGTTGTGATTGAATCATTAGTGTTTGTTCTGTCCTAACTTCTTTACTTTTACCTCCATCCATGGTGCAGGTTTTGGGGGCAGACTTGGCTATTCTGGACGAAATTGATTCTGGATTGGATGTTGATGCACTCAGAGATGTTGCAAGTGCGGTCAATCGTATACGTGCCCCAAAGAATTCTTTGATGATGATAACACACTATCGAAGAATACTGGATCTTTTAAATCCCACACATGTCCATGTTATGGTAAGTTGCAACTGATCTTCCACTATATAAGTTTTGAACTTAAAGAGAATGGATAAGATTCAGAGTGAAGTTAGACAAGATTCCTTCTCCCTATTTTCTCATGAAGTTTAGAGAAAAATGTATCTTAGGTGTTGACACTTAGTATGAATGCACTCGTGCTGCAAAATAACACGAATGAACCTTTCCTATTATGAAATTTCAGGACAAAGGGAAAATTGCGAGGACAGGCGACATATCCATTGTAGAAACTATTGAGACTGAGGGATATGAAACAGTTGCAGCTTTGACCTAATAAATCTTGTAAGGGTATTATCTGGGTGTAAATTTGTTGTGCTTGTTCAATTTAAATTCACTTCTTATTCACCTTGTATTATAGATGTTCGCCTTTCTCTTTTAGGAGCATTCTTGGAAATAGACAATATATAATTAGGAGCAACAATTAACCATAATATATTAAGAGTAAAATATATAGGCCTCACAAAAAGTAGTCATCTAGAGCTTTCATTTCAATCTGATATCTATATTCATTCTGACATGATATTGGTATATGACTGTATGTTAAGTACCTGAGGAAAGTGTGAAACCACACATTATTTAATGTTCGTAAGTCATGCTTGATGCCCAACTAATATATTGGCATAAAGATTGCAATGTTAAAGAATTAGTATGTGTGTGTGTGTATATATATATATAGGGATTGGGCTATATTTTATACATTGAAATGAGTTTCTTAGTGTTGCTTTTCTCTGTTCCTATATGCTCTAAGATAAGAAAACTTAAACCTTGAAGGTTGAATAACATTCCATCAGACATTAGTCTCTATTAGGACCCTTTTCTAGTTTTCTTTATTTGTTAATATTTTATATATTGAAAAATCAGTTGCTTTCAGAATCCTTTCTCTGCTCCAGTTTGCTAGAAGATGAGCAAACCTTTTGAAGGTTGAATCTCATTGCATCGACATTAATCTCAATACCATCATCGCAGATTATGAGCAGAATAATATTTTCTTTCAGGCACACTACTGGGTAAGTTCATCCATGTTGTCTTGAAAGATGTTCTTTTCCAGGTTCAGCCTTTCTTGGCATTGCATTCTTAGCCATCTAAGTTTTTAAGCTGTTCTCAAACATATTTGACCGAGTTACCTGATGTTGCCTGTTATATCTTGATTTTTCGTATACATTTATTGATTATTATTTCTTAAGTAAGGATGGTGAGAGGAAGTAGTTATATTTATTGTAGTTTCCCCAGTTCTGTTCTTAAGTTGCCAATCTTTGTTGTAGGTATGTAAGCAATGTTAACTGAAGCGATTGCACTTATACTCTGCTTTCTCCTTTGATTCTGTGTAAAGCTCGTGTTGGCTGATGTGATGTGTTCACCACTTAGGATATTAATCTTCTGGGCATTACCATAGGCATTGATACAGAAATACAATAATACTGTTAAACTATGATATGAATCTACTTAATTCTCAACAGAGCTATTAGCGTGGATATTTTGAAGTTTTGTTTGCCTCTACTTTATAGTTAGACAGGCTTTTATTTATTCATTTCATGTTATTAATTGCAAATTTGGCTCTGTCATGCTACGTTTGCTGCGAGTGCAGTTTAAATTTATATTTTGTAATATCTCAATCTCTTGTTAGTGTTCGCATTAGCCACATACTATTTTGATCCAGAAATGTTAAGAGACTATCAGAATTTATTGATTCTGGCCATCACTTAGCAATCAATTCAATTACTTTAGTCTAATTCCTTTAACTTAGTAATCCAACAACATACTTTATTCCATACTTTTAAACATTAATGACTAACCGATGGTTAAAAGCAATAAATTCTGATAGCACTCTAGCCTTCTTCATTTTGATTAACCTCGTATGTTTAATGT
>NC_029787.2:84884877-84895132 GCF_000816755.2 Arachis ipaensis
ATGCAAACCAATTTGGATTGATCTAGTAATTAGTTTACTAGTCCGCTTAAATAAGTATAAGTGTCTGAATCTTATTTTGTGCAAGTAGTAATTCATTGGTCAATATTAAACTCTTAAGTGAGGTTTAAATAAGCATAAGGTTAGTCCTTAACATGTTAAACTAAAAAATACTATGAAAATCCGAAAAAAAAAAAAAAAGAAAAAGAAAGTTAGCACAAGCAGCAATGGCTCAACATTTACAAATTATTCTTTGATACTTGATCAAGAAATGCGTGTTGAAATAACTTTAAAATTTTAATTTTAATTAATTTCTAATTATTTAACAAAAATAAACATAAAATTCTGAATTCTATACTTTTCAAATAAGGCTCTAAACAAAATTGGAATTTTTTTTCTTTTTAATCAGTTTGTCGATTCCATTATCATCAATATTGGAAATTTTCGATAGAATTAGAGTTAGCTTAATGCAACTGACAGAAAAAATAAACGAAATATGTCAACACTCCATGAATAGTAGGTTGATCCCCAATCCGGTTTTTGGGTCAATTTAAACAAGTCTAATTGCAAATTATACACGCTACTTTAATTTTCTTGTATAAATGGGCTCAAACCTCAACCTTATAATTCTCGTCATACAAATTATTTTCGTTCAGTACCAACATTATTGAGGAAGTTGACAAAATTGATTTCTCAAATGAGAAGACTACAAACATCGTAAAGCAAGGAGAGAAGTGAGATTGGAGTAACAAAATGAGTGGGAGTTAACCAAAAATCCTCTAGGTACCCATAATTGATCTAAACTAAAGCTGTACATCTGATCAATAGGATTGCCTGTAATATATATCAACGAGAAAATAGATGCAAAAAGAAAAGGATTTCGACATACACAGTACTGTCTTTGCCATATTGCTGTCGGATTGAAATTTAGGAACCAAGTTGAGCCAGCAATGTATCTCTGATCAAATAAAAGAACACCACTGGCGCATCCGGGTGCAGAACAAGGAGTTCCAGTATTTCATTTCAATTGCAATAATATAAATGCCTTTATCTCAATATATGGAAGCACGTCAGCAATGACCATGATTGCCTGAAAGAGAAAAACCACATATGGCTATCAAACACCGAAAATCTCAGCAACAATCAATCGCATATGGTTCCCCTATTTAAGCTACAAACGAAACCTATAACAATTTAGCAACTCAGGATGTCACGTGGTGTATTATGTGACAATGTTGAAAGTATCTAAACACTTACCGATTCCCTGCTTCTTCTGAGGACGACCTCTGTCAAGGTAGGGAGCAATTATGGCATCTAACTTCACCAACCAGAGAGCAAGGGCTGATGATGTATGGGGCATTAATGCAAAATATGCAATGATTTCTTGAACAACTTTATCTGGTAAGTTGCACTCAAACAGCCAGTGCTTGTTTATTGCACCAACGAAATCAGAGAGAACCTATAAGATTAGGAAATTGAAAAGGAAATAATAGGTCAGTTGTGAGAAATATAATTTCAGGCACATAGCGAAATTCCTTAAAGCAGAAGGCTAAAAACAAAACCTGCAAAAGCTCAACTAAAGATGAAGTGCGCCTGAGTCGTTTAACCCATAGCTTATGAGCAGATTTCCTCCAAGCACCTACCAAGGCATCTTCAGGCATAACAGACTGCACAAAGGGCAACAGAGCAATGGGAAACAGAAAAATCAAACTTCAAAATATCAATATGCATAACATATATGCAAATCACTGCAAGTAATTAATATTAAAAATATCAGGAAGCTGGAGAAGCAGTGAAAGGGAGAGGATGACAAGCATTCACAAAGCATTGGTGTGCACACTTTGGATCAGAAGTAACAAGCTATCCCATATACTTCCCTCAAACAGAGATACCATCGAAAGCATATCAGGTGGCACAAAGTAAATATATCCACACAAAAGCACAACACCACTTTCTAATTTTCAAAAATTTTGGTATATTTTCCCTTGTTTTTGCATGAAAACCTTTCATTTGTGCCCATAATCTACTACAACATTATACAATATATCCAATTCCAAGGCAGCATGTAAAACAGATGAATGACAATTTACCTCAATAGCATAAATTGCAGCTTTCAGTGATTGAATCTGTGATGATAGAACTTTATGATTTGGAAATGTATTAACATCCTCTTTCTGACAGCATGTAGCTCTGTGAATGGCGTATCTCTCTTCTAGATCAAAATCAAGCTCAAATGTGGTATGGCAAATCCTGCAGTGTCTCTCGTCTCTCCAATAAAGATCATGACAAGTCAGACATTTCGCTAGAGAATCAAGATAAGACCTTCTACCATATTTTACAACGTTAAGATCTAAATAAAAGGATCCCCAAATCCAAGAATCATATCCTTGAGCACGGAGCCACTTTTGCACTTGTTCCTCACCCTTCTTTCCAGCTTCAATAATCACAGCCCCTGCTGAAGGTAGTGTGTCTTTTGCAGTCTCAATCAGATTCAGATTGTCTACATCAGATACCGGGGAATAACTGTCTTCTGAAACCATATCCAGCTCAGATTGATCAGAATGCAACATAGAACCCATTCCAGTACTGTTAACCTTAATCCTAGACATAAATCTGCATAGAGATGCTTGCCGCTTTTCCAGAGATTCAATGAGATGAGCCTCCCGTTTCCCTCTATCATCTAACACTGATAGCAAGGCACATAAGGCCTGCACACAGGATAACCAATACAAACAATTATCATCACCTGAATAGTAATGCATATAATAGACACACTAGGCTAATAGAATGTTTTAGCTAAAATTCCTAATTGACTAGAAAAAAAAATTCAGTAATCAAGAAGAGCTATGTACAATAATAATCTTATAAGTTCACCTCTTCAGTATCAATCACTTCCCAGTGACCATCTTCAGAAGATTCAAAGTAAACCCTCCTGTGGCCAGGATCATCAGCATTACAAGGGCCGAGGAAAAGCCAGTATCTATTGTAGCGACGATCAGATCCCAAAAATACTGATTGAATGGGATGTGAATCAATGGACCCTTTTTCCTTCTCCCCCTGGTTACTGGAATTTGAGATTAAGGATGTGGAATCTACTGGACATGGTAGAAAAGATGAGTTCAATTCTTTTGCATGTTGCATTTGTCCAATCTGGTACCAAAATGGTCCCGGCTTCTTTATTGACGATGCTCTTTTTATTTTTGCTCCAGAACCATGTTGGATGCTCGAATGGCAGTCAGCTGTGATTTTTGTTGGGTCCTGTAAGAAAGATCATTTAGTATCAGAACTTTATGGGATAAGATGAATACTTCAATTTGAGACTGAGAGCAGGATTACAATCCAAGGCCAAAAAAGTTCAGTAGTTTACCTTCATCCTGATGCTGGAACCAGAGGAAAGAAGATCAGTTAGAGCAGCCAAAGCATTCAATTTTTCTTCAATTTTCAAATCTGAATATTCACTCTCCATCAGTCCTAACAACCATATTTCTCCTGGATGGCTCTCATCAATTTCAGTATATACTTTCAGCATATTATTCTTGGTTTTATGACCGTTAGCACACTTCAGTTTTCTCATGTTGCCGCCTCTTGAATCATTTTCAAAATCATCATCACTGCTAAACGTATCATTGTAATTGATTTCATCATCAACACTCCCAGCATCCTCCATATCTGATTGAGAATCATCTATGTCCTTCGTAACAGTGCTCATACGCACACGATATGCAGATGGTGAAATCTTTTCAAATAAAGTAATATCACTTGAAAGTGTGGAACATATTAAAGATTCCAGGTCCCCAGTTGTGCCATCAAGGTATAATTCTACAATCTGCAAAACATCAAAATACAGTTGAAATTAAACAATAGCATCTTAATATTTCAAAAAATCTAATAACAACAATCATGAAGATATTTTAAGGATTTGGATCCTCTAAAGTTTGAATTTCACTTTAGAGAGTAAAGTGTGATCTTCTACCCTTGAATAGTTTCTCTTTCATATTTATTATTGGTCCCACCTATGAAATCAATGGTGAGGGATCACACTTTACTCTCTAAAGTGAAATTCAAACTTTAGAGAATCCAAATCCATATTTTAAAATAGGCAGTAGTATCTCCCATCAAACTTGTACTTTCCTCTTTCTAAATCACTTTCTTGAAACTGGTTAATTTCTTAATTTCCAAATTAAAATAGGACAAACATCATACAGCACACGCTTGGTTACCTGTTTTAAGTTTGCTAGCTCAGATACCTTGCATCCATTGTTTCCTCGCTCTGACAAGATTTTAAACAACTCTCCCTTCAAGGTGCCAGGGTGTAGGCCATAGTTTACAAAAAGATTCAACTCCTATAGAACATAGCATATGTATGTTGTAGCATTAGCTATGAATAGTAGTAAATATATGTATGGAATATAATATTTGAATATTATTTTATTTCATCTTAGTATATAGTAAAGTAGACAAAGGATAAGTAAACCTGTGTTTTCCAATAATAAGTTAATAACAAAAGTATTTGTAATATAATGGTTCGTTTACATCTAAATTAAACTGATCTTGTCTGAAATACCTTGCTAAGTGCCTCTCTTCGTAAGGCCCCTTGCTTTGAACCAAATCCAGAAGCAACAAGCACTTGACGAAGTATTTCAACCCAAGTAAGAGCATTCAGAGAACTTCTCCAGCAGTCTACAGAATATTCTTGACTTTCAACCTGTCAAATCATTATTAAAACCATGTAAAGGATTCTTATCTTGAGCGATAATTGACTACTGTGAGCTATTCTGCATAATAGACAACAAGGCGTAAGATATCACGACCACACAAATATGAGGTAAAGGTACTCACTGAATGAAGCAATGCAAGAAAATTGCAGGACTTATTTAAATGAGGTGAAAAACCATTGGTAAGCTCCACTTCAATGTCAGATAGAAGAAGTGAGAGAAGGGCTATGTGAGTCTTTCCAATTAAAACTGAGTCCTGGTAGACATATCCACCAATGTAAGCCATTTTTCATAAACTGGAAAATTAAACAAAGAAACTGGAAATGCTTCTGAAATATAATCCTGGGTCAAGAATGACAAATTACCTTATCATGAAATGCTTGAACAAACTCATCCAGAGTGAATGGGCATATATTGACTACTGTAGCATATGTATAAAGGAAATGAAAAACCTGCCAAACAGAAAGTTAGTTCTACAACAGTTTGAGTCAATTGTAATTAAAATAAGTTTCAAAACAATAAGAAATGAAGCAAGATCATATTCTCAATAAAGTAAGCTTAACAGTCTTAAATAATCAAAGAGGGAACGTATTCCAATTCATAGCAAACAGATATTGTAGGGTAACAAATAAGATCCCAATTACTCAAACATTCAAAAGGGGCAAAGAATGAGATAGTAATAGGATAGAAAGTGACAATAGAAACCTTCGCTCAAAATTATTTTAACATCTTTCTGGAATATGAGACAATTGCCAGAGCAGAACAACAATGACATCAGATCTCACCCAGATAAATGACCCCACTAAGTATAAGAACAAAACATATACTAATATGAAGATCTAATATGAGAAACTAGGAAATAAAGGGGCCTACCCACCTATGATTGGTGAATCTTCTAGAGAAAAGAAAAAACGCTCACGATATATAGTTCTTAATATAAACAATTAAATCTTTCATTTACGTCTGTAAATATGTCAATTAGATTTTACACTTTTATCTAACATGGCAGCCTTTATTCAGCACCAACGTAAAAATGTATACTATACAAGGGTAACTCAAAGAAATGTATAGAGAAGTGCATCTGCACATAGGTACAAATATAGCAGAAGAACATATGCATTCACAAAAAAAGGATCTCTCAAGTCAAAAAAGTTGATCATATGCACCTTAAATAATTTCTTCACAATTTCTGGAGAGGAATCCCAAGGTTGCAAACAGATAGGTTTCTTCATTTTGACAGTATCTGGGGGGAACTTAACTAGCACATCTGTAAAGGACCCAGGCAATCAGTGACTGCTAATAATCAGAACATTTCAGATTCATGCAGTCACTAGAACAAAACACATACGTTTGGGGGAAAGTTATTCCTGCAAAAGTTACCTTTGCAGAGTGCGCAACCAAACATTCCACTTGCAGCAAGATGATCAGAACACAACAGCATATTGGTTCCTGCTCGGAACTCTCTCATCTCAAGCTCCTCATCATCGACTAACATTGAAATTTGATCAAATCCCTCCTCAAATATTGCGCTATCCACCTCAAGTTCACATTTTTCCTTCAATGACTGGTTCTGAGTTACATATAGATTAGATTTCCCCTGCCAGATAAAAGCAAGCTGTAATCTTGCGAAGTCCAGCAAAATCAACCAGAATACTGAAAAACTCAACATTTTATTTACCATTTGTCTTTGTATGGAAAGTTTCCTCTTGTCCTGAGACTTATTTATCCTGTGCTGTGTTTTATTTCTTCTGTTCTCACGAACTGGTTTCTGTACCATAGACTTTGAGACTAGATGAGTGCCTTGCTCTCGGCTATCAAAATCAAAGTCATTTGGAAGGTCTTCAGCATAAGGATTGGTTGCCCTCCAGACTGTCATCAAACCTTTGCCCATACCATGTTTCTTCACTGATGTTTTCTTATTAAAGCTTGGGTGACTTCCACATGCACTCTTGGAAACCTGAGGAAAAAGGAACTGAGATAGGGTGTCACAAGAAACTTAAAAATTCATCCTCACGATAATAAAAGTTACCTTTCTCATTTTGGCGGGCCCGTAGTCCTCTACATATGAAGGAGTGTAACTCTCTGACCCTAAGCAATCAATGACAAAGTTATTCAACACAACACAACTTCACTCCCTCAATCTCCACTCTCAAATAAAGAATAACAAATTAATTAATTAGCTATTAATCCGTTGCTGTTCAAACTACTGCAATTAAGTCATTGTTTAAAACAACCCAATATTGCAGTTTTGGCAGTCTCTGCAGCTGAATAGCAACTACTACCATGGCTCTACTTGTACAAATCACAATTTAAAATAATGGCTTATAAAAGAAGAACGAACAAATTAATTAACAAATCAGTAGCATAAACCAGAGAGAGGAAGGGAGAGAGAGACGCACGAGAAGGAAGATAATCAAATTCGAGACCAATAGGAGGACCATCGCTCCTCAAATTATCATAGTCCGTTGTAAAAAATTCCTGAAGACGCTTATGCTTCTTCTTTCTACTAACTCTCCCTGTTACAGCCATATCGTAAGTTGAAGGCGAAGGAGCGTTAGAGTTCTCCTTCTCTCTATGCCGTTGCTGTTGTTGCATCCTTCTAGAAGCTGCGGCGGCGATTCCGAACAGGCTTTTACCAGCACCGGAACGAGGTGGCACGATCACTCCATTTTCTCCCTCCTCCGTCTCCATTCCCGTCCGTGCTGTTAGGTGCTTCTTCTCATCTGCACCGCCACAAACAAGAAATGGAAGGTGTTAATGGAAACTAAAAAATTAGATGAAAATTATCAGCGGGAAATGCGTTTATGCAGTGCTACGAAGATCAATGACTGAACTGAGCTGAAATTAAGTGATTCCGCGAAATTTGGATTAGTGGAGTGAGTGTGAGCTAAGAAGATATAAGGAGAATGAACTTGTGCAAATGTGAGAGCAATTGACCTGAATTGCAGCTTCGACAGTGTGTTTGGGAAATGAAATGAGAGAGGAAAATGAAATGGTGTGTTTATTATAAAAAGTCGAAGAGAAGAGAAGGAATGGAAAGGGGATAATGAAGAAAGTAGTCTCAGATGAAGTAGGGAAGTAGGGTTTTGGGTTTTACGAAACAGAAATGAAATATCTACGTTTATTTTTCCTTTTTACCAATTAGTATCTGTAATCACTAATCGCGCTAATATCTGACCACAATATCAGTACTCAGCAGCACTAGCACCCATTGTCTTTTGTTCTTTATTTTCAGAATCGGGCTTTCTTTTTCCCTCCTTTGTTTGGGCTTTTTTTGGGTTATATATAATCGCATAGCCAATAGGCGATAGCCCTTCTCTTAACATGTTAACAATTTGTTGGGCTCAATTTAAGCCCGTGTACGGTTTGGGAGTTTGTCCTCAACTCAGAACCGGTTTTAATTCACGTCCAACAAAAAAAAAAAAAGAAATAGTTCTAAACTTTTAATTGAATGACAAAATATATAGTATTGAGGCAGGGTGTGTGGGAAATCAGTTTGCCACTTTGCCTCATATTAAGCCACAGTTAGAATCGATTCTCACTTCGAGTATCAGTTGGATTTAGTGTGTATGAGCTGGTATGTACAAACAAAAAAAGATAAAATATAGTGTTTTTTATATATTGCTAATGACAGGTCATCTTAAGTAATTTTTAAAATTTTTTTATTTATTTTTTTAGATTTTAATCAAATATTCGAAATTAGAATAGTATTTATGTGTTTTCACGAGTTTTTAGGCTCAAAATCAGCAAAAATCGAAGTTTTTTTACAAAGAAATCACAAGTACAGATAAATCGTGACTTAAGAAACAAAACCATGCCATAAAAGGCTAACTTGGACACCCAAAGGCACCCAAGCAAGCACGCCGAGCAGACAAGGGCCCACGCCTGGCGGCCAAGGGCATACGCCATGCGGCTAGCTCTCCATGCTCAGCGGACAGCACCTATACCCAGTGGACAACACCTACGCCCAGTGCACCCACCTTTCTCCCTTCATCCACCGAGCGTCCTCCAAGCACTCCATACACACGTCCGGCGCGTGTCCTCCCTAGAAGGTGGAATTTTGGGCTTTTGCCCAATTTTCTCTAATGCAAATCCAAATTAAAGACAATTTCAACTTTCAAGAAGTAACAATTAAGACTCAAGCTTAATTATCTACATTATTAGAAGTCTTAATCACATCTAAAATATTGAAGACTCTAGAAGATTACTTATTAATTCTTTCTAGAAACATAAAGGATTTCGTCGTTATAATTTGATTTGAATTATTATTATTTTGATTTTGAAATTGAAGTCAATAATTAGTTATCTTATCTTTTTCTCTAACAGATGAGATTAGGATAGTTTGAATTTGAATCCTAGAATTAGGATATAAATAAGTGAACCTTGTTTAATGAGGGGAATATTCCGCTCCTCAACACAATTTTCTTCTTGTTTTTCTTTCATTCCATGGGTAACTAATTCTTTGTCAAAGGGTTAGAAGCTCTGTTTATATTTTCTATGGATTATGAATCTACGTTTATTTTATTTTGAAGTCTTACATTGATTTCATGATTGAGTTATTCGTTCTTCATTCGGATTAACATCATCGAAAGGTATACAAGTCCCTTTTGAATTCTTTTAATTTAATTACAAAATTTGATAATTGAATTAAAGGTTGAAAACTCTTTCACATGACTCTTTGAATTCAGTTAGGAATAGTGGTTCAATTAGTGTGCGACATATGCATGATTTTCAATCACTCTAATTTTGAATAAGTGACATATAATTTGGATTAGAACAATTTTTGAAAATTGTGTTTTCTTCTAAGGTTACTGAACAGGACTAGCTTGAATACGTGACATATAATTCGATCTAAGGACTACTTTTAAATCCTATTAGAAATTGAATTAGTTTTTGTGCTTAAACTCTTTAATTAATTAACTGACAACTATTTGATTGAAGAGAATCTGAGACACCATGGAATTGGAAATTAGTTACTAAAGATTTGTCATGAAAGATATTTGCATACTTCAAAATAAGCAAACAAGGTTTAGTTTTCCTAAAAGCAAATACATCTCCGAAGCCCTTGACTCTCACCATTATTGTCTTCTCTCGATCAACATCCAAGTTCACTGTCTCTCAAGCACTCAAGATTCCAAGCAAGATACAAGTTTTGCCCTCATCAATCCAGGTTATTTTAATCTAATTAGATATTTAATCTGATATTTACTTGCTCAGTCCTTTAATTCTTGTGGGAATGATATCCACTCACCGAGGTATTATTTGTACGATCCAGTGCACTTGCCGGTATCCGTGAACTTTACTTTTCGCTCATCAAGTCTTTGGCACCGTTGTCAGAGATTAATTGAGATTGACAACATAACGTCTGGTTAAATCCTAACTTAGATCTTGTTTACTTTCTTTTATTTTATTTCACTCTTTGTTTCTTTATTTTCTTTTCTTTTCTTCTATGTTTTTTGTCTTTCCTTTTCTTTTCTTTAGTCTTATTTCTTTAATTCTTGTATACTGTAAGGTACGTTTGATCTTGTTTTTATTGCTCATGC
>NC_029787.2:84895719-84908780 GCF_000816755.2 Arachis ipaensis
AAAGAGGAAAAAAGAATGACGACTGATAATAAAAGTGTAATTCGATTAGGAATGATCTCACTTCTTTTTCTCAAAAGGAGAGCGAATCATTCTATGAAGAATGAAAAAGGTATAAAAAACTGTTCGAAGGATAAATAAAGGAATCAACCTTAAAGTCAAGTTTGATCTGAAACTCAGAGACTATCCAGAAATTTCAAGCGAGATAGTAAGAAGAAAGTGGAAAATCTTGGCTAATCCTCTCGAGTAATTGGGAGCCACTTTAGTCCGAAAGTTCTATGCCAATGCATGGAAAATAACCAAGGATGCAGTTGAAGAATTCAAGAGCTATGTACGGGGAATGAATATTGATTTTGGTTCCAAGAGTGTTAGAAGAGTTCTCCGCATCCCTCCTTAACCTCATAACTTGGGGGATGATTACTATGATTATGGAATAAGGCTGAACGGAGATAAACGGTTGGAAAAAGTCCTCCAAGATATTTGTCTTCCGAACACGCGGTGGACGATGAGTACAAGTGGAGAGCCACTCACACTTAGAAGGACCCAACAGATCCATGTTGTTAAAGGATGGTTGGACTTTTTTCAGCATAACATAATTCCAACATCCAACCATTCTGAAGTAACAATAGAAAGAGCAGTCCTTATCCATTCCATCATGAGGGGAGAAGAGGTAAGAGTAGAGGAACTCATCCCCTACTATATAAGCTTCTTTGCGGAGAATGGGGAAACATGAATGATAAACCATAATTTTATGGTAAATTTTAGGTTGAATTGAGTGGATTTTATCAACTTATCTTGTATGTATTTATTCATTGAAATAGCACGATTTTGTAATTTCTTCCTAAATTGTGCTTAAGAGTAAAACATGCTTTTTAGGCCTTTAAATTATTAATTTTAATTCACTTTAATTCTATTCGATGCCTTGGTTTGTTTATTAATTTATTTAGGTTTAGAAGGCAAAGATTGGATTGAAGAAGTGAAGAAAAAGAATGTAAAGTGAAGAATTCATGAAGAAATGAAGTTTGGAGCATTTTATGGCCATGCGTATGCATGATTGATGGCACAAAATTCACTTACGAAAACACGTGGCTGGCAATTTCAGGGCCTTTTCAAGCCTAATTCTAGCTCAGTTCTGAAGTATTTCAAGCCAAACTCAAGAAGGATCAAGGGAGGAGAAATTAGAATAGTTTTAGGCCATGTTTTAAGTTAGAATTCTATCTCTCTCTTCTCTCTAGAATTTAGGGTTTTAGGTTTAGTTTTCTCCCCATATTTAGGTTTTGATCTTGTTTTAATTTAGTTTTCCTCACTTTTTATTATTCTAGCATCTTAATTCTCTTAGTTTTACTTGTTAATTTCTCTATTTTGTTGCTTTTAGTTTCATGAACTCTTGTTAATTTTGGTTTTTTTTAATGCAATTTGATATCTTATGTTTTCTTGATGCTTGTTTGAGTTATTGTTATTGTTTTCTTGTATTTGGTCTTTTTAGATTTTATTATTATTACAAATTTACCATGTTTTATTTTTATGCCTTCCAAGTGTTTGTGAAAATGCTTCTCTTAGTTTTAGGGTAGATTTTTACACTCTTGGCTTGGAATTGAGTAATTGAGGTGACCTTGAGTCACTAATGTCCAAATTGATTGATAATTTAGATATTTTAATTAAGGGTTAAGTACTGTTTTTGTCCCTAAGGTCTGGGGTGAAAATCAAATTCGTCCCCCGACCTTTTTTTGTTATTAAAATCATCCTCAACGTTACAAAACGTTATAAAATCATCCTTTTGTCCATAAATAACATTTTTTGGACAATTTTGCCCTTCAAAAAAAATTCTCCCCATCCTCACCACTAATCCCCTGCATCATTAGTCATCACCACTACCACACCACTCTTTAATCTGAACCCATTACAACACCACCCCTTCATCCAAACAACACCAACAATGGCAACAACAACTCAAATACCCTTCATCATCATCTTCCTCCCTTAACCTCCTCACTCTACTGTTTAACATTCTTTTGTCACATGGAATTAGACCATCAATAGCAGCACCAGCAGCCGGCAGCGCCCACGGGTGTGGAGAATATTCCGGCAACGTTGAGCCACAGCGGTAGGTTCATCCAATACAGCATATTTGGAAACATATTCGAAGTCACCGCCAAATACATACCCATTGAGCATTGAGTTCCAAAGTACCAAATCTCTAAGAGGCAATTCCTCAAACATCTCATGTGCATCCATCACCAACCCAAATTTCATATAAGTATTAATCAGAGCACTCCCCACAAGCACATCCAACTCGAATCCAAACTTAAACAAAAATCCATGAATCTTCTTAACCTCCAAATCCTCCACACAGGCTCTTATCACACACGAGAATGTGTACTTATCCGGAGTGACACCCAGATGGCGCATTCGCTTGTAAACCAAGAAGCCATCCAAGGAAAGCCCATTCCCAACAAATCCAACAATGACAGCATTGTAGGCGAAGACATTCTTATCAAGATCGGTGGAGTAGTTGAAGACCTTGAAGGCATTGCTCATAAGGGTGCCTTCGAGTACTTTTTTTGTTGTTTTTCTGTTCGTTTTAGGTGGGATAGGTGGGGGTGGGGTGGTTTATTTTATTTTTAATATTTTTTATTTTTGTTTAAGGGTAAAATTGTCCAAAAAATATTATTTCTGAACAAAAGGATGATTTTTTAACGTTTTGTAACGTTGAGGATGATTTTAATAACAAAAAAAGGTTGGGGACGAATTTGATTTTCACCCTAGACCTTAGGGACGAAAATAGTACTTAACCCTTTAATTAATCTTATTTTCATTAACGAGTAAGACCTATGGATTGAGAATGATTAAGCTCGGTTGACTTATCTCATCATTAGAGGTTGACTAATTGGGTTCACTCTTGTAATTATCATGTCGTGGTTAGTGACACGAGAGTCGTTGATGTCCAATATTGATTGATGATTTAGGGTTGTTATTTGTTCTTGTTTCTATTGACGAGTAAGACCTATGGATTAAGATTGACTATGCCTATTTGACTTTCTCCCAATGTTAGGGATGACTAAACGGGATTAACTCTAGGTAATCGCCATGATTGTGGTTAATGACTTAGTTAGGAAGCTTTGATTCTCAATCCTTGCCAGGAGTGTCTTTTAGCATTTATATTCCCTTTAGTTATTAGCTTTACTTTCGTGCAATTTATTTTCTTGTCTGTTTATTTGCAAGCCCCTATTATCATAACCGATAATATGCATACCTCACTGCAATTTTTTTGAGAGACGACCCGAGATCTAATACTCTCAGTTTTTATTGGTTTGCATTTGTGACAAATAAATTAAACTTTGATACGGGTCAATTATTGGTTCGAAACTATACTACTGACGAAGCAATTCTTTTATTGAGAAAATTCTAAACCAATGTTTGGCCCACGTCAAGTTTTTGATGCCGTTGCCGGAAAATTGCAATGTGTGCTAGTTATTAGTTATTGTTCGTATGTTAATATTGTAAATAATTTGCTTTTTATTTGTCTGCTTGTTTGTGTTAGTAGCTAGGATTTTGTTCTCTTTGTTTCTTAATAGTTTTTGTTTTTGTTTTCTCTTGTTACTATGAATTCTCATCTGTTTAGCTAAATCTGGTTACAACTATGTTGTAGGAATTTGATGGATTGCATTATCTCTACAAAAAAAAGGCCTGTTGGCACACTTTTTCCTTGCCACGCTTTTAAAGCGTGGCCAAAAGTAGTCAATGGCTACTGATTTGTGATTTGGCCACGCTTTTTTTTGCCACGCTTTTAGAGGGAAACCGGCACACTTTATGAGGGTGACCACTTATTTGTGATTTGGCCACGCTTTTTTGCCACGCTTTTATAGGAAAATAACTATGTTTTAAAAGCGTGGCTAGTTTGTCTTCCAATGGTCACGCTTCAAAAGCGTGCCCATATCATGTATTTATTTAAGCACCTTACAAAAGCGTACTGATAGAGTCTCTCATCCCCCAAAAAATTTAATTTCCCACCCATTTTTTCCACACATTACTTTTTTCTAAGTTTTAATTTTTAATCCTAGAAGTGACAACATACACTTCACTTTATTTCCAAATTCACTTTAATCCCAAAGAAGCCGTCGCACCCAGTGATGCGTGAGCATCATTCTTATCTTTTCCTAGTGAATTTGCATGTAATTTATTGAGTTTAATCAAGAATTAATTACCTTTTAGTCACTATGGATGTTACTTTGAGTCGTGTGCAATTCTGTTTATTTTAGGTAGCATTTGGCTGGATTTGATGGAGTTTTCGCAGAAAAAGAGAAGAAGGCGAATGATGCTATCAACCCTGACCTCTCAACACTCAAACTTGAATAACTCGAGCTACAGAGGTCCAATAGAAATGATTCCAATGGCGTTGGAAAGCTAACTTCCAGAGCTTTCCAATGATATATAATAGTCCACACTTCTCTCCCACCAATTCGGCCAAGGCTGCGCCTAACATGAGATTTCTCAAGTTAGGCGCAAGACAGCATAAACAACACGCATCAATTAGCGAGATTCCAAGTAAGGCGCATGAATCCTTAAGTTAGGCGCAGCATCCCTCACTTAGCTCTAATCCATGCTGCCATGATCAAGTAAGGCGCATGACTTTTCAAGTAAGGCGCCAATGTTAAGCCTTGCACGCCAATTCTCACCGGCCACTCCAAGTTAGGCGTGTCCCAATTCAAGTTAGGCGCAAGATCTATATGAACCAAGGTGGTCCCAGCGCTCAATCAAAAGAATGCTACGAAGATCTTTATTTAATTTTGATTTAATTTAATTTATTTTAAAAATAGAAAAATATATTATTTTAGTTTTAGAAAATAGATTTTAAATTAATTAGGATTAGATATAAAAGAGAAAAGAAACTTCTCTTCAGGAATTATTCTACCTAATTCCAATTTACAGTTTAAGAGAATCCTAGTTTCCACTCTGAACCATGAGCAACTAAATCTCCACTATTAAAGTTAGGAGCTCTGTCTATTGTATAGATTGATTCTATTGTTTTTCTATTTTAATTCATGTATTGATTCATATAATTCAAGAATTGTTTTCATTCTTTATTTTATGAAATTGGGTGGAACGGAAGTATGACCCTCTTTCTAATTGAGTTTTTGTATAACTTGGAAAAGCTCTTTACTTGAACAACAGCTTGAAAACATATTCTCCTAAATTTCAAATTATCTGCATTTAACGGATACGTGACATATAATCCTCTTATATTTGGGTAATTAGGATTTCTGTGGCATATAACTAGAATTGAACTTCACCCTCTAATTGGAATTAATTGACCAAGGAATTGGCAGTTTTTGAGAGTTAGAGGAGACTAAAAAGGTCTAAGGAATTAGGGTTTAGTCACATATGGTTTGCCATGAATTAAATCTTGCATGATTAAAATAGTTAGTAAGAAAAGTCAATTAGGAAAATAGATAACTCTGAAGCCTTAACTGTTTCTCCATATATTATTCTCAACTTATTTACTGCCTGCCTTCTGATATTCTGAATCTACTGTTTAATGCTTTTGAACTTCCAAACACCATTTTCTGTTTGTCTGACTAAGCCAATCACTCAATCATTGTTGCTTGATCCATCAATCCTCGTGGGATCGACTCTCACTCACCTGAGGTATTACTTGGTACGACTCGGTGCACTTGCCGGTTAGTTTGTGGACTCTAAATTCCGCACCACCCAACAGTAGGTCGCCTTCGTGTTCATCACTGCCGGTGATCGTCACACCCAGCTCGCCTTCATGTTCATCCTAGCCCTTCATCTAACCCTCGCACCTAGCCCTCTCTCTGTCGCACCCTTGTTGTTTCTCAACCATCTCTCACACCTAACCCTCGGCTCGCATTCTTGTTCATCACTGTTGATGACTGTCGCACCCAGCTCACTTTCATGTTCATCACAGCCCTCCATCTAACCCTTGCACTTAACCCTTTCTTTGTCGCACCTTCAACCATCTCTCGCACCCAACCCTCGCACCATCAACGCAAGTTATATAGTTGGATTCGGAACCCTCCATCGGCGCTGCTTCGTCCACGCACCCAGGCATCAGCATGCCCTCCTCCTCCCTCAGTGGTCTCTCTCTCGCAAACCCTAAAACGCTGCCTCAATCGTTGCTGCCTGTCCCTCAATTGGCACTCAACCCTTACCATAAACACTACAAGGTAAGTATATTTTATCTCTGGTTCTCTGTTCCTCTGTTTCTTCTCTATTTTGGAAATTTAGGTAAATTAATTTGTTTATTCAGGTGGTTATTTTGTTAGTGCATTCTCATATTTCTAACTATGATGAAATTATTTAGATCTATTTATATTGATTTTGCTGTGTTTTATAGTTTATTGCATAAAATTTCATTTCATATTTAAGGAAAAACAGTGAAATTCCAGTTCCAATTATATAAATTTTATGAATCTTTTTATGTAAACTGCCAAACATATGTATACCTAAGCTTAGAAGATTGCCATGCCTCCTATTTATATAATATATCTGGCATGGATATGGAACCATTCTTGTAAGCTATAACATTGCTTTATCATAAAAAAATTTGCTGATATTCTCTCATCTTTTTTCATCGGCCTCTTTCATGGTATAAAATCCAATTAAGAGTGGATATAAATGTTGTTGGTAATGATATTGTTGTATTCATTATACAGGATCAAGCTAGTTGGCTTCACTAAGAGTGCTATGACTACTTTTTAATAATTCTCTGCTGGTGATGGAGGAAAAATCATCGGTAAAGAATTTCACAAAAATAATCGCATTGCAAGTATAGATCTAAACCGACAATTAAACCTCAATTAAATTTAATTTGTTTGTCACTAAAGCAAACCCAATAAAAATAAACTGAAGTATTTAAACCTCGGGTCGTCTCTTAAGGAATTGCAGGGAAGTGTACTTATAATTGGTTATGAGATTGTATCTTTTTGGGTTTTTGAAATGTGGAACAAGGAATGTAAATAGCAAGGAATTAAAATAACAATTAAGAAAAGTCTTAACAAGGATTGATAATTGGAATTCCTCTCCCCATTATCATAGTCACTTGTGATGGTAATTGCCTTTTACTATCACTTAGTTAACCTCTAACAATTGAAGTTAAGTCAAGTGAGCAAATCAACTTGAGTTCACAAGTCCTAATCAAAGACTAGAGTAAGTGAAGCTCAAGCTAACTAGCAAGTTTCAATCACCAACCAACAAGAGACTTTGACAATTCAAGAGTCTCTAATTACTCAATCTAGGCTAAGAACATAAAAAGCTAATTTAAAATCCAACCAAGCATTTTATCAAACACTTGGAAGGCACAAAATAAAAGCATAGAAAAGCAACAAGAGAATGTAAATACTAAAACCAACAATTGCAAAATTAATGATAACAAATAATAGAAGAAGTAATAAATATAAAATACCTCAAATTGCATTAAAAGGAAAATCAAATCTAACATGAGAATTCATAAACTAAATTGATAACAATAAATAAACCAACAAGAGAAATAGATAAACTAAAGTGCTAGGACTAATAAGAGTATAAGAAAACTAAATTAACATTAAGTAGAAATCTGAATTGAAGAAGAACTAGAACTAAAAAACCTAAACCTAGAGAGAGGAGAGAGCCTCTCTCCCTAGAAACTACATCTAAAACCTAATATGTGAACAATGAGATGTGTGTCTATGATTTCCCCACTCTGCAGCCTCTAAGCAGTGTTTTCGGGCTTGGAACTGGGCCAAAAGGAGCCCAAAAATCGCCCCGGCACTTTCTGCAGATTGCAGCACGTGACGCTTTGTCACGCGTACGCGTCGTCCACGCGTACGCGTCGCTTGGTAAAAATCCTGGTCACGCGTACGCGTGGCTCAGGCATATGCGTCGCTTGTCTTCTGCGCCAGTCACGCGTATACGTCGCCCACGCGTACGCGTCGCTGCCAGCTTCTTAAAACAACACTTTCTTGCGTTCCTTCCCCTTTTGCATGCTTTCTTCCCATCCTCTAAGCCATTCTTGCCCTATAAACTCTGAAAATACTCAGCAAACATATCACGGCATCGAATGGTAATAAGAGGGGATTAAAAATTAGCAAATTTAAGGCCAAAGAAGCATGTTTTCAATCAAAGCATAAAATTAGAAAGTAAAATGTAAAACATGCGAATTATATGAATAAGTGTGAGAATAATTGATAAGATCCGCTCAATTCAATACTAAATAAACAGTAAAATAGCGATTTATCAATCTCCCCATACTTAAACATTAGCATGTCCTCATGCTAAGCTCAAGAGAGCCAAAAGAGTGAAGGCAAAATGGTAGAACTTATGCAATGCAACCTATCTAGATGCAAGCTACCTACATGCATCATGCTATTCTAATTACCATCTATTATATATATATATGGTCAAAATGAGTCAAGTTTCCAAGAAATCATATATACACAATCAAGGACTAAATCAATCATGTCAAAGTACATTCACAATTGAGTTGAGTTAATCAAAAGGGTTCACAAACTTGCAAGACAAGCAATGATCAAATATGGACATATGGAAATGAGCAATTGAACCCTCACTGAATTTGTATATGCACTCTAATCACTCAAGTGTTTGGGGTTTAAACCACTCAAATCTCCTCTAATCATGCTTTCTAAAACTTTATTCTTCATCTAACCAATCAACAAATATTTAGCGTACAAATACAAACATCATGAGGACTTTTCAAGGTTGTAATGGGTCTAAGGTAAAGGTGATGATATATGTATGGCCAAGTGAACTATCATTTGAATCTTTGACTAACCTAAGTTCTCACCTAACACACACACACACTCTATATAATTCTAAAGTTAAGCTTAGCTACCCAAAATCTCACTTTTACATATTTTCACACACTCATGTATCAATTCTAATTCCACCACATATGCATTGATCTTTTTATTGAACTTAACATTGGGGTAATTTTATCCCTACTTATTTATTTCTTCTCTTTTTTTCTCTTTTTTTTATATTTATTTATTTTTCATTTTATATAAATGAAAGCATAATATATCAATGCATATGGTTCCTATAGTTTCACATGAGCAAGCACCCAAATTATCAATATTTGTCAATAAAAACAAAACACATTCTCATCAATCCAAGTTCTCACATTTTCCCACACTTAGTTGACACAC
Organism: Arachis ipaensis; assembly: GCF_000816755.2. Taxonomy (NCBI): domain Eukaryota; kingdom Viridiplantae; phylum Streptophyta; class Magnoliopsida; order Fabales; family Fabaceae; genus Arachis; species Arachis ipaensis. The sequence continues at coordinate 84,904,881 of NC_029787.2, forward strand.
ACTATTTTAAGCTAACCAAAGATTCAAATAGGGTAATTAATTATTTTTCTGCTTAAGGCTAGTGATGTGGTGATATAAAGAACAAATGTGGATTAAAAAGGCTCAAAGTGGCAAACAAAGATAAATGGAATGGTAGGCTATTTGGGATAAGTGAGCTAATATCAAATGATGGCCTCAATCACATATATGCATGAATATACACTAAATAATGGACATATAGAATGGAACAAACTAAAGATTGCAGTCATAAAGAGGAAAATACACAAGAATAAAAATCATGGTTAAATAATGTAACCATATAATTAAGCTAAAAAACTCACGGGTTGTGTGTTCTTAGCTCAAAATCATGCAAGTTTCAAAAACTTTTAACTCAAATCAATGTGAATCTTAAATGCCCTTTTTAAGAAAAATGTATTTCTTGAAATTTTCAACAAATTGACCAACATTTATTATTATTATATATATACTAAATGAAATGTTGTGATTATGAAAAGCTAAAACTTTTAGTTTACTCCCTATTTCCAATCAAACCAACTTCTCATATGCAAAAGGGTAAACTAAGCTCAATAATCCCCATTTTTTCAAATCACAACTAATAAACTAAAAGTGCAATTCAAGCTAAATACTAAGATATATACAAGCCCAAAGTGCAAAATGCAATAAAGTAAAAATAAACAAAAGTACAAAAAATAAAAAATGTGCAAGTACTAAAAGAAAAATAAAATAAAATAAAGCAAAATACAAAATAAAGCAAAATAGAATAAAAGTCTGAAATGGTTCACCAAAATATAGTCCGCCGGAGACGGCGACCTCCCCACACTTAAATCATAGCATCGTCCTCGATGCTCTCAGTTAAGCTGGGTGAGAAGGATCTTCGCCTGCATCTCTATCATCGCCTGTTGAAGGATGTGCCTCTGGCTCTGTCGGCTGTGGCTGTGCAGGTGCTTGTGGCTCTGTAGGATGCTCAGGCTAAGTCTCCTCCTACTGGGCCTCCTCCTGCTCATCTTCCTCCTCCTCAGAGTGCTCTGAGGGTGTGTCAGGCTCAGAGGGGATGTCAGTATGCCCCGAAGTCACAATCAGCTTCAGATGTGCATAGCATCGCTTGTTGCGACGCTCTAACTGCTCATAGCGTCGCTGATTGCGGCGCTCCATCTTATCAAGGCACTCAAAAAGGCGCTGCACAAGATGGTAAACTGGCTGAGAGGTGGATGATGGTGCTACTGAAGTAGGTGGTGCTGCAGGTGCCGAAGGTGCTGCTGAGGATGTGGCTGCCTCAGTGGGAGCAGTAGTAGGTGGTCTGTGGCCTAGAGGGCCAAACCGCTTGCCGTGCGGAATAACCTTCTTGTAGTCGACAATTGGTGGTCTCTCATCCTCTGGCTCCCAAGGCACCTCAGCTCGACGAGCCATCTGAGTGATCAAATAAGGAAAAGCCAAGGTGCCTCTAACATGAACTCTAGGCATATACTTTCTGATGAGTCCTGGAAGGTATAGGTCCTTCCCTTCCATGACACACCAAATAAAGAGGATCATGGCAGCTGGCACTTCTGACTCGTGAGTACTAAGCATGACATAATTGCTTAGTATCTGTTGCCACAGCCTAGCCTCATCATTGAGATAAACAACCTTTATACCTCATGGAGTTTCCTTTGACTTTTCCATTGCCCACAGAACATCAGGATCGATAGCTATAATACGCCGAACAGCATCCCAATCAAAACTCATGAATCTAATAGACTCCTTGGCCTTCTGAAAGCCATTTGTATCATCTGTTTTAGGCTGAAAGTGGAGGATATCTTGTATCGCCTCCTCTGTGACTAAGATCTGCTTTTCCCTAAGCTGCACTACATCAAGGGTTGTCCTATAATAGTTAGAATAGAACTTACAGACCCATGATGTGTTTACCTCTGCCAGATCTCTATCCAGAAATACCCAACCTCTCTATTCAATCTGATGTTCAGTGTACTTTCTCAAATCGGTTGGTATTCTAAGCTTCCTTTTCAAGTAGAGGTTCCGTTTTTCCACAAACACCGAAAACTTGAGTTCATAGTAAAGATTGGCAAATTTGACTGGGTCTTTAACAGGCACAAGTTGATCAGCCTTTTCTTGCTCAGAAAAGTTCTTTTCACACCAAAATTCATCTGATAGAACATCCGATAGAACAACAGATGATTGTCCTCTCTTCCTTTTACTGGAGCTGACCTTAGCCTTGCCTTTCACCCTGTCAGACATCCTGAAAAATAGAATTTTTAGGGTACAGAATATTAAATAAAGCAGAGGAAAGAAAAGTAGGTAAATAAGAAAGCAAACAGAAAGCCAAAAACAAAAGGGTATTGACCTAACCTGAAACAAAATTAAAACAGAAAAGAGGCTCAAAATCACTTGGTCAATCAAGGTTCTATATGACACAAAATTTTGTCAAATAGTTCCTTGTTTCCATCAAACAAGTGGTGCAGATAAAGGGAAGCAAAGAAGGGATGGAAATGCTAGCCGACCAATACATGAATCGAATTTGGCAGTAATCAAGTAGGAATAAATTCAAAATGTGCCAAATTTAGTTCACAATTGAAAATTAATAGCATAGACATTTTAGAAAAATTGGATAGCATTTCGGCATTAATTTGGACGTTCCCGGATAAACAAACAGCAACAAAACAACTCATATGAATTCCAACATATGTCAAGTATCATGAAGAACACGTAGATTCATATGAGTCATGCATCATTAAGCAAAATTAAACAGCCCAGATTAGCATACCAGCAAATTGGTTATTTCCCAAACTCAATCAATCAATTCAGATTTCCTATGAATTCATTGATAATTAAAAATACCAAAAACATATATAAATTCATAGGGAATAAGCAAATGAGCCAATAAGATAGCAATAAGCAATTATTCCATAACCAATTAAGCACATGTAGCATGCTTTCTTTGATCAGTGAACAAAACAATGGCTGAAATCATGGCACCAAATCAGCAAAAATTGCTCAAAAAGAATATATGCAGTCAGCATTCCTTCATTAAATTCAACAATCAATCATAAGTAAGGAATATGGATTCAAAGAATTAAGCTCCACTGAATCAACAATGAAGATCAAATCGCAACAAGAATTCAGCTGCAATAACAACTCAAATCAGAAATTCATCAATATCATCATCACTGCAACAGTCATAATCAATTTAACATGAATATCAACCACTCAAACAGCATGAACGGTAAATACAGAGCAGCAACAAGAATTTAGATGCATTCATTAAAGCAAGAGTAAAGCAACAACAAAATTGTCATCGCTGCAACATAGTGCAGAAATTGCTCAAAGCAAGTAACAAACTTCAGCAAGAACAAAGCAACAGAAAAACTATGCAGCATCAAGAATCCAATATTAAGGAACCAAATCAACTCAGATAAGAACCCAGCAATTTTAGATAAGACTTAGCAGCATCAATAAACCAAATCAGCATAGGGCAAGTCATTACCAGCAACCACAAACCACTTTTAAATAGAAAATTAACTAATACTAACATCAGCATGAACCAAAATAGCAAAATCTTCCAACAGCGGCATGAATAAAAATAAACCTAAATCCACTATTCACGCCAGATTCTCTAACAACCTAATCAACTAACATGCAGTTATAACTAGCTAATTCTAATAGAAATTAAACTAAGCTAATTAAATTACTTAAACATGATAGTAAAAATATAAGAAAAGAATTACAGAGAACGAGGGCAGGGGAACCTGGGAAGAAGCAGAACAGAAATGGGAACTATAAGGGAAATGGGGGGTGGGCGAGGTAATGTTGGCCCAGAGGTGGCGGCTGTAATAGCGGCGCAGTTTCTGGCCGCAGCGGTCTCTGGCGGTGGCAGTAAGGAAAACGGAGTGGGAGAGGGAGAGGGAAAAA
>NC_029787.2:84908898-84936583 GCF_000816755.2 Arachis ipaensis
GGAGAGAGAAAGAGAAAGACTGAGAGAGAGAGAGAGAGAGAGAAAGAGAGAGAGAGAGAGAGAGAGAGAGAGAAGAACAAAGAAGAAAAGAGAAAAGAAGGGGTGGTTGGCGGCGGTCAGGACGTCGGCGATGATGGCCGGTGGTGATGAGAGGGTGATGGTGGTGAGTGCTTCAATGGAGGGAAGAGGGGAAGAAGAGAAAGAGACGTTGTGAACAACGCGAATGGGTAGGGTTCACGCATAGGGGATGTGAGTGAATTCAAACCCACGTGTACGCGTGGGTCATGCTTGAGCGTGGAGGAGAAAAAAATGCATCGACGCGTAAGCGTCATAGACACTAACGCGTGAAGGGAGAAAAATCAGAGTGACGCGTACGCATAAAGCACGTGTACGGGTCAAGTGAAATTGTGCTAAACGTACAATTCCAGCGCCGTTTTCGCGCAACACTCTGTTCAAATTGAATGGGGCAGCATTTACGTACAACGCATGCGCGTCAGGCACGCCCACGCGTGGTGTGCCAGAATTGAAAATGATGCGTGGGTCGAATTGTGCTTCTAGCACACCAACCGCACGATTTTATCACAACTTTCTGTTCGTTAGATGGGAGAGCCAAATTGGTTTCAACGCTGAAGAATGAAACTCTCGCGCGATCTAGAATTTTCGCAAATAAACTCCCGTTGTAAGTATAACTTCTAGACCGACAAGAATTCCTTTCTTACAAAAGTTTTAGTTGTCACAAGTAACAAATCCTTTTGAAATTGATAACTGAAGTATTTAACCTCGGGTCGTCTTCTCAAGGAATTGCAGGGAGGTGTTCTTATTATTGGTTATGAGTCTTGTAAATTGGGGGTTTTGAAAGTAAGGAACAAGTAATTTAAATGGCAAGTAAAATAAATAAATAACTATAAAATAAACTCTTGGCAAGGTATGAAAATTCGGAAGTCCTATCCTAGTTATCCTTATCGATGGTGATAAGAATTGAGTTTTAATCCAACTTAGTTAACCTTTACTAAAGCAAAGGAATGTCAAGTGGACTAATTAGTTTGATCCTCAAGTCCTAGTCAATCCCTGTGGGAAAACTATATTTAGAGCGATTTAGATCAATTAGTAATCTACCAATTTCAATCACTGCTAAGTTTGACAACTCAAGTGTTACCAATTACTTAACCAAAGCCAAAAGGAAGAAAATATCTAAGTTAAATTAAAAGCATCCATATAAATAAAGCAAAGCAAAATTAAATCTGAAATACCTCAAAGCGCACTAATAAAAGAAATCAAATTTAACATGGATATTCATAAATTAAATTGAGAAAATAAATAAAAAGAACATTGAACCTGTAATTAAAGAAGATGAAATCCTACTTCCTTTAAGAGGAATCCTAATCCTAAATCCTAAGAGAGAGGAGAGAACCTCTCTCTCTAAAAACTACATCTAAAATGTGAAAAGTGAATTATGAAAGCTGATGATTATGAATGAATGGATTCCCCCACTTTATAGCCTTTAATCTGTGTTTTCTGGGCTGAAAACTAGGTCGAAAACAGCCCAGAAATCACTGGAGAAGAAATCTGCCACGCTAATTTTTGTCACTGCGACGCGTCCGCGTGGAGTGCGCGTTCGCGTCGCCTAGCGTCAGGGCAACTATGGATTATTATCTATCAAATCTAAGCCCCAGACGTTAGCTTTTTAACACAACTGGAACCGCATCGTTTGGATCTCTGTAGCTCAAGTTATGACCGTTTTAGTGCAAGAGGGTCAGGCTGACAGCTTTGCAGTTCCTTCAACTTCTTGTATTCCTTCCACTTTTGCATGCTTCCTTTCCATCCTCTAAGTTATTCCTGCCTTATAAACTCTAAAATCACTTAACACACATATCAAGGCATCGAATGGTAATAAGAGAGGATTAATATTAGCAAATATAAGGCCAAAGAAGCATGTTTTCAATCATAGCACAAAATCAGGAAGGAAAATATAAAACATGCGATTTCTATGAATAAGCGTGAGAATAATGGATGAAAAACTACTCAATTTAGCACAATATAAACCATAAAATAGTGGTTTATCAACCTCCCCACACTTAAACATTAGCATGTCCTCATGCTAAGCTCAAGAGAAGCTATAAGGGAGTGAAGAGGAATAGTAGAATATATGAAATGCAACCTATCTATATGAATGCAACTACATGCAAAATGTTTCTACCTACTTGGTTAAAAGTAAATAAGTCCTCCCAGACAAATATGAATCAGATTTCACTAATTCAAATCGTACAATAAAAAGCAAGTAAACTTGTAAGAAGATAGCTCATGAAAGCAGGGAACATAGAATTAAGCACTGAACCCTCACTGGTAGTGTATATCATTCTGCTCTCTCAAGTGTCTAGGGTAATTCACTCTACTCTTCTCTAGTCATGCTTTCTAAACTTTGTTCTTCATCTAACCAATCAACAAAAATTTAATGTACCAATGCAAACATCATGAGGTCTTTTCAAGGTTGTAATGGGGCTGAGGTAAAGGTAAGGGTACATGTATGGCAAAGTGAGCTATAATATGAATCTTTGACTAACCTAAACTCTTACCTAATATACATATACTCTATATACTGTTAAATTCATGCCTAGCTACCCATAATTTCCATTTTTGTATGATTTCCATACTCATGTACCAAATTTTTGATATTTCTTTATTTTTATCACATGTGCATTGATCTTTTTATTAACTTAGCATTGGGGTAATTTTGTCCCCTTATTTATTTATTGAAATTTTTTTTTGAATCATAAAAGCAAACATAACTTATCAATGCACATGGATTTTTAATTTTTTTTCTGGTTTTACATGAGTAGGTTCCCAAATTCCCAATATTCAAATAAATTAGAAACATGATACATTTCCTTATTAACCCATGTTCCCACAATTTCCCCACACTTAGTTGATGCACAATCTCTATCTTAAGCTAGCCAAAGATTCAATTGGGGTGATTACTTGTTTTTCCGCTTAAGGCTAGTGATGTGGTAAAATATAGAACAAATGGGAATAAAAAGGCTCAAAGTGGCTAACAAAGGTAATTGAAAGGGTAGGCTTATTTGGGATAAGTGAGTAAAAATTCAAATAATGGCCTCAATCATATGCAAGCATGTAAATACACTAAATAGTAGACATATAGAATGGAACAAAGCAAAGATTGCAATCATAGGGAAGAAAACACACAGGAATAAAAATTTATGGTTAAATAATGTAACCATATAAATAAGCTCAAAATCTCACAGGTTGTGTGTTCTTAGCTTTTTAAACTATGTTCCAAATACAACTTCAAACAAGTTTTATTAGAAAAGTTTTTAATTTAAATTAGTGAAATACTATAAAAATTTCTTGAAAAAGAAAATATTACTTCAACCACGTGGTAACTAAATGCATAAAATCAAACAAACATGCAATTAAATATGCAAATGCAGCAATTAATAAAGAAAATAAAATATTGGTGTTGAGAAGAAAATAACTAACCCATGGAGATCGGTATCGACCTCTCCACACTTAAAGATTGCACCGTCCTCGATGCATGCTAAGATATAGGTATAAAAGATTGGCATTGATTTAAATAATATTACCTAACCAAAATAAAACAAGTCTCTAAGCACCTAAAATAATTCAAGACAAGATACAACAGTGAAATAAGAAAATTCAACACCAAAGAAAAAATAATGAATTTAGAAAAGAAAAAAAAATATGCACAAAATTAAAATGTAATGAATGAAAGTATGCAAATAAATTAAATAAAATAGAATGGAGGTGAAAAAGGATGAGAAGTTAAAAAGATGATGAAGAAGAAGAAAGTAAGAAAGGAAGAAGAAAGAAATAAGAAGGGAAAAGAAAAAAAAATTAGGATTAGGGAAGAAAAGACAAGATTTTTGGCACTGATCTGGATAAGCTGTGCGCCACATGTGACGCGGACGCGTAAGTGACGCGTTTGCGAGGATAGCGCTTCTATGAAGTGACGCCGACACGTGGAGTGATTTGTGCCATTAGCGCGAGGGCAGCCTCGCGGTCGCGCAACTCTCTGTTTTAAATGCATTTTGCCAAAAATCTGGGTGACGCGGTAGCGTGGTCGACGCGATCACGTGAGTGGCCATACTTTGAAAAATGACGCGGACGCGTGGGGCACGCGTTCGCGTGGTGGGGCTTGTGCTTCTAGCGCGGTTCCAGCCCCACTTCATCACAACTTGCTGCCATACACCCTTTTTACGTCAATTTTTTTTAGGACACGCGTTCGCGTGGGTGACGCGGACGCGTGGGAGGCATTTTTCGCAAATGACACGGTCGCGTGGGTCAATTTGTGCCACAGGCACGCCTCCAGCCACGCTTTCGTGTGACTCTCTGTCCAATTCTCTTTTCTTCAAAACGCACTGGTGACGCGGACGCGTCAGCGACGCTACCGCGTCGCGTGCATGCTTTTTTTTTAATGCAATATGCAGAATGCAATGCTAATATGAACGTTATGCATGATTCCAGGTCCAATCAAAACTCAAAAACAAACAAAACAGGCTAGAATTAAAACTGAAAAAGGGACGATCATACCATGGTGGGTTGTCTCCCACCTAGCACTTTTATTTAAAGTCCTTAAGTTGGACATTTGGTGAGCTCCCTGATATGGTGGCTTGTGCTTGAACTCGTCTTGAAACTTCCACCAATGCTTGGACTTCCAATAAGCTCTATCAATACCAAGTAAATTCCTCAAGCTTTGATGGAGTTCTTCACAAGCTTTGAGCTCCCAAAATTGATCCTCATATATTCCTGGATCCCAAATCTTGTTTCTACACCTGTCTTCATGTTGATTATCATGATTCCATCCGGGTGGTTCAGCCTTAGAATTCTCACTGAAGCGTCCAAATAATTTCCCAGACCCATTCAATTGAGCTCTACACCAACCTCTGCGCTTAAAGCTTCCAACCATAATGAACCTTGCAGGACAATTCTTACTACTGACCATCTTCCTCTTACTCTTAATGCCACAAAGAGCTCCAAGTTGACCATCCATCTCCAGTAGCCCATATTCAAGTGGGAAGGTAAAGGTCAAGGATAAGAATTTTACCCACTTGAATGTTGTGTTGGACGGTAATGGCCTTGGGAGAGGTGTTTCTAATGAACTTGCAAGCTCCACTCCCTTGTGCTCTTCTCTAACAACTTCCACCTTCTTGTAAGCTTCTTCAATTTCAACCTCTTCCTCTTGGTAGCTTTCTTCTAATTCAATCTCCTCTTCACTACTTTCCAAGGGCATGGGAGGTTGCGCTTCTTCTTCTTGAATCTCCATCTCTTGATCGACCTCTTCCAAGTCCTTAACCATGACATGCCTTGGAGGTTGTACACCCTCCTCAACATTAAATGCAACCATCTTGGAAGGAGGCTCTATGTCTTGACTTTCCCATGGAGGTTCAGCATCTCCCAAGTCTTCAACCATTTCTTCCTCTGCAACTATTATGGCTTCCTCCACTTGTTCCAATACAAAGCCATGTTCCTCATTGTCCACTGAAGTTTCTAGTGTTTCCTTCATGCTGTGCTCTTCTTTTGATTCTCCATATGTAGCCATGGGAGTACTTTGAGTGCTCAGATGTTGGGAAGCTATTATATTTACTACCTCGGTTAAGGCAGTAGTGAGTTCCAGTACAGCCCTTTGCATCTTCGCTTGCCCTTGAAGAAGACCACAAAGTTTATTATCCATTGGATATTGGGGTGGATATGATGGTTCATTATTTTGGAGAAAGGGTTCATAATAGGAAGGTGGTTCTTCTTGATAAGGATATGGAGATGGTGAATATTGAGGTGGTGGTTCTGGGTGTGGTTCATATGGTGGATGGTGTGGTGGATATAGGTTAGGGTCATATGGTGGTGTTTGGTGGTAAGGGGCTTGTGAATATGGTGGTTCAAAGTTGTGTTGAGGAGATGGTTCATAAGCATATGGCGGGGCTTGTTGGTAACTACAAGGGGGTCCACCATAGTCATCATTTTGGTATGCATCACAGAATGGTTGTTGGTTATAGTGCATTGGAGGGGGTTGTTGCCAAGAGGGTTGATCAAATCCTTGTGGCTCCTCCCATCTTTGATTATTCCAACCTTGATGCCTGTTCTAATTGTAATTTCCTCTTCCTGCAACATAATTGTAACCAGACTCATAGCCAAAGGGGTGAGAGTTCATAGTAACAAATAAAAATTAAAAACAAAAATAAAAACAATTTTAAATTAAAAGGTTATTGAAATTTAAATTTTGAATTTGAAAAGTAAATTTTGAATTTTGAATTTTGAAATTTGATTTTTGAATTTTGAAAAAGTCAACAATATAAGACAAAGTTTTGAAAAAGGTTTAAATTTTGAAAAGGTTTGATTTTTAAAATTTTAAATTTAAATTTTGAAATTTGAAATTTGAAATTTGATTTTTGAAATAAGATAAGATAAGATTTTGAAAAAGATATGATTTTTGAAAAATATTTGAATTTTGAAATTTAAAACTAAGATAAGATAAGATAAAAAAAATTTTTGAAATAAAAATCTAAATTTTTAAAAAGGAAAATTCGAAAATCCAATTAAAATAAAGAGAAGAGATATTTTTGAATTTAATGAGGAAAGAGAAAAACAATAAAATGACACCAAATTTAAAATTTTTAGAGCAAAACGAAGAAAACAACTAAGAACAACTTGAAGGTCAAGATGAACACGAAGAACAATTTTTTTTGAAAAATTTTTAATAACTAATTAAAAACCAATAACCTCTTAATTTATGAAAAAGCAAAAATAAAAACAAAAATAAAAATAAATAAACAAGTAAAAAGCAAATATTTACAATAACCAATAATAAGGCACACTTTTGCAATTCCCCGGCAACGGTGCCATTTTGAAGAACGAAACTCTTGCGCGATCTAGAATTTTCGCAAATAAACTCCCGTTGTAAGTATAGCTTCTAGACCGACAAGAATTCCTTTCTTACAAAAGTTTTGGTTGTCACAAGTAACAAACCCCTTTGAAATTGATAACCGAATTATTTAACCTCGGGTCGTCTTCTCAAGGAATTGCAGGGAGGTGTTCTTATTATTGGTTATGAGTCTTGTAAATTGGGGGTTTTGAAAGTAAGGAACAAGTAATTTAAATGGCAAGTAAAATAAATAAATAACTATAAAATAAACTCTTGGCAAGGTATGAAAATTCGGAAGTCCTATCCTAGTTATCCTTATCGATGGTGATAAGAATTGAGTTTTAATCCCACTTAGTTAACCTTTACTAAAGCAAAGGAATGTCAAGTGGACTAATTAGTTTGATCCTCAAGTCCTAGTCAATCCCTGTGGGAAAACTAGATTTAGAGCGATTTAGATCAATTAGTAATCTGCCAATTTCAATCACTGCTAAGTTTGACAACTTAAGTGTTACCAATTACTTAACCAAAGCCAAAAGGAAGAAAATATCTAAATTAAATTAAAAGTATCCATATAAATAAAGCGAAGCAAAATTAAATCTGAAATACCTCAAATCGCACTAATAAAAGAAATCAAATTTAACATGGATATTCATAAATTAAATTGAGAAAATAAATAAAACGAACATTGAACCTGTAATTGAAGAAGATGAAATCCTACTTCCTTTAAGAGGAATCCTAATCCTAAATCCTAAGAGAGAGGAGAGAACTTCTCTCTCTCTAAAAACTACATCTAAATTGTGAAAAGTGAATTATGAAAGCTGATGATTATGAATGAATGGATTCCCCCACTTTATAGCCTTTACTCTGTGTTTTTTGGGCCGAAAACTGGGTCGAAAACAGCCCAGAAATCGCTGGAGAAGAAATCCGCCACGCTGATTTTCGTCACTGCGACGCGTCTGCGTGGAGTGCGCATTTGCGTCACCTAGCATCAGGGCAACTATGGATTATTATCTATCAAATCTAAGCCCCGGACGTTAGCTTTCTAACACAACTGGAACCGCGTCGTTTGGACCTCTGTAGCTCAAGTTATGACCGTTTTAGTGCAAGAGGGTCAGGCTGACAGCTTTGCAGTTCCTTCAACTTCTTGTATTCCTTCCACTTTTGCATGCTTCCTTTCCATCCTCTAAGTTATTCCTGCCCTATAAACTCTGAAATCACTTAACACACATATCAAGGCATCGAATGGTAATAAGAGAGGATTAATATTAGCAAATATAAGGCCAAAGAAGCATGTTTTCAATCATAGCACAAAATCAGGAAGGAAAATATAAAACATGCGATTTCTATGAATAAGCATGAGAATAATGGATGAAAAACCACTCAATTTAGCACAATATAAATCATAAAATAGTGGTTTATCAGATGCCCACGCATCGCCTACGCGCACGCGTGGGTTGCCCCCCTCCCCCTTTTTTTTTAAATAACATGCTACCAAAATAAAGTTAAATATCATTAAACCAGTAGAACCAAAACTTAAACTAAATAATTCTAACAAAAAATATAAATTCAATATATTACCAACATAAATGAAAAATAAAATTGGAAGAGTTTACCATGGTGTGGTGTCTCCCACCTAACAGTTTTAGTTAAAGTCCTTAAGTTGGACATTTAGTGAGCTCTTTGTCAAGGTGGCTTGTGCTTGAACTCATCTTGAAACTTTCACCAACGCTTGGAATTCCAATAACCCTCAACATTTCCGAATGAATTCACCAAGCTCTGACCAAGTTCTTCACAAGCTTTGAGCTCCCAAAGTTGAGCCTCTTGTATGTCGGGATCCCAAATCCTGTTTCTACACCCGTCTTCAAGTTGATCATCTTTGTTCCAACCGGGTGGCAAGCAGTCTGAATTCTCAATGAAGTACCAAACTTTTCTCTTAGATACAACCAAATGTTCACTAGTTCTACCCTTGCATCTAGCTCTTGAAGTATCAACCTTGATAAGCCTTGATTTGCAACTCCAACCACTGAACATCCTTCTCTTACGCTTAGTGCCACAAAGCCTCCTAAGTTGGCCATCTGTTTCAAGTATACCATACTCAAGTGGGACAGTAAAGCGAATAGAGATAAGTTTTACCCACTCAAATGAAGGATTAGATGGCAACCTAGGTAGAGAAGTCTCCAACGTTCTTGACAAAGCGTACTCAACTCCCGTCCAACCTTTGTGAAGGACTTCCATTTCCACATCATTCTCAAATTTACTCAGAGAAGGTTCTCCACACTCAAGGAGTTCATTTGCGGATGCACATTCATCACTAGAAAGACTTGATTCATGATCATCATCACCAAGGGAACTTGCTTCTTGATCTATCCCATCCAATTCTTCATAGGGAATATGCCATGGAGGTTGTGCACTAGCTTCCTTGACATCAATTTCAATTTTCTTGGAGGAATACTCTACAACTCTTGATTCCCATGGAGGTTTGGCATCTCCTAAGTCTTCAACCACTTCTTCCTCTTCAATTATTATGGCTTCCTCCACTTGTTCCAATACAAAGTCACGTTCCTTATTGTCCACCGGAGTTTCAAGTGTCTCCTTCATGCTACGCTCTTCTATTGATTCTCCACATGTAGCCATGGAAGTTCCTTGAGTGTCGAAGCACAGAAAGGCTAAATTACCTACTACCTCGGTCAAGGTAGCTATGAACTCTTGTGTCGTCCTTTGCATCTCTCTTTACTCTTGAAGAAGAACACGTAGAGTGTCATCCATTGGAGATTGGGGTGGATATGAGGGTTTATTGCTTGGGAGAAAAGGTTCATGATATGAGGGTGATTCATCATAATAAGGATGTGGCGGTTCAACACTCTCCATCCTTTCCACTTGTTGCACAACACACTCCATTTCCTTGTTCTCAAGTTGAGACTCTAGAATCTCACCCATACTCCTTTCTTCAGTTACTTCTCCCTAATCATCTGTGGGCGTGTTTTGCTTATGGTATTAATCCCATGAGTCTATTTTTTGACGGATGGTTGCTTGAAGCTGATCCATTGATTCCTTGAGACGATCCTTTGATTCCTGTTTCACTTGGATTGCATAATTAGGATCATATGGCTCTTGGGTTGATGGATATGGACAAGGCGTATATGGGGGTGGTAGTTCTTGGGACTAATTGTGTTGGAATTGGGGAGGCTTTATGTATGGTTCATACGGCTCATAAGGTGGTTGGTATGGTGGATAAGGGTTAGGATCTTATGAGGGTGTTTGGTAGTAGGTGGCTTGTGAGTATGGTGGTTCAAAGCTATGTTGAGGAGGGGGTTTGATGAGCGGATAATTTATACCCTTTTTGGCATTGTTGTCACATAGTTTTTAGTATGTTTTAGATACTTTTTATTATATTTTTATTAATTTTTATGCAAAAATCACATTTCTGGACTTTACTATGAGTTTGTGTGTTTTTCTGTGATTTCAAGTATTTTCTGGCTGAAATTGAGGGACCTGAGCAAATATCTGATTCAGAGGCTGAAAAAGGACTACAGGTGCTGTTGGATTCTGACCCTCCTGCATTCAAAGTGAATTTTCTAGAGCTACAGAAGCCCAATTGGCGTGCTCTAAATTTCATTGGAAAGTAGACATCTTGGGCTTTCCAGCAATATATAATAGTTCATACTTTGCTTGAGATTTGATGGCCCAAACTGGCGTCCAAAGCCAGCCTAAAACTTTCTGGCGTAAAACGCCAGAACTGGCATAATTCTTGGCATTAAACGCCCATTTTGGCACCCAGGGTGGTGTTTAACTCCAACCTTGGGCATATGCACGTGAAAGCTTGAAAGCTCAGCCCAGACACGCACCAAGTGGGTCCTAGAAGTGAATTTCTGCACTATCTGCACTTAGTTACTCATTTTTTTTGTAAACCTAAGTTACGAGTCTAGTATAAAAACTACTTTTAGAGATTCATTTTGTATCTCATGACATTTTACACTTCATATTGTATCTTCTATGGCATGAGTCTCTAAACCCCATAGGTGGGGGTGAGGAACTCTGCTGTGTTTCAATGGATTAATACAATTACTACTGTTTTCTATTCAATCACGCTTGATTCTATTCTAAGATACTCACTCGTACTTCAATATAGAGAATATGATGATCCGTGACACTCATCATTATCCTCAACCTATGAAGGCGTGCCTGACAACCACTCCTGTTCTATCTGAGCTCAGCGTAGTCATTGGGCGACAACTTGAGTGCGTATCTCTTGGGTTTCTAATCTACGGACCGAGTCCGGGGGTTAGAACCTTCGTGGTATAGGCTAGAACCAATTGGTAGCATTCCTGGGATCCGAAAAGTCTAAACCTTGTCTGTGGTATTCCGAGTAGGATCTGGGAAGGGATGACTGTGAAGAGCTTCAAACTTGCGAATGTTGGGCGCAGTGACAGTGTGCAAAAGGACAAGGGTCCTATTCCGATGCTAGCAGGAACCGACAGATGATTAGCTGTGCGGTAGCTGTACTTGGTATTTTTCATCCGAGAGGATCATACAGCTTGCCATTGAAGGAAGCCATGCATGTTTGGAGAAGAAGACAGTAGGAAAGCAGAGATTCAGATGACAGAGCATCTCCGGAACCTCAGCCTGTTTCTCATTACTGAATCTCAAGTACTATTTATTTCATGTTATTTATTTTTCATAAATACAATCACTTTTATAATTAATCTCCTGACTAAGATTTACAAAATAACCATAGCTTGCTTCAAGTCGACAATCTCCGTGGGATCGACCCTTACTCACGTAAGGTATTACTTGGACGACCCAGTGCACTTGCTGGTTAGTTGTGCGGAGTTGTGAAAAGTGTTATCACAATTTTGTGCACCAAGTTTTTGGCGCCGTTGTTGGGGATTGTTCCAGTTTGGATAACTGACGGTTTATATTGTTGCTTAGATTAGGAAAAATTTATCTTTTTGGTTTAGAGTCACTAAAATTGAGTCTTCTATTATTGTTTTTGGTTAAAATTTTAAAATCCTTATTTTCTTTTTCTAAATTATTTTCAAAAATTAAAAAAAAAACAAAAACCTCATAATTTAGTCTTCTGTTTAAATTTAGTTTCATGTTTTAAGTTTGGTGTCAATTGCATGATTTTTTTTTTAATTTTTTTGAATTATATGTTGTTAATTCTTTCTTAATATTCAAGTTGTTCCTGTTTATTTTCCTTGTTTGATCTTTAGTTTTTCTTGTTTTGTGTCATTTCTTGTTTTTCTTGTGCATTTTCGAATTATTAGTGTCCAAGGTACAAAAATTTTTAAGTTTGGTGTCCTTTGTGTTTTTATTTTCTTAAAAATTTTCAAAAAGTGTTCTTGGTGTTCATCTTGACATTCAACATTTTTGTGTTTGCTTTCTTTGTTTGATCTAAAAATTCTAAGTTTGGTGTCCTTTTATTGTTTTTCTCTTTCCTCATTAAATTCAAAAATTCAATAAAATATCTTTTCCTTTATTTGCTCATTATTTTCGAACTCCTTAGATTAACTTAGTCAAAAATTTTTAAAATTTGGTAGTTTCTTGTTAGGCAAGTTAAAATTTCAATTTTAAAATTTTATCTTCTTAAATCTTTTTCAAAACTCCCTAACCACTTTCTCTCTCCTCATTTTTTTCCGAAAATCATATCCAGAATTTTTAAAATTTTTTTGATTAATTAATCATTTTAGTATTCTAATCTTTTTTTTATTTTTTTATTTTTTAGTTTTCGAAAATTATATTCTATTTTCCAATTATCTTATTTTATTTTATCTTATTTCCTTTTTTTAATTCGGTTTCTCCTTAATTAAATAAAATAAAAATAAAAATATTTTACTTTCTCTATCATGGATTTAAGTGGAAATGAACAGTCCAGAAGGACTCTGGGGTCATATGCTAACCCCACTAATGCTTCCTATGGGAGTAGTATCTGTATACCTCCCATCAGAGCAAGCAGTTTTGAGCTAAATCCTCAGCTCATTATCATGGTGCAGTAAAATTGCCAGTATTCTGGTCTTCCATAGGAAGAACCTACTGAGTTTCTGGCACAGTTCTTACAAATTGCTGACACAGTACGTGATAAGGAAGTAGATCAGGATGTCTACAGATTATTACTGTTTTTATTTGCTGTAAAAGATCAAGCTAAGAGGTGGTTAAATAACCAACCCACAACAAGTATAAAAACATGGAAACAGTTATCAAACAAATTTTTGAATCAATATTTTCCTCCAAAAAGGATGACACAGCTAAGGCTGGACATCCAAGGCTTTAAACAAGAGGATAATGGATCCCTTTATAATGCCTGGGAGAGGTACAGAGGGATGCTAAGGAAATACCCCTCTGAAATATTTTCAGAATGGGTGCAGTTAGACATCTTTTACTATGGGCTTACAGAAAAGGCCCAAATGTCTCTAGACCATTCAACTGGTGGATCTATACATATGAGAAAGACAATTGAAGAGGCTCAAGAGCTCATTGATACGGTTGCTAGAAATCAATATCTTTACTTAAGTAGTGGGTCCTCCATGAAAGAAGAAGCTAATGCAGTACTCACTGAACTTAGTCCTCAGGAACAAGTCGCTGAACTCAATCAGCAATTGCTTGTTATAACAAAACAGTTAGCAAAATTTAAAGAGATGCTGCAAGAAACCAAAGATGCTAATGAGAATATGGAAAAACACTTGAATCAGACAAGACAGCCGCTATCTAAACATATAACAAAAGAATGCCAAGCTGTTCAACTAAGGAGTGGGAAGACATTGAATGTCTCAATTCAAAGCAGCAGAAAGCCAAGAAAGGAACAAATGACAAAGGATGACCAACCCACTGCCCAAAATCCCTCTGAGGACAGTAAGAGCCCAGAGAGGAATGATTTTGGCATTCAAACGCCAGAAAAGTGTAAGAAAGTGGCGTTAAAAGCCCAAGGAATGACCAGTTCTAGCGTCCAAATGCCAGAAAAGGGTGGCAATCTGGCGTTAAACGCCCATGCAGCGCCTAATTCTGGTGTTCAAACGCCAATAAGGGATCAGACACCTGAAGGTGCTGATAACAGCCCCCTTAAGCAGGCTTCTCCAACCACTTCTGTAGAAAATAAACCTGCAGCAACTAAGGTTGAAGAATACAAAGCCAATATGCCTTCTCCTCAGAAACTCCGCCAAGCGGAACAGGATAAACAATTTGTCCGCTTTGCAGACTATCTTATTACTCTTGAAATAAAGATTCCGTTTGCAGAAGCACTTGAGCAAATACCCTCTTATGCTAAATTCATGAAAGAGATCTTAAGTTAAAAGAAGGATTGGAGAGAAACTGAAAAAGTTTTCCTCACTGAAGAATGCAGTGCATTCATTCTGAAAAGCTTACCAGAAAAGCTTAAAGATCCCGGAAGCTTTATAATACCATGCACATTAGAGGGTGCTTGTACCAAGACAGCTCTATGTGATCTTGGGGCAAGTATAAACCTAATACCTGCATCCACTATCGAAAAGCTTGGTTTGACTGATGAGGTTAAACCAACCCGGATATGCCTCCAACTTGGTTATGGCTCCATTAAGATTCCATCAGGCATAATTGAAGATATGATTGTCAAGGTTGGGCCATTTTTTTTCCTACTGACTTTGTAGTACTGAAAATGGAGGAGCACAAGATTGCAACTCTCATTCTAGGAAGACCTTTCCTAGCAATTAGACGAACCCTCATTGACGTCCAAAAAGGGAAGATAATCCTGAGAGTCAATGAGGATGAGTTTAAGTTGAATGCTGTCAAAGCTATGTAGCATCCAGACACATCAAAAGACTGCATGAACACTGATATTATTGACTCCCTAGTGGAAGAGGTCAATATAACTGAGAGTCTCAAATCAGAGCTAGAGGACATTTTTAAAGATGTTCAGCCTGACCTGGAGGAATCAGAAAAAAACAGAAGAACCTCTGAAAACTCCTCAGGAAGAGGAGAAGCCTCCGAAACCCGAGCTCAAACCACTACTACCATCCCTGAAATATGCATTTCTAGGGGAAGATGACACTTTTCCGGTAATCATAAGATCTGCTTTAGAGCCACAGGAAGAGAAAGCACTAATTCAGGTGTTAAGGACACACAAGACAGCTCTTAGGTGGTCCATAAGTGATCTTAAGGGCATTAGCCCAGCCAGATGCATGCACAACTGCTTCAGGTGCTAAGGACACACAAGACAGCTCTTGGGATGTCCATAAGTGATCTTAAGGGCATTAGCCTAGCCAGATGCATGCACAAGATCCTATTGGAGGATGATGCTAAGTCAGTGGTTCAACCACAGAGGTGGCTGAATCTAGCCATGAAGGAGTTGGTGCAGAAAGAGGTCACTAAGTTACTAGAGGCTGGGATTATTTATCCTATTTCTGATAGTCCCTAGGTGAGCCTTGTCCAAGTTGTCCCCAAGAAGGGAGGCATGACAGTGGTTCATAATGAAAAAAATGAACTGGTTTCTACAAGAACAGTTACAGGATGGCGTATGGGTATTGACTATAGAAGACTCAATACAGCCACCAGAAAGGATCAATTTCCTTTACCATTCATAGACCAGATCCTAAAGAGACTAGCAGGTCATGAATACTACTGCTTTTTGGATGGTTATTCAGGTTACAACCAAATTGCAGTAGATCCTCAGGACCAATAGAAAACAGCATTCACATGTCCTTCTGGAGTATTTGCCTACAGAAGGATGCCATTTGGTCTGTGCAATGCACCTGCAACTTTTCAGAGGTGCATGCTCTCTATCTTCTCTGATATGGTAGAAAAATTTCTGGAAGTCTTCATGGATGACTTCTCAGTATTTGGAGACTCATTCAGCTCCTATCTTGACCATCTAGCACTTGTTCTGAAAAGGTGCCAAGAGACTAACCTGGTTTTAAACTGGGAAAAATGTCACTTTATGGTGACTAAAAGAATTGTCTTTGGGCACAAATTTTTAAACAAGGGAATAGAGGTGGATCAAGCTAATAAGGTAGAGGTAATTGAAAAATTACCACCACCTACCAATGTTAAGGCAATCAGAAGCTTTCTAAGGCATGTAGGATTCTATAGGAGGTTTATAAAAGATTTTTCAAAAATTGCAAACCCTCTGATCAATCTGCTAGCTGCTGACACGCCATTTTTCTTTGACATAGAGTGTCTGCAGGCGTTTGAAACTCTGAAAGCTAAGTTGGTCACAGCACCAGTCATTTCTGCACCAGACTGAACATTACCATTCGAACTAATGTGTGATGCCAGTGACCATGCCATTGGTGCAGTGTTGGGACAGAGGCATAACAAGCTTCTGCACATCATTTACTATGCTAGCCGTGTTTTGAATGACGCACAGAAGAATTACACAACCACAGAAAAAGAGTTGCTTGCAGTGGTTTATGCCATTGACAAGTTCAGATCTTATTTAGTGGGATCAAAAGTGATTGTGTACACTGACCATGCTACTCTAAAATATCTCCTCATAAAGTAGGATTCAAACCCCAGACTCATAAGATGGGTGTTGCTTCTGCAAGAGTTTGATATAGAAATAAGAGACAGAAAAGGGACAGAAAACCAAGTAGCAGATCACCTGTCCCGGATAGAACCAGTAGTAGGGGTGTCCCTCCCTCATACTGAGATCTCTGAAACCTTTCCGGATGAGCAACTCTTTGCCATTCAGGAATTACCATGATTTGCAGACATTGCAAACTATAAAGCTGTGAGATTCATACCCAAAGAGTACAGTAAGCAACAAATGAAAAAATTGATTTCTGATGCAAAGTACTACTTGTGGGATGAACCATATCTCTTTAAGAGGTGTGCAGACGGAGTAATCCGCAGATGTGTGCCTAGAAAAGAGGCACAGAAGATCCTATGGCATTGCCATGGATCGCAATATGGAGGACACTTTGGAGGTGAGTGAACAGCCACCAAAGTTCTCCAATGTGATTTCTACTGGCCCACTCTCTATAGAGACTCCCGAGAGTTTGTACGTAACTGTGACAGTTGTCAGAGAGCTGATAATCTACCTCACGGTTATGCCATGCCTCAGCAAGGGATTCTAGAGATTGAGTTGTTTGATGTATGGGGTATTGATTTCATGGGGCCTTTCCCACCATCATATTCAAACACTTATATTCTGGTGGCAGTACACTATGTATCTAGATAGGTAGAGGTAATTGTAACACCCACTAATGATACTAAGACAGTGATGAAGTTCCTCCAGAAGCATATCTTCAGCAGGCTCGGTGTTCCTAGGACACTGATCAGTGATGGAGGCACTCATTTCTGCAATAAACAGCTTGACTCTGCTCTGGTATGATATGGAATTAACCATAAAGTGGCGACTCCATATCATCCACAGATAAATGGGCAAGCTGAAGTCTCGAATAGAGGACTAAAACGAATCCTGGAACACACTGTAAGTACCCGTAGAAGGAATTGGGCAAGAAGTCTGGATGATGCTCTGTGGGCATACAGAACAGCATTCAAGACTTCTATAGGGACCTCTCCATACCAACTTGTGTATGGAAAAGCCTGTCATCTGCCAGTTGAACTAGAACACAAGGCCTATTGGGCAACCAGGTTCCTAAACCTTGATGCTAAGATAGCTAGAGAGAAAAGATTACTCCAGTTGAATGAGCTAGAGGAGTTTAGACTCAATGCTTTTGAAAATGCTAAAATCTATAAAGAAAAAGCAAAAAGATAGCATGACAAAAGGCTGTCATCTAGAGTCTTTGAGCCAGGACAGAAGGGTCCTGCTGTTTAACTCTAGGCTCAGATTGTTCCCTGGGAAATTGAAATCCCGGTGGAGGGGACCATATGTGATTACAAGTGTGTCACCATATGGTTATATAGAGCTGCAAGATGTTGATTCTGACAAAAAATTCATTGTTAATGGACAGAGAATCAAACATTATCTTGAAGGCAATGTTGAGCAAGAATGCTCAAAACTGAGACTAAATTAAAAAGCTCAGTGAAGTCCAGCTAAAGACAGTAAAGAAGCGGTTATTGGGAGGCAACCCAGCTATTATCAAATCAAATTAGATGTTTATAACAATTATATAAGTCTATTTAATTTTGTTGTCCATGTTTATTGATACTTTTTTAGAGAACAAGTCAAGGGTATGAAGGTTCAGAACATAAAGCAGAAGAATCACAGAGTAAAAGAGCTCACTGGCATCAAAACGCCAGTAAAGAGGCAATCTGGGCATTAAATGCCAGAATAGCTATCATTCTGGGCATTTAACGCCAGTAAAGATATCATTCTGGGCGTTTAACGCCTAACTTGGCAGCATTCTGGGCATTCAGAAAAACGCCCAGTAAGAAAGGATTTCGGGCGTTTAACACCAGCCAGGGAATCTGGTTGGGCGTTAAACGCCCAAAATGGCCACCAGATGGGTGTTAAACACCAGAATGGCTATCATTCTGGGCATTTAACGCCAGCACAACTAGGGAAGAGGTAATTTCGTTTCCAATCCAATTTGTTTTCAAATTTTCATGTTTTAAATCAAAATTTTCTGCATCCAAACATTACAAACATTCATTTTTTAATTTTCATTCACAAAAATTTATAATCTTATAAATTCTTCTTGATTCGTTTTCAATTATTCTCAATTCTTTTTCAAAACGCATTCATCTTTTCAATTTCTTTTCAAATTTTTTTAACTCATTCATATTATCTTTTATTTCATAGATGCATAAACAAAAATTCAAGATCTAACTTCCTCAAATCTTTTTCATATCTCTTAATTTTGAAAATAATCTTCTCTTTTTCATATCATGTTTATCTTTTATCAATCATATCTTTCAAAGCATATCTTTTTCTAAAATTTCGAACCCATTCCCGCCCTCCCCTTTATTTATACATTTGGCCATCACCTCTCCTCCATCATCCGAATCCTTCTCTCTATCTATTCATCTTCTTTCTTTTTATTTTGCTTGAGGACAAGCAAATCTCTAAGTTTGGTGTGATTTCCGTGATCCCTGAGTTAAAACAAACCAATCTCATGGCACCCAAAGGAAGACAAACTGCTTCAAGAGAGAAGAAAAAAAACAATCCAAAGCCACGTTGGATGCATGAGAACTTCTGCACCAAAGAACATGCAGACCATTATTTCAAAATTGTGTGAAGAAGATCAGTGATCCCGGAAGTTAGGTTCAATCTGAAAGAAGATGAATACCCGGAGATCCAAGAGCAGATTCAAAACAGGGGCTGGGAAGTCCTGGCTAATCCTGAAATACATGTTGGAAGAAACCTGGTCTAGGAATTCTATGCAAATCTGTGGATGACAGAGAAGCAAATATTAGAGGGAACTGCTTTCTACACCTTTCGGACTATGGTCAGAGGGAAGGTTATTTACTTCTACTTTGACAAAGTGAGAGAGGTTCTTAAACTTCCTCAACTACAAGATGATCCAGAATCCTTTAACAGGAGAATAGCCAAGGATAAAAGGCTAGATCAAGTTCTAGAGGACATATGCATCCCTGGAACCAAGTGGATTACCAATTCAAAAGGTGTCCCAAACTAGTTAAAGAGAGGAGATCTCAAACCAGTTGCTAGAGGGTGGCTGGATTTCATAGGGCGTTCTATACTCCCAACCAGTAACCGATCTGAAGTCACTGTCAAGAGGGCAGTGATGATTCACTGTATTATGCTAGGGAAGGAGGTAGAGATTCATCAGCTGATCCCTGTTGAAATTTACATGTTTGCAAACAAGGAGTCCACTGAGGCCAAATTGGCCTACCCAAGCTTGATTATCCTGTTATGCAAAGATGCGGGGGTACAGATGGGTGTGGATGAATATATCACAGTTGAACACCCAATCACCAAAAAAAGTGTTGGATGGACCTCAAATTCAAGATAACCTCATCAAGAGAGGGGCGCATAAGCTCCTCCCAGAAATTTCTCAATTTGACTACTGGGCCCGTTTAGAAGCATCTGTCACCAAGCTGCAAGAAGCTGTGAATCAACTCAAAGAAGAACAATAGAACCAAAACAGCATGCTCTGCAAAATGCTTATAGAACAAGAGAAACAAGGGCGTGAGATACAGGAGATAAAGCATCAGAAGCTGTCCCTTGAAGAGTTGGATGTCCCACAGATTGAAGGAGCACCTACCCCCCAAAATCAAGGTTGTTGAGTCCTAACTCTGTGATAACTTTTATTATTAGAAATCTATTTTAAGAGTTACATAAGCATTAGTACTAGAGTCATTTATTTTTATGTCTTTAATTTCCTTTCTTTTATTATTATTTGTCTGCTTTTATGTTTATTTTATGTCTTATTTTTATTCCATGATCAATAAAGTTTAGTGTCTATGTCTTAAAGCTATGAATGATTCCATGAATCCCTCACCTTTCTTAATTGAATAATATTTTTATTTGCAAAAGAAAAAAAAGTACATGGGTTTCAAATTTTATCTTGAAATTAGTTTAATTATTTTGATGTGGTGGCAATAATTTTTGTTTTTTGAATGAATGCTTAAACAGTGCATGTTTTTTATTTTTTTGTTTATGAATGTTAAAATTATTGGCTCTTGAAAGAATAATGAAAAAGGAGAATTGTTATTGATAATCTGAAAAATCATAAAATTGATTCTTGAAGCAAGAAAAAGCAGTGGAAAGCTTGCAGAAAAAAGAGGCGAAAAAAAAAAGAAAAAAAAAAGCAAGCAAAAAAAGCCAATAGCCCTTTAAAACAAAAGGCAAGGGTAAAAAGGAACCAAGGCTTTGAGCATTAATGGATAGGAGGGCCCACAGGAATAAAATCCTGGCCTAAGCGGCTAAATCAAGCTGTCCCTAACCATGTGCCTGTGGCGTGAAGGTGTCAAGTGAAAAGCTTGAGACTGAGCAGTTAAAGTTGTGGTCCAAAGCAAAAAGAGTGTGCTTAAGAGCTCTGGGCACCTCTAACTGGGGACTCTAGCAAAGCTGAGTCACAATCTGAAAAGGTTCACCCAGTTATGTGTTTGTGGCATTTATGTATCCGGTGGTAATACTGGAAAATAAAATGCTTAAGGTCACGGCCAAGACTCATGAAGTAGCTGTGTTCAAGAATCAACATACTGAACTAGGAGAATCAATAACACTATCTGAATTATGAGTTCCTATGGATGCCAATCATTCTGAACTTCAAAGGATAAAGTGAGATGCCAAAACTGTTCATAAGCAAAAAGGCTACAAGTCCCGCTCATCTAATCAAAACTAATCTTCATTGATAAGTTTGGAACTTATTGTATTTTCTCTTCTTTTTATCCTATTTTGTTTCTAGTTGCTTAGGGACAGGCAACAATTTAAGTTTGGTGTTGTGATGAGCGAATAATTTATACCCTTTTTGGCATTATTTTCACATAGTTTTTAGTATGTTTTAGATATTTTTTATTATATTTTTATTAGTTTTTATGCAAAAATCACATTTCTGGACTTTACTATGAGTTTGTGTGTTTTTCTGTGATTTCAGGTATTTTCTGGCTGAAATTGAGGGACTTGAGCAAATATCTGATTCAGAGGCTGAAAAAGGACTGCAGATGCTGTTGGATTCTGACTCTCCTGCACTAAAAGTGAATTTTCTGGAGCTACAGAAGCTCAAATGGCGTGCTCTCAATTGCAATGGAAAGTAGACATCTTGGGCTTTCCAGCAATATATAATAGTTTATACTTTTCCTGAGATTTGATGGCCCAAACTGGCGTCCAAAAACCAGCCTAAAACTTTCTGCACCAAACACGCACCAAGTGGGTCCCAGAAGTAGATTTCTGCACTATCTACACTTAGTTACTCATTTTCTGTAAACCTAAGTTACGAGTCTAGTATAAAAACTACTTTTAGAGATTCATTTTATACCTCATGACATTTTACACTTCATATTGTATCTTCTACGGCATGAGTCTCTAAACCCCACAGGTAGGGGTGAGGAGCTCTGCTGTGTTTCAATGGATTAATGCAATTACTACTGTTTTCTATTCAATCACGCTTGATTCTATTCTAAGATACTCACTCGTACTTCAATATAGAGAATATGATGATCCGTGACACTCATCATTATCCTCAACCTATGAACGCGTGCCTCAGTGTGCAAAAGGACAAGGGTCCTATTCCGACGCTAGCAAGAATCGACAGATGATTAGCCGAGCGGTATCTGTACTTGATATTTTTCATCCGAGATGAGAAATCCGACAATTGATTAGCCGTGCAGAGATCGTACCTGGTATTTTTTATCCGAGAGGATCATACAGCTTGCCATTGAAGGAAGCCATGCGTGTTTGGAGAAGAAGACAGTAGGAAAGCAGAGATTCAGATGACAGAGCATCTTCGGAACCTCAGCCTGTTTCTCATTACTGAATCTCAAGTACTATTTATTTCATGTTATTTATTTTTCATAAATACAATCACTTTTATCATTAATCTCCTGACTAAGATTTATAAAATAACCATAGTTTGCTTCAAGCCGACAATCTCCGTGGGATCAACCCTTACTCACGTAAGGTATTACTTGGACGACCCAGTGCACTTGCTGGATAGTTGTGCGGAGTTGTGAAAAGTGTTATCACAATTTCGTGCACCAGGGTTCATAGGCATATGGTGGGAGTTGTTGATTGTCACGAAAAGGTCCACCGTAACCATTGTCTTGGTATGCATTGTAGAATGGTTGTTGCTCATAGCACATTGGAGGAGGTTGTTACCAAGAGGGTTGATAAAATCCTTATGGCTCCTCCCATCTTTGATTGTGCCAACCTTGATGCATGTTCTCATTGTAGCTTCCATTCCCTACAATATAATTTGAACAAAACTCATAGCCAAAGGGGTGTGAATTCATAGAAGCAAGAGAAATAAAAACTAATAAAAATAAGTAACAAAGTCCTAAAACTAACAAAAACTAACAAATAAGCAAAAGGCAAATATGTACAATAACCAATAATAAGGCACACGTTTGAAACTTCCCGGCAACGGCGCCAAAAATTGATGGAGGAAAAATCGTCGGTAAAGAATTTTACAAAAATAATCGCTTTGCAAGTATAGATCTAAACTGGCAATTAAACCTCAATCAAATTTAATTTGTTTGTCACTAAAGCAAACCTAATAAAAATAAACTGAAGTATTTAAACCTCGGGTCGTCTCTCAAGGAATTGCAGGGAAGTGTACTTATAATTGGTTATGAGATTGTATTTTTTTGGGTTTTTGAAATGTGGAACAAGGAATGTAAATAGCAAGGAATTAAAATAACAATTAAGAAAAGTCTTAACAAGGATTGATAATTAGAATTCCTATCCCCGTTATCATAGTCACTTGTGATGGTAATTGCCTTTTACTATCACTTAGTTAACCTCTAACAATTGAAGGTAAGTCAAGTGAGCAAATCAACTTGAGTTCACAAGTCCTAATCAAAGACTAGAGTTAGTGAAGCTCTAGCCAACTAGAAAGTTTCAATCACCAACCAACAAGAGACTTTGACAATTCAAGAGTCTCTAATTACTCAATCTAAGCTAAGAACATAAAAAGCTAATTTAAAATCCAACCAAGCATTTTATCAAACACTTGGAAGGCACAAAATAAAAGCATAGAAAAGTAACAAGAGAATGTAAATACTAAAACCAACAATTGCAAAATCAATGATAACAAATAATAGAAGAAGCAATAAATATGAAATACCTCAAATTGCATTAAAAGGAAAATCAAATCTAACATGAGAATTCATAAACTAAATTGATAACAATAAATAAACCAACAAGAGAAATAGATAAACTAAAGTGCTAGGACTAATAAGAGTATAAGAAAACTAAATTAACATTAAGTAGAAATCTGAATTGAAGAAGAAATAGAACTAAAAAACCTAAACCTAGAGAGAGGAGAGAGCCTCTCTCCCTAGAAACTACATCTAAAATCTAATATGTAAACAATGAGATGTGTGTCTATGATTCCCCCACTCTGCAGCCTCTAAACAGTATTTTCGGGTTTGGAACTGGAACAAAAGGAGCCCAGAAATCGACCTAACGCTTTCTGCAGATTGCAGCACGTGACGCTTTGTCACGCGTACGCGTCGCTTGGCAAAAATCCTGGTCACGCGTATGCGTGGCTCACGTGTACGCGTCGTTCGTCTTCTGCACCAGTCACGCGTACGCGTCGCTGCCAGCTTCTCAAAACAACACTTTCTTGCGTTCCTTCCATTTTTGTATGCTTTCTTTCCGGCCTCTAAGCCTTTCCTACCATATAAACTCTGAAAATACTCAGCAAACATATCACGGCATCGAATGGTAATAAGAGGGGATTAAAATTAGTAAATTTAAGGTCAAAGAAGCATGTTTTCAATCAAAGCACAAAATTAGGAAGGAAAATGTAAAATATGCGAATTATATGAATAAGTGTGAGAATAATTGATAAGATCCGCTCAATTCAATACTAAATAAACTGTAAAATAGCTGTTTATCAGCTGGGGAGGGAAAAAAATGTAGGGACTTATATGGTTAATTGTATTTGAATCATGTAACTGCCATCTTCATTTTTGTTACAGCTTCTAATGATGTTTTATTAACAAGTTCATGTCAATGCGGCTCTCATGGGATTTCTAGCTGAGATAATTCAAGCAAAAGCAAATTGAGAGATCTCCTCTATGACTCAAAATACGTGCTCCGCTATGAAGACAAGGATGGTGATTGGATGCTAGTTGGTAAAAAAAATATTAAATCATAATGTTAATAATATGAATATCATTATTTATCTTATTATTATCATCGTTGTTACGAATTTTATTATTTGTATTGTTATTAATATTTATGATTAATGTTAATATTATAACTACTAGTATTAAGTGTGCCTAAGTATTATTATTGTTGAGAGTATAGTTGGTAGTGCTAGTAGTTGTAATTGGATCAGCGTTTCATTCAAGAAACCTTTTGTTACAAAAAATCACTAGGCCCATTTATAAAAAAGTTTTACGTACATTGTTCTAAGATTATTTGGCACACATAATGTCCAGCCCAATATAATATGAATGTGCTCAACTGATAGCTAATGGCACCACTTCTAATTAATTTAATCTAGCTCTCTTAATTTCAAAAATCACATCACCATTCACTGACTCCTACTGACATTTGTATAGCTGCCATTCAATAAGTCACAGAAGTTGTCCCTTTAAATGGACACTTGTCAATCATATGCTCCTCCAATACAAGTCTATATGTGTAGATTTATTCCTGCATCTATACCGAAGAATTGGCATGTTATCGGTATTGATTACTGAAAACAATGTCATATTGCACAAACATTTGACTACCCAAGTGGCTTAAATAATCAAGTAGTAACAGCAACAATTATTCACAAATTAATTAATAATTATTCAACCCTCACAGATTATTCAACAATATTTATTCATAAATTATTGTTATAAAAAATTAAAAAATACCTAGAACCTAGAAGCATAAAACAGAGCAGAGCAGATCCAAGAGGAGTAGCGCTGGCCGGTGGAGTAGAGCAGGAGGCGAGTCTGGCAACTGTGCTTTACTGCAACCCACAACAAAATTCAACTAATAACAGTAGCAAAATTCAACCATTATTCAACAAAACAGCAGTAAAACTCATAGAATAATTAACAATTATTCAACCCATAACAAGTTTACAGATTATTCAACAATTATTGTTTAAAAAAACCTAGAAGCTAGAAGCATAAAAGTATAAAACAAAAGGGAAATTGGTGAACAGAACTGACCGGTGCAACCGAGCTGACGTCGGGGATGGTGGAACAAAGGTGTACGATAGAGGCAGGAGGCGAGTCCAGTGATGGTCCTTCCAGAGCTGAAACGGCGATGATGGTGGAGAGCTGTACGATCGTGACTGTAATCTTTGAGGCTCCAGCTTGCGACGGCGGCGGGAGCAGTCCAGCAGCTGGATGGAAGTGACGGAGACAACTCGTCGGCGGTGAGAGGATGGACGAGCTCGAGGGTGAGGGAGGGAGAGGGAGAGTTGCGCCGTTGTGTCTTGTGTGGAGCAAGGGTTAGTGGAGTGGGTTACTGAGTTGGGGACTTAGGGTTGCTGGGTTAGATGGAAAGGACCAAACAGCTGCGTTTTGGTCAAATTCCAAAAACTGGCCAAATTACGGTTCGATTCAACTGACCAATTTCCAACCGATTTTACGGTTTGACATCAGTTTTTTTTATCTTATGGTTTTACCATTAGTCTGAATCGAAATTTCTATGGTTCACGGTTCGAACCGGTTTTCAGAACCTTACATTAATCAGAACAATTGTTATTGAGCGCAGTTACGAGAATAACATTAAGCGGCAGGGGATTAATATCGTATGCTAAAACAACAATCGGTAGTAGAAAATCAGGTCACAGTGAAACCGACAACACCATATGTATAATTAGGGTTTAAGGTCTCCTCCACCGCACCCTGCGAGAGAGCAAGCAATTAAACACACTCAGTGAGAGAGAGAATCAAGAAGCAGGAAAAGATCAATGGCGTCAAGGGGTGTGTCTCTGAAGGCAAGGTTATCACCCACTACGGATTCATCCCTTTCGTCATCATCATTGGCATGAACTCCGAACCAAAACCCCAACTCTCTCAGCTTCTCAGCCCTGTTTGATTCTTCATCTCAGCGAATTGAATCGAATCAACCAGACCTTTCTCTTCTTTTTCTTTTAGTTGATTTTTAATTTTTCTAATATTTATAACTTTCTGAATAAGTGGATCAGATTATGTAGCTTTTCTTATTTGGAATATTTTCGGAGACGCATTAGAAGAGCTATTTTGTTATTATGTTTGCTATAATAATATTCACATGTTGTGTATGCTTGTGATTGTTCGGTTTTTGCATTTTCTTTCGAAGTCACTTGCTGTTGTTGTTCTTTGAGTTAAGGCTTCGTATTTGTGTGTGTGAGAATATGTGATAATGTTGAATGCTGTTGCATCTAATAGGAGATCTTGGAGTACCCTCATCTTTGGTCCTCTTAAAGATTTTAGGATCATCAGTTTGATCTTCCAAAGATTATTACACTTGGAACTAATCTGAAGCTTGTGTGGTGATCAAGAATTATCATTTCAAACTTTATTTAGGATATATTGAATTTTGCAATTATGTCTAAATCGGTAAATCCTTATATCTGATAGACGTTTGTTGCAGTAGAACCTATTTCAAGGTTATTTAAAGACTATTATCACATTACGCATTTTGCAAGTTGAGTGGAAAATTTCTAGGTTGATTTATTTCTGGAGTCCTGTGATAAAGGGGGAGGAAAAAGTAATCAGAGTTGAATCAGTGTAGTGTCATTTTTGTCCTCGAGGCGTACGAGAAGGATTGAGCTTCAAGTCTATTTAGAAGAAGGGGGGTTGAAAGTATATGTGGTTTGTATGACATAGTTGTATGATTATGTCTTTGATTTGTATTACTGTATGCATCTTCTTTTGTAAAATGGTTTTAATTGTATGTCTGCTGCTTAGTTTTGAAAGATCATATTCGATTGATTGGATCGCGAGCATTAACAATTGTAGCTGAAAGAATCGTGATATGATTGAGGTAATGCAGAAGCAGTACAATGATGGTGAAATGAGTATTAGTGAATGATTATCAATTGATGAATAGAGAGTGAATGAAAATTGGGTTACTTTACAATGCAGATACACTTTATACAGTGCATTTAGCTGCATTAACTAAAAAAGAGAACTAACCTGATCATTATTACTTTGTTGAAATTTGAAAACTTGGGGGCTGCTACATAAACATCAATTCATTAAGATCAACATTCAAGAATGCATTATTAGAGTCGAATTGACGAATTTGTCAACCAAATTTCAAAGCAATAGTTATAACAATTCTAATTGTGGAAGGCT